>NC_064809.1:136306878-136421328 GCF_023721935.1 Panthera uncia | reverse complement strand
CCGATGGGGGGGACACGGGCTGGACTCCAGGCAGCACAGAGGGTCCCAATGGAGGGACACAGGCTGGACTCCAGGCAGCACAGAGGGTCCCGATGGGGGTTCTCTGTAGCATTCAGTGCAGACGAGGTCTTCTCTTCCTTTGAATGGGCATGAAAGTGCCTGTTCTCGGGAAACTCAAGCCAGATCCTCGATGCCAAGTGTTTAGCCAGCCCTGTCGGGTGATATGTCAGGTGGCGTAGAGCAAAGCGAGGGTTTTACAAGGTGGCTGTGTGTGTGTGGACGGGCACGGTGGGCTGTAAAGTGTGGATCGGGGGGGGCACAGGAGGGGAGAGAGTGAGACCACGTGCACGCGCAGGAGGGAGTGCGGGATAAATGTGGTCAGGAGTTGGTAGAACTGTGTCATGTGACAAGAAGCACCCCCCCCCCCCCCCCAAAACATTCACAATGACTCAGATCCAGAAATGTCTGGGAAGTTGCAGATGGGGAAACTCAGGGAAGGAGAGACTCAGTACGTCAACCAAATTATTAGGCTTCTTGGCTTCTCGGCAGTGGGTAACTGAGGACGGCCAGTCGTTGCTGTCTAACTTGGCTGTGCCTGGCTCGTGAATCTGGTGCTGTCTGGCTGGGCACCTGTGCCTCACTCAGAAAGTTTCCCTAAGAGCCGACACGGCCCCCTGACGACACGGGATCACAGCGTTGAAGACCCTTAAGACCACAAGTCGCCATGAATACCTTCTCGTCTCTGAGGATCAGAGCCACGCGGATTACAGGGAACAGAGCAGCTGGGCACATGCCCATCACTTACTCCTCCCTTGCTCAATTCAAAGGGTTGATGCAGGTCTCGGGGCACCTGGGTGTCTCAGTCGGTTAAGCATCTGACTTCGGCTCAGGTCATGATCTCACGGTTCATGGGTTCGAGCCCCACGTCGGGCTCTGTGCTGATGGCTCAGAGCCTGGAGCCCACTTCAGATTCTGTGTCTTCTTCTCTCTCTCTCTCTCTCTCTCTCTCTCTCTCTCTCTGCCCCTCCCCCACTCATGCTCTGTCTCTGTCTCTCTCTCAAAAATGAATAAACATTAAAAAAATTTTAAAAAAAGGTTGATGCAGGTCTCAACTGAAATTATGATAAGAAGGGACCACATCCTTGCAGATGATGTCACTGTCATCCATTCATTAAACCACTTATTAAACACTTGGTCTCAGTGTTGGAAACACATTAATGAGGCATCCAGGTAACGCCCCTAATGTTATGGCACTAATATCCCAATGGGGGACACAGACGAATTACGCAAGATGTCAGATGGCGGCACGTGAGATGTAGAAATAGAGCGTGGCCAGTGGTGTGGGGGATGCCAGGGTGGAGATAGTGTTGTTGCTTTAAGCAGGAACATCCCCTACGGACGAGGCAGGACTGGACAGAGTCCTGAATGGTCCCCTACAGACGAGACGGGACCGGGCAGAGTCCTGGACGGTCCCCTGCAGAAGGGGTGGGACCGGGCAGAGTCCTGGAAGGTCCTCTATGGACGGGGTGGGACCGGGCAGAGTCCTGGACGGTCCCCTGTACGTGCATTTGGGGCACACGGTGGGCTATTGGCCTCTTGCTACGTATGGTTAAACACGCGGACGGTTGTTTTAAAGTAGCATTTTAAGTGAGCCGAGTTTATCTGAAAGCCGGAAGCCCTCAGGGCACAGTCCATGCTGTGCTGACCCTGTGCTTTCTCAAAGGGATTTTGTATCCCGGGACCTGGGCACCAGACTTGTGAGGGTGGCCTGGGAGGAACCCCCCTGGATCCTGGGGGTACAACAGGGGGTCCCACTGAGAACACGGAGCTGTATTCCAAGGAACACATGCATCAACACTGGCTTCTTCTGGTATTGCTCCAGGGACGCGGTCGAGGCAGACACGCGTCTTCTCTGGTGCCCCCAACGCCCACCCACGAGCTCTGCAGGCTTCCAAAGACACACACCCTCAATTTAAGACAAGAATTAGGGAAACGGAATAAAACACAGCAAGAATGAGATAGCAGGGGGAAAACAAACAAGCAAGAGTTATATTCCCAAAGACTTCATATTTCGGAAGAATATAAAATAGGTATGTTTAATATAAAGAAATAAGTTTTGGGGTAAAGGCATTAAAAATAAGAGACTGAAACACATCAGGCACATTTGAAAAACAGAACTTGCAAAATTAAACACCTCATCAATTAGGTTAATTCTCAGTGGATAGGTTGAATTGAAGGTTTGAAATTCCTGAACAGAAGGCAGTTGGAGAGGAGGGTAAATATCAGTAGATTGCTTGAAATTCAACACAGAGAGACTCAGGTATAAGAAATATGAAGGAGATTAGGAGGGATGGGGGGATCCTGTGTGTAACCCTCTCTGCATCTAAACATGATTTCTAAAACAGGAAGGAGGGAAGGGAGGGAGGAAGGAGGAAGGAAAGAGGGAGGGAAGAAGGAAGGAAAGAAGGAAGGAAGGAAGGAAAGAAGGAAAAAGGGAAAGAAAAAGTAAGAAGGAAAGAGGGAAGGAAGAAAGGAAAGAAAAAGAAACAAGGAAGGAAGGAAGGAGGAAGGAAGGAAGGAGGGATGGGTGGAAACAAGTAGAAAAAGACAATGTTGAAGATAATGGTGAAGAACTTTCCAGAATAAATTAAAACCACAAATCATCCTAGACTGACAGCCTAAGAAATCCTAGTCCAGATAAATACATCAAATTAATAGCAAGCTCCATCGGTGGAGAACCCTACAGTTCAAAGGAAACGGAGACTATGGAAGCATCCAGATGGCCCACAAGGAAGCGAGGGAAGGCAGCTGAAGCGCCCACAGGGATGGCGGGACCCACGGCAAGTGGGATTCCATCTTCAAAGAGCCGCCCGGCATTTTCACCCGTGAAGCCCATTCGACAATGAAGGTGAAACACGTTTTCAGACAATTCAACCTGAGAGAGCGTTTAGCCCGGTGGAGGACCCGTGCGTTCATTCAGGGAGAAGGAAAGGGGTGCGCAGGGCTGCCGAGCGAGCTACCGAACCCCAACAAATCCCGATGGGAGGAAATAATAGGGTGTCTGACTCCTGGAGCTGGAAGAGATCTGCAGCCTTGTTCACTCCGAGTCAAAACATGTTCCTAAGGCACCTGCTAGTGACCAAGGCGCAGTGCCCCCGGGGGGACGTGACACTCCCGAGAGCGGGTGATGGGGCGCATGCCTTGTGCCGGCACAGAACGTTTCAGAGGGAGGGCGCTCCCCGTCTCCCTGAAGAAGCAAAGCGCCGTGCGGGTGACGATGCTGTGAGCAGACGGCGGGCTGCGGCCGCACAGACACTCACCGACATCCGCTCTCCGGGATCTCCGCGCCCTGCGTGAGGGGGAGCCCACGGGAGCGTTCCAGGAGCCCGAACCGGGTTGGGCTGGCTACAGAGCTGCTCGAATCCACACCCCTTTGAGCTGCTTCCCCGGTAAATCACTTTGAGGTGGCACCGCGACCGGCGAGATCACCCCGGCTCCTCTGCCTGGTACCTGGGGCTCTTCCGGCGACGCTCTGGTGTTCCCAGCCCCAACCCTCAGCTCTTGGATCCTCCGTCAGTGGTCATCTCTGCCCTGCCCAGGTCTCTAGGAAGCCGTCATCCTCGGCAAAGCCGCCCACCCCCACTCGGCCCTCGCCCCCCAGCTGCTGCTAGGATGTCTGTTCCCCCGAAATCCACGTGTTGAAGCCCTAATCCCCGGTGTGGCTACATTTGGAGGTAGGGTCTCCTAGGAGGTAATTAAAGTCAGACGAGGTCACAAGGGTGGGGCCCGAGGCTGAGGGATTAGTGTCCTTGTAAGAAGTGACCCCGGAGAGCTCGCTCTCTCTCTCCGGGTGCACGTACCACGGAAAGGCCACGTGGGATCACGGCGGGAGAGTGGCCATCTGCAATCCAAGGGGCACGTCACCCGAAACCAGTCCTGCCGGCAGCCTGGTCTGGGACTTCCAGCGTCCAGGGCAGGGGTCCACGACCCTGCCCGTGGTATTTGTCATGGCGGCCGAGGAGACGAGAATGGCCTTGAACTCCTGCCCGGGAGAACCTCCACACCAGTTACCCTGCACCTCACTTGGCTTGTTACTCGTCTGTCCCCGTGTCCCTCAAGTGACTCGAAGGCCAGCCTCGTGTCTTACTGACTTTGTATCTTCTGCACAAGACAGAATTCCAAGAACAGCGCTAAGAAAGCGTTTACCGGGACAAGAGGATCCACGGGGAGGACAGCAGTCGGGCTAAGTTCGCGGAGCCAAGATCGGGGCTGTCGGTGGAAAGACGGAACCGGGCACGTCTCTCGCTACATCACAGGGCTTCCCACATGTTAAAAATGAGGTCTCTGTGTTGGTATTCTTCGTGCTTCTTGGCTTCTTTGTCACCCGAGATTAATATTTATCCGAATAATTATTTTCGAATAAGATAAAAAGCAACATTTCAAGCAGGAGACTTCCGACTCATGCAGGAAATTCTGCGTGTTTTTGAAACCATTCATCAAACCCTCTCTGGCTTCAGGCAAGTGGGAATCAAGTTCCCGAGCTGGAATCGTCTGTCTGCTCATTCATCCATGTGCTTGCCAAGCTCTGCGTATCTGTCAGGCATTGCCTGTCGGGCGACCCAGGGGGACTGAGAGTCGCTAGGCACCCAGTGGACCCGGGGATCCTTGGGACGTCTCAGAGGATGACATCTGAGGACGTACCTGTCACCAGGAAAGCCAGGCTTCTGTGACTTCAGCCTAGAAAACTCTCCCTAATGTGTGCCTTTGGGAACTTTCTACTCCCACCCAGCACCTCGGAGGACAAGCCTGTCTTCCTTGTTGGCCAACATTCAAAGCAGTGACCCTTTGTGTGCTGTGTAATGGCCCTAAGTATGTTTGTTCGTTAGGGCTGGGCCGACTGAACCTTTGGCTGGTTTGAAGGAATGTGCCCTTTGCCAGCCTGGCATCTAACCCGCATCGGATCTCCTTGTAAATATCATTAAGTGTGTGTCCCTGTGTGGACTTCTCAGCGGATTGCACGTAATTGCACAGTTAACAACATACTTTTCACCTTGCAGAGGAGTACAGGAGTGCACCTTCTAAGGTTTTTAAGGATTTTTTTTTTTCAGGCACAAAAACTTATGTGGAAGAATGTTCTATATTAGGAGAACAGCCAAGAAAACCCCATCTCTGGGGAGGTGCTTGAAACCCAAGTTCGGTAATGATTTTCGAGTTCAAAGTCGGGTGGCTCTATTGTTGCTAATGATGTGCTCCAGCCCCAGGCTCTGCAGGTGGCTGTCGTGGCCCCGCTAAAATGGAAGCACCTGTTTCCTTATTAAAGTGTCATCCGTCAGCCCCTCTCCTCTTGGGGTGAGTCAATTAGTGGGGGTGGCAATGATTAAGACCACAAAGGATCCAATTACCATCACGCCTGCTCCCAAGGGGGGAGGGGCGCACGGAGGTGACTGGGAGGTGCCGGGGTGGGGGGGACATCTGCCTCCTCATCCCTGATGGATATTTTTCCGTTTCAGGGGACACCTTTAAGGAAACACTTGGCCATGACAAGCTGTCCCAGGAGAGCACGAACACACATCATTTATCATAATTTGTCTCTTTTCAAATAGGCTCCAGTCTGGGATGGAAACAGCAGAATCCAAACGGTTTCCCCCACGGCGGGCTGGGATCCTCATCGAAGAACCCGGATTTTGGCCCAGAAACTGTCACCTCCTGCCGTCGTGCGCCTGAGTGTTTCATCAAAGAGTTTCTCTTTGCAGAAAGACGCGGAGTGAAGGCCGCCTCCGTGCGTGTCCTCGCCTGATGGAGAGACATCACCTCCCTAGGGTGTCTCCTTGTAAGAGCCCCGACCCTGTGCACGGGGGCTCTGCTCTCGTGACCTAGTCGCCTCTCGATGCCATCACGTCAGGGGCGCAGCGCCCCCGGACGAGCATCATCCCTGTTCCGTGCGTTTTGCAGTCCTGGTTTCCTGGCCCCTCTCCCGAACGCCTCCCTTCCTGGTACTGTTGGTCACACGGCCTTCCTGGTCATTCTTCCAGGATGTCACCTCCATTACCGGTGCCCATAGAGATCTGAGCCTCGTTTCTTACTTGAACCAGACCCGAAAACTAAAGCCGTTGAGCGCCCGCTGCTTATTTCCAGGGCTTTTTGAGCTACAGGTGAGAAAGCGTCTGGGTCCCCGGCCTCAGACCCCGCTGGCCCTGGCGGCCGGTGCCTGTGTGCGGGCTGGAGCGTGCAGGTGCGGCCAGCCCCTCGCCGTGGTTCTGCGATGACAGCGGCCCCTGCCCTGCCCCTCTGCCCGCATTCACCTCTGTCCCCGTGCTCCCCAGTGCGGGGTGTGCCCACCCTCGGTCAGCTCTGTCCTCCACCCCGGACGCCTCCGTCGGTGAGGCTGGCTTTGCTGAGATGGATTTCTGCTCATGTAAAATTTAGGAAGTCTTAGCAGGGAGGGAGCGCTGACCTTTCAAACACGCATGAGCGGGCTGAGCGATGTTAAATCAGGGAGAGTGCTTTCTGGAGCAGTGACACCCGTTTTCATCACCATTTGACCCGGGGCTGAGTGGGCGTCCACACTGCCTGAGGCACCAGCACTGGGCTCCGGGGCACTTTCCTCCTTTGGCCGTCCAAGGTGGCTCTGTTTTAGGCTGTTTTCTGTCCCCTGGGTGACATCTGTTTGGACAGTGGCCCCAACTGACATGGTGCCCTTAGAGGAGAACCCCGTCAATCTACACTAAGTTGCTTTGGTTTTTCCAGACAAAGGAAGAGACACAAAAGGCATTGTTCTGCCCCAGAGTCTTCTGAATGGAGCTCGGCAGGAACGTCCACTCTGAGTAATGCGGGTGGACATCTACCTGTCATTCGTGCTGTTGATGTGACACCCCCTCAGCAGCCTGTCTCAGCAGGACAAGCACGGAGGTGGTTGTCCTGCCCGGGGCTCAGCCGGACCCAGGCTTGCTTTCCTGCCTATGGGGCCGGTGGGGAGCTCTGCGAACACCAAGGGAGTGGCCCCACCTGCTCCCTACGCGTCTGGACGGAGGCGCCGGGACATCCAGGAGCAGGTAGCTGGCCCTCAACAACCCCGTCTGCCCTCGTCTGTGGCCCCCACCTCGTGCAGATCAGAACCTGTTGATGCTTTGGTCTGGCAGCAACGTCGGTGACACAGCCTGCTCTCACCTGCCGAGGCCGGGACGTGCGGGGTCCTGCCTGGTCCCTGCCTGCTTAACTGCAAGGAACCACAGAGGAAGCCGTGAGCTCCTTCATCACCCCTTCCAGGTCCTTCTGTCTCAATCAGCTCCCAGGGCTGGGAAGGACCACGGACAGCATCCTTATCCTCCCGTCCCTGCTCAAGTATCCAGGGACCGCCCTGTGTCCCTGGGAGACACCGTGGATGTGGCTGGGGCCTTCATGCCTCCTCCCCACCCTCAACGTGCCATTCCCCGCATCCCCCGAGACCCTGGTGCTGGGAAGCGGGACAAGCTGGCTGACTTGCCTTCAGTCCATGGGTGATCGAAATAAAAGGTTCCTGCATTATTCTGGCTAAACTGGTCAGCAGACTCTGCTGCTTTTCGCTAAAAATCTGTTCTCCCTGCACCCCCACCCCTGCAGCTGTGCTCCTTTGCTGGAACGGCCACCTGCCCCTCTTGGGCTGTATGGTGCCTGGAACCTGTCCCTCCAGGTGTGCACGATACAGAATGGGGTCTGGCATCCGTGGAGCCCAGGGGGACACCCATTTCTCCTCCCACATCTGAGGTGGAGATCGTGGCTGATTCGGGATTCACGGGACGGAGCTAGATGTTCGGGCCCCGCTGTGAAAGCAGGAAGCGAGGCCTGGATGGCTTTAGGACGACAGGAAACACTCCCCGGTTCCCTCTGAACATCTCCCTCGGGCCGCCATCCAGGCCGCGTCCTGGAACCCAGCCCGACAGGTGCACGGCCCAGAGAGGAAACCCGCCTGCGGGGGTCAGGAGCCCCCCAGCCGGGAGCCTGTCTCCTCTCACCTGGCGCAGGTGCGTGGCTCGTTGGCAGAGGCGGGGGCCTCCCGGGCCCCGTTCATCCTCGGTCCTGCTGAGGATGCACCTGGCAGACCCCTGGCCCCCTTCCCAGCCTGTCTGGAGACCAGTGCCCCACGGTGATGGATTGGGCTTCGGAGAGGCCTTCCTGACACCGCCCGGGGACGGGTCATGTGGGGCGCACACCGCACAGCTCAGGACGAGGCTCCAGACAGAAGGAGGGACATCGCCCTCACACCCTGCAGACACACGTGTGCACACACACGTTCATACATGCTTGCACACTCACACCCACTCCTGCAGGCACACTGTCCTGTGCACATGTGCACACACACACTCACTCACATGCACACAGACCCACATGCTTGCACACTCACACCCACTCTTGTCTGCACACACGCACACACTCACATGCCCGCACATTCACTGACACTTGCACACCCACACTCGCCCACCCACCTGGGAGCCTCTCCTCTGGGCCGTGGTCACACTGGACTGTGTTTCCTGCATCCCTCTGGGGAGATGTGATATCCCGACTCTGGCAGGGCTCGTGGTTGACCCCGCATGAGGCCATGGTGTCCGCTGTGGCTGTGCCTGCTGCCCTTTGACCTTGGACGCGTCAGGGAAGCTCCTGACGTTGGCCTGATGTTGCCCCGAGGAGGGCGATTCCGTGAGGATCTCTCAGTCTCTGTCCAGCTGGTGTCCCACGACCCTCCCCCCACACCAGAGGGCCGAGCTTGTGTCCCGGGACCCCCCCGGCTGCCTCTACCCGTGTGGCTTGAGGGCGAAGGCCCCAGGAAGTCCCCTTGTCAGGGCCCGGGACTGCGTGTGGGAGGGGAAGCCCAGCGACCATCACATCCGGCCGTGCGGCCAAACCCCGAGCCCCCGGTTCTCCCATCGCCTGCTTCTCCCCCACCCACCCTTCCGGGCCAAGGCTCCCTGACTAAATCTTCACGGCCGCCTCTGCCCTGGGAGGGGTCCGGGCTCAGCTCTGTCCTTGGAGACCTCCTTGCTGTGGCAGGTTCCCGGACCAGCCTATTTCCTTCCCTGATCCATCAAGAGGAGACAGCAGCTCGTCTATCCCCGGATGGGCGGTGGGTGAGTCCGCAGAAGGACCAGGAGCGGGGGCCCAGGACGGGGACAGGAGCCCCTCAGACTGCAGGCCCCCCGAGCCAGTGTTGAGGTGGAGGGACTGCCGCTCAGTATGGAGTCCTCATTGACTTTCAGAGAACAGCCCTTCCGTTGTTCTGGGCCAAGGGGTTATTATTTTTTTTTAAGTTTGATATGTATATTTTTTTTTGTGCTGACTTATTATTTAGTTTTTTTTTTTTTTTCTCTCGGGATCATAAAGTGAAAGTATTTAAATTCGTCTTTCAGGAGATAAAAGAAGCCGACATCTTTCATCCACTTTATGCATTTTTACTAATTTTTTTATAACATTTTGTACTGGCACCCTGAAGGGTGCAATTTCATGAGTCAGGAGAATAAGTAACAGATAAAAATAAATGTAGTTCTCGGCAAAGGTGCGAGCTTTTTCTTAGGGGCAAAAAAAAATGCATAGAAGGGGCAGGGCAGCCTCCGGACGGTACGGAGCTCGGAGCGGGCGTGGCCCGGGGACAGCGCGTGGGGTCTGCGCCCTTCCGGAAGCGGCACCGCGCCCCGGCAGGAACGCGCCCCCGTCCTGCCATCGAGAGCCCCCCAGACACTCGGCAGCTGCAGGGCTCGGCTCCTGAAGACGCTGAGGATGAGGGTGTTGGCTTCGCCGAGGGAAGCGTCTCGTGTTCTCACCACACTCAGCCCGCGGCAGGTGCACACATGTAGCATCACACGCCAGATGCTGTCCTGAGCCTCCGCGAACATTGTCCACTCCACCTTCTTGAGCGTTGGCTCAGTTACTGGCCGAGTGCAAACAAGGACCCCTCCCTAAGAGCATCACTGGGGACTCGGGAGGACACCA
The DNA here is from genome assembly GCF_023721935.1 of Panthera uncia. Taxonomy (NCBI): domain Eukaryota; kingdom Metazoa; phylum Chordata; class Mammalia; order Carnivora; family Felidae; genus Panthera; species Panthera uncia. Next base: position 136,411,368 of record NC_064809.1, on the reverse strand, counting down.
CCTGGGGACACCTAAGGTGGTGAAAGTGCCTCCAACAGCAGCCGAGGTCACCAGGCTGACTCCGCCCCCAAGAGGCCCCTGGCCAGCTCTGCCCGCTCGCAGGACTGGGCTCTGATGGCTCAGCAGACCAGGCGGTTCTTGTTCATGAGAAACAGGTGGATCCCAGGTGATGCTGCACCGTGGGCCCTACTGACGGCCCAGGGAACAGCAGAAATGCACATTCTGGGGGCGTCTGGGTGGCTCCGTCGGTTGGGCGTCTGCTTCGGCTCAGGTCACAATCTCACAGTCCGTGAGTTCGAGCCCCACGTCAGGCTCTGTGCTGACAGCTCAGAGCCTGGAGCCTGCTTTGCATTCTGTGTCTCCCTCTCTGTCTGCCTCTCCCCCACTTGTGTTCTGTCTCTGTCTCTGTCTCTCTCTCTCAAAAATAAGTATCTTTTAAAAAAGAAAAACAAACGAAAAACAAAACATTACAATTGTAGAAGAGAACCCAGGAGAATGTCTACGACGGGGGTGGGGGTGACCCCAAAGAGAGAAAAAGCACACGGGGAAAAGAAGCAGGAATCTGGACAACCAAGCATACAGCCTCTCTGCCCCATAGGCTATGTCCCACAAGCTAAAGGCAAAAGACAAGCCAAACCAGATGGATGGTGTCTCCAGAATAGACAAAGAGCGACCACACATCAGCAAAAGGCAGACAAAGGACCCAGTGTAAAGAAAATGGAATTCAGGGAGCACTTGAGTGGCTCAGTTGGTTAAGCATCTGACTTCGGCTCAGGTCGTGATCTCTAGGTTCTTGAGTTCCAGCCCCGCGTCAGGCTCTGTGCTGACTGCTCAGAGCCTGGAGTCTGCTTCTAATTCTGTGTCTCCCTCTCTCTCTGCCCCTCCCCCGCTTGTTCTCTCTCTCTCTCTCTCTCTCTCTCTCTCTCTCTCTCTCAAAAATAAATTAACATTAAAAAAAGAAGAAATGCATGTCCTTTGTCCACTTCATCTGCATCAGGGCACTCAGAGTCTAAGCCAGAGTGGCTTCGTGGGGCCTTCTGGGCCCTTCCACTGGCCACGCTCCTTTAGATGTGCCCGCCGAGGACTAAGAGAGCAGCTGTGGGGTCTGGACTGGTGAAAGGGCACTGTCCCCCTGCCCACCTCCCTGAGTCCACCTAAGGGCTGGGGCCTGGGGCATCAGACTCTCCTAGGTTTTCCTGGGTTTGAGGTCATCACTCCTGCCCTGGGGTCCAGACTGGGCCCTCCCCCAATCTCATGACGGGCGCCTCCCCAGCACAGCCTCAGAGCAGGTCCTCTGGCATCAGCATGAGACCCCTGTCCCCGAGGTCCCCCGCAGGGAACGGTGGAGGCTTGCGCTCACCCGCGGGACTCGGGGGACCTGCCGGGGCCCGAGACCGGGGGCTGAGGGAGGGCGCTGGCGGGTGGCAGGAGGGGGTCCCTGGGCTGCGTGGGGGCGACCGTGTGGGCGCCAGGTGAGGCGGAGCTCCGCGGAGGTTCACGGTCCCCACGGGCTCCGCGTCAGTGACAGTGCCGTGGTGCCGTTCTGAGTGCGGCTGGAAATAGAAGCAACCGAATAAGGTAAAAGCAGACTCCGCATTCCTGTGACGGCGACGCATCGCTCGCAGGAGTGAAGCTCCGCTGCCTTTTAGCGACGCTGTGCACGCAGAGCCTCCCCCACCCCCGACCTGTGTCCACGGCTGGCAGAGGCCCTGGGGGAGGGGCAGTCGGCACTTCCCGTGTGCAGGGTGCACGGCATCCCCCCCATCGCTAGGGGCCAGGCCTGCAGACACGGGGCGGCCGTGGGCAGGCGGGGGACGGCGGTCCTCAGAGGTCCCCGTGCTGACGAGGAGGCTGGATCTGAGGCCACCCGGCCCCAGGGGCAGCCGGGTGAGGCCCAGTCTGCAGGGGCCAATGAGGGAGCCACAGGACCGGGGGGCTTGCACGGCCAGGCTGGCTGGCGGAGGTGACTCTCAGCCCTGGGACTCACCACCCAGCTCATCCAGGTTGTGGGGACCAGGGCCGCACGGGCGTCACCCCCACCCCGTGCTAGAGGCACGAGGTAGGCCTGACTCTGCCGAGCCACGGGGACCAGCCTGGTGGGAGGGCTCCCCGCTCTCATCCACCCGGGGGCATCCGAGGAGAAGGGCAGGTGCTGCTGGGAGGGCATTTCCTAACTGACCCATCCCGGGCCCTTGGGGAGGCGTCTGTGACCCTGACATTGCACGAAGATGTTCCAGAACCAGTGTCCATGGCCTGCCAGCTCTTCGTGGCCTGTGGCCCCAGGAAGGGAAGGACCCTGTGGCTTCCCTCCTCCCGGGACCCAAGCACCTGTCTCAGAGGTGACCTGTGTTCCCACCATGTTGTGTGTGTGGGAGAACGTGCATCCCTAGGCGGGGGGGACGTGGGGAGGTGGCTGCCGGGACCCCCTGTCAGGGAGGCTCCTGTTCGGGAGCCCCTGTGACCCCATACACCTGTAGCTCTTCCTGGCCCCGGTGGGGGATGGGCTTTCTGGAAGGGACCCAGCGGCAGACCCCCATGCCGTGGTGGGCACGTGGGCGGTTTCCCGGGGGGCTGTGCGCCCCAGCATGGCCGGCCTCCCGTTAGGGCCCCACCGGGATTGATGCCAGGACTCCAAAGAGCTGCAGCTGCCTTTGAAGGTGCTAGAGGCCGGGCAGAGAGTCGTCAGTGGGGAGGGGTGCGGTCTTTCCTGTGCGACTGAGGCTCAGACAGGCACGGGGTGCCAGCAGAAGCCTCGTGGACTCGGGAACAGGCTCCAGAGCAAGAGTGCTCATCCGGGGCCGGGCCCCTGTCCGGAGCGTAACGCGTCCCCTCTGAAAACAAACCAGCTGGGACCCAGCAGAGCGTCGGGGCAGGTGGAAACGTGCGACGTCAGAGGTCCAGACTGTGGGCTTCGCAGGTGGGCGCTGACATGGGGGGGTGCCGGCCCCCCAGGACCTGGCCCCCCTCCCACCCGCCAGGCCTCCCGTGGGTGCTCCCTGCACCCAGAGGGCAGAAGGCCCCCGCTCCCAGCTCGGGTGAGCCTACCTAGTCCTCATGGGGATGAACACTCCAGGCAGGCGGCCTGACCTTCCCAAGGTCACACGAGCTGCAGACCTGGGGTGGGGCCCACAGCTCAATGCCACCCTCTTACCCCCCTGTGCAGCCCACATCTGGCCTCCTGAGGGGTGGCCGTCTCCTGGGGCTCGTGGCCGACCCAGCATGGGATTTGCAGGGACTCCGTCAGCATCCCTGCCCTCCCTCCCCAGATCGGGGCTCTGGTCCCCGGACAGACACCCCCCCCCCCGACCCCACAATCAGGAGGTAGAACGCACACGTGTACGTGACGTGTTTGGGGACTGTGCAGACCTCAGACGAAGCACTGGCCTCGGCCTGACGTCTTCTGTGCTCTGGTCACTCTGCACCACGGCTTTCCCGGCCTCGGCTGACCGTGAGAACTGCGGGAGCTCAAGCCCAGCCCCTGGGGGCCTCCCGGGCCAGGACTACAGCCACCTGCTGCCCTCCCTCTCTGTCCGGCCTCTAGGGCCTCTGAACCACTCCACCCGCTGTCTTGCTTTCCCGCCAGCCCAGATCCCTGAAGATGCCGGTTCCGGCCCGTCCCACGTCCCGACCCTCAGCTTTTTGTCCCCTTTCCCAGCACCAACCCTTTGGATGAATGACTGACCCCGCGTCCGTGGCTTCGCCTTTGCTATTCTCACAGGCGCTGGCATTCACTCAGGCTCCAGGGCAACGTCTTCTCTCCTGGCCAGACCTGGAGTCCTTTAGGGGTGAGCCCCCCATCAGCTGAGCGGTGGGGAGCAGGAGGCCAGGAACCACAGATAACAGGGAGGGGAGGGGAGCGTGGGCCCTGCAGGGACCGTGGGACAGCAGAGGACAGAGGGCCCATCCTTCTGGGAGGAGAGCAGGACCCGTGACTCCAGACAGACCCTGACGCAGGGGAGCTCACCGCACCCAGTGCTCATGCCCGGCCCCTGCCTGGCCTCCACTCCTCTCCTGGGAGACCACCGTACCATCAGCCTCCTTGGGACCCTTCGCACCTGCTTCCGTGGGCGTGTAGCTCACACAACGCGCCATCACTCGCACCCTCTTCATTTCAGCAAGCGCTGGCTGGTGTGCACATCGTTCCGATCCTCGCTCCGTCATGCAGCATGTATTGGAGAGATTTTCTTTTTGATAAACATGGTGTTTTTTTTTTTTTTTTTTTTAATTAATGACATAGCATTTCACTGGACTGCGTTACGGTTCCCCCCGTCAGCCCCTCTCCCCAGGGTCATTTACGTTTCCCCATTCCTTGCTGTTGTCAACAGTGCCGCAGGAACCTGATCATCTACCCATCTGACAGGCGTGTAGGGCTGTTCGTGGGATCAGTTCCCAGACGCAGAATTGCTGAGTCCAAGGGTAGACACCCCAGCGATCTGAGGTATCGCCCAAGTGTCACGGCGGCTGTGAAGGTTTCCCTTCTCTGTGATGCATGAGCCCGCTCGCTGCCAGCATCACACCCGTGCTCTGAGACGCCAGCGGGTGCCTCCTGGGCCTCGGTTTTGATTTGCTTGTATTTTTCGACCCGACTCGTTCAACGCAGTGTCTTATTGTGGTTCTAGTTTGTGTAACCTTTATTCGCGGGTCGGGAAGCTCTTCATTTGCTTAACTGATATCTGTTTCCTTTTTCGGTGACATCTTTATCCATGTGTTTTAAGTATCTTTCTATCCACTTGTTAGTATTTTTCTCAGTGATTTGGCAATTATCGTTAAATGTGATGAAAATCGTCCCTTTTGTAACAAGTGTTACAGAGACAGATCACACGTGTCCAAGTTTTATAGTCTTACTTTGGTCTGTTGGCTTTCTTTATATTACGCTCTTTGCCATGTTCTTTAAGGTACCCAAGATTTGGGGTGCCTGGGTGGCTGGGTCAGTTAAGTGTCTGATTCTTGATCTCGGCTCAGGTCATGATCTCACCGTTCACGAGTTCAAGCCCCGAGTCAGGCTCTGTGCCGTCCGTGCAGAGCCTGCTTAGGAATCTCTCTATCTCTCTGCCCCTCCCAGTTCTCTGTCTCTCTTCCTCAAAGTAGATAAGTTAACTAAAAACAAAACAAAACAAAAAAAAAAACCATAAAATAAAATAAAATAAAATAAAATAAAATAAAATAAAATACTTGTATTAGAGCAGATTACCTAGAACAGTGATGTGGAAGGTCCTGGGTGAGACACATCCCGAGGGAACCGTGAGTGACTCGGGGTCAGGGCAGGGGAGGCAGAGCCTCGGGGAGCCTGGGAAACAGCGACACCACATTCTGCCCGCCCCTCCCTCCCTGGGAAGACGATGTTCTGTCACCCCAGCCCCACTGTGCCACTGGCTCAGGCCGGGGCCAGGCACCCCTGCGTCCCCAGAGGAAGGGACCCTCTGGGAGGACACCGTGTGCGCCCCGGTGGGAGCACCCAGCGAGCCCGCGGCATCCACTATGGTACCTCTGTTTCTTCCCCTTATGTTTTGTAACCTTTCCTCAACCAATCCACTGAGAATCTACGTGGTGAGTCTTAAGGTGAGAACCCCACATTCTTATTAGTTGTTTTTTTTTTTTTTAATGTTTATTTATTTTTGAGACAGAGAGAGACAGAGCATGAACGGGGGAGGGACAGAGAGACAGGGAGACACAGAATCGGAAACAGGCTCCAGGCTCTGAGCCGTCAGCCCAGAGCCTGACGCGGGGCTCGAACTCACGGACCGCGAGATCGTGACCTGAGCTGAAGTCGGACGCTCAACCGACTGAGCCACCCAGGCGCCCCACATTCTTATTAGTTTTAAACAACTAGCCACGCTGTCGTGTCAGCATTGTTACTGCAGGGCCCGTCTTTTTTTCCCCAGTGTTTTGAAAGGCTACTTTTATTGGGTGTCAATTTCCTGTATGCCCTTCGGGCCACTTTTGTATTCTGCACTTGATTCGATGGAGGGATCTACTTATTCTCCAATGCCACCCTGTTCGAGTGAGTGTGGCTTTATGTTAAGATGCCGGGTCCGTTGGGCGACTTCTGACTCTGTGCTCTTTCTTGCTAATTGGCGGATAGTTCCCCTTGAGACACACACACTCACACACTCACACCCACGTGTGCTGGCAGTGTAAATATGCAGTTATAACGGAAACAGTGTATACATCAGTAAGATTCCCTGCAGCTCACACATACGCCACTTAGGGAAGCACGGAAACCTCTGTGTATCTAGCCTGCCTCTCTAAGTCCGTTCTATGACTTTCTATTTGTTCCGAGATTTGGGGTAGGTTCCTCAGTACTGTTTAATTCTTTCCTTTACATGATTTAGGAGTGGTGTCTCCTTTGGTGGGTCCTTTTGTTTCATAATTTTATGTTCCTAATATAAATAGAATATTTTCTTCAATTGTATCTGTCTATACTTTTGAAATATGAATTTTTGACATGCCAAAATGATACGTTTCAGCACACCCACATACGCATCTGAAAGACGTTGGAAAATCATGAGCGAAAATCACAGAAGGAGAGAATAGAGACAGGGAATGATGGAGAGATAGAAATAGAAGATGGGCTGTGAAAGTCTCACCATAGACGTTGACAGAGAAAGAGAGACCAAAATTCCTGGCGGCAAAAGTAACTTTAAGAGCCGAGGAAGTCACCATGGGAACTTCGGGAGCAGGGCGGACGTCCCCTAAGGGATTGGCTGCTTGTGGCTTTTGTCCACGGTGTGTGTCGTCCTCCTCGCCAGCTTCCCCCTACTCGTGCGTGGGACCAGCCCCTGAAGGTGGGGACGCGCCCCATGTGTGGTGAGCTGCTGACCGCCTCTGGTCTTCATCTTTAAGAAGACCGGTCTTGGAAGCTAACTCCAGACTTCACCTGTTCAGGCTGGGAAGTGAAGGATGGGAATAGAATATTCGGTAAAGGAAGATTTTGAATTGGAAATAAGAGGACCCACGTGAAAGCTGCGGCAGAACATTTCCGTGCCCCAGAGGCGGCTTCGGAGCCCATGAGGATTCCAGGGAACCCCACGACGGGGTCTGGCATTTCCGCGGCCCACGGTGAGAGAAAAGAACAGGGATCCTGGTTTCCGAAAGAAACCACTGGAAGAGAAATGCTGACACATAATTGTCCGAGATCCAGAAACATTTTACGGGAAAGGGAAGGACGAAATAAACCAAAGACGGACAACACAGGTAGCAAAGCGCCCTGTTCCTCGATTTGTGTCTCCGTCTTACCTGGGGATGCGACACCTTGGTTTGGTGCGGGAAGAAATCCCAATATGCGTCCCGTGAAAACGATTTAAGGAGCAAATTCAGAGGACACAGAACTAGCGTTTGAGGGTTTTCGTGAACCGCGAGGCACCATCAGGAAGCACATCTGTGGCTACGTGGCCGGCTTGCACCCGAGGCCTGAGCGCTGCCCCGTGACCAGCGGCTCCCAAGTGTGTGCAGGGCAGAAAGACGGTCATTAATCTCGTAGTGATTTCAGGAGGCGCCACATGCTGCCCGACTCAGGATCACCCAGCCTGGCAGCCAGTTTGCAAAATAAGAACATCTTCACAGCAATGAAACAACTCTCTGGACGACCTGATATGCATCTTTCCTGCACCGATGCTTTGAAAATCCTATTTTCCTCCTACTGTTTTTGTGTCCTCAAGTAGCCCAACTATTTTAAACGTAATTTCCCTTTATATAAAGAATGCGTCTCTGTCGTGATGGCGCGGCAGGGTGAGCGGCTCCCGACGACGAGCCTGCGCTGCCCTCCACCCCTCACCCTCCTGAGTTCTCCCGGGGACAACTCGTCCCCCCCTCCCCCTGCAGCTCTGTCTTCATTTGTCTCTGAGTTTCTGGGCTGTATCGTGATATGGGTCTATCTCGGTTTTTAAACTCGACATGTGGTCCACGGCGCGCACAAAGCCACTGCAGCCAGGGCAGAGGTGACGACTGGGCATCTCCGAACGCCCTCCCCGCATCACTCGCGAACCGCCACCCTGCTCCCCGCCAGGGTCATGGCTGCACCATGGCATTGGGGAGATCGGCATTCGGTGCCTGCTTTACAACGATCACGGGGCCACTGCAGGCAGGTCCCATGCTCATGCGCCTTGCCTGTTCGGGCAACTTCTGTTTTCCTTGGAGGCAGTGGTGTCTCCTTTGTGGGTCCGCCTACCAGCACGAACCCTCACCAGACCCCCAGATGGCTGGAAAGCCCAGCGCCATGATGTCACAGCAGATACACCAGCTCGTCCCTAAGGTTCATTCCCGGCCCCTCCACCTGTGCCCCCTTCCCGGGTCGGCTCAGTGTCACGTGAGGCTTTTCTGGCTTGCTCTCACACTGGTTTCCTACTTCTCCTGTGGATTACTCCCTGGTTCCTTAGAGGTTGTGCAGAGAATATAAGTAGTTGCTTGTTCACCCAACAGATATTTATTGAAGATATACTATGAAACAAGCAGTGTGCTAGGGACTAGAATATCTACAAAGTATTTTAAAATTATAGGTTAAGAATATTCACAACAAAGCCAGCCCCTGGCACTCACCTCCCTTCCTAGGACACTAGTAGGAGAGAGTTTTAGTGTTTCCTGTTCCTTCCCCTGATCCCAGCTCCACCCCCAGCAAGGTGCCAGTTAACCCGATTTTGTTTTTACCTTCCTCCCGATTATCTTTATCGCTGCCAAATCAGCATACATCTTGAACTGATGGAATCTTTAGTTTTTCCTGACTGTGCCCCTCCCACAAATAGCACGGTCTTTCCCCAGCTTCTGTGATTTGCTTTTGTGAAGGTCTGAGGCTCGCCCAGGGTCCTCGCCCACTCGTCCAGGGCCCTTGATCGATGGCCCAGGATCTCCAATTCACAAAGTATCCCTTCATCCTCCTGTTGACTTTTATGCGGTTTCCGAGTTTTACACTATTCACTATTACGATTAATGCTGCCGGGAACATTCTCTGTTTCCTGCTGTGTTCCTATAAGTTTCTGTTTTCTGATTATTCACTTTTTTCTTTAGGGGTATATAATTAGCATGGTTTTGCAGGGTCACGGGCTATGAACATGTTTTATTATTTATTTTACAAAATAAAGCTTAATTATTTTTCACTCCTGACATGTTTGAAACAAGGAGAATTTAAGCAACCTATTGTTACATGTATTTATCTACAAAAGTCAAGTTTTTAAAAATTTTTGCTTATTTTGAGAGACAGAGAGGGGGAGAGCACGTGAGTGGAAGTAGGGAAGAGAGGGATAGAGAGAGAATCCCAAGCAGGCTCCACACTCAGCACGGAGCCCAACTTGAGGCTCGATCTCATGACCTTGCAGTCGATCATGACCTGAGCCAAAATCAAGAGTCGGACACTCAACCCACTGAGCCACCCAGGCGCCCCTATAAATGTCAGATCTTTAAAACTTGGGTCATTTTCTTAGCTTGAAATATATATTTAACTTAAATCCTCATCTCCCTGGTTACTACTCAGGGGTGTTATTGACCCCACGGTGCTGTTCTACGAAATGCTTATTCATACGTTCTGCCTGTTGGGATTGTTTTCCAACTCTCCAGTGTTGGAAAGACTTTTTTGTTCCCTAGTTTGCATTTCACCAGTCACAGGGATTGGAAACTCGTTTTGCAGCCTGAGCTTGCCTCATCTTTGTGGGCTTGGACGAAAAGTTGCTCTCTTTTATGGTTGGTGGTGTCAGTGTTAGTTTTTAGGAAGTGACGCACAGCACCATGAGTTGTCAGTGCAAGTTTGCAGTTACTCACCTAAGGACACTCCAGGTAGCCTCTGGTATTTTTTCCTAAATGTTTAAAGTGTGTCCTTCGCGGTTGAGTGTCCAGGGCACCCGTGCACTCAGATCGAAGCAGAGATCTGGTGTTTTACGGTTTCCTGTGGTCACCGGTTGGCCCGTTGCCCCTCACGAAGGGCGGTTCTGTCCCACGAAGTCCACTCTGTTACATGTCAAGCGGCCACAGGCTCTGGGAGCCAACAGTGCGTGTCCTTATCGTGTGAAACAGCTCGACGTTAAATTCCAAGCCTCTCTTCTTTCTTCGAGGAATTTCTTTTCATTGTGGTGAATATTGCTGTTGAAAAGCCTGGTGGAGGTAGATTTCTTTCCCCCTTTAGAAGACTTAATCTCTTCCCGTGCATTTTCAAAAATTGTTTAAAATGCAATGACTTTCATTACAGTACATTTTTGATGCTAACTCGACACCAGCTTTTCCAATTTCTTTTCCTGATATGAGGTGCCCTTTTAAAATGTAGATTAAAGACTCCTTTAATGTCTAAAATAACATTTTGAATCATTTCCCTTTATGTTTCCAAAGATGCTATTTCGATTCTCTTTTTTGGAGACCCCACTTATCTGTACGTTGGGATGTTTTTTCTGCCTCCCACACCTATGAGTTTTCTGTTTCTGAACTCTCTGGTTTTCGTGTTTGGTTTTCTTCCTGCCCCGAACTATTTTTGGCGATCCTCATTTATTTATTTAACGAACGCTTATTGAATTGTACTCTGTGTCGCGGTCAGGGGCAGGGGGGGGAGGGGAGGTGTTCTATCACCCAAGGTAGATCAGCAAACGGCCCTGCCAGTACGGCTGCTTTTATGGTGATTAATCTTAACAAGGGAGGCAGACAATGAGCGACAAATGCGTTATGCAAATTCAGGTCGATTAATTCCATTCGGGCAAATGAGGGAGGGTGGACGCGGATGGAGAGCCATGGGAATCTCTTTTAGAAGGGTGCTCAGGCAAAGCTTCTCTGAGATGCGAACAGGTAGCAAAAGCAGGAGAATTGAGGGGGCACCTGGGTGTTGGGAGGAGTGTTTGAGGGGCCTCCCAGGGCAGGAGTTGGCTGCCTACGGGGCCGGCTGGGCCACCAGCGCGACTGGAGGCGGTGACGGCGAAGAGACAATACTGGGCATCAGAGTATCTATTTTCTGCAAGGCCAAAATGCGGATATGCTATTCGAGGTGTCCAAAATTCATCACAAAAATGGAAACGAAATCATGTCTTTTAAATACCAAGAGTGATAAAACATATTGAGAAAACATCATCTGAGATACACATTTAAAAATTTTAGAAGTGAGGCACACATTGGTTTTTGTTTTTTGTTTTTTGTTTTTATAAATTAGGAGAAAACTGAATAGGAGGAAGGTGTCTGAGGGAAGTACTGTGTGTGAGAAAATTAGTCATAAATGTGAAAACGTATCTGGCTCTTTAAAATGCAATCATAGACAACAGTATTTGTCGTTGATTTCACGGTTAGATCTTGAGTTCATTATACACATGCGTTTGGTGCAAATATTTCCATCTGTGGAAAACCTCTTTCTGACTCAGGATACTCGTGAAGAGAATATTTACCTTCAAAGACCCCATTCCTCACTTGATAATTTTGAGATTATTTTGACAAACTTTTATTTTTTTTCCAGGATCGGCTTCCTTTTATGGATGGCACGGCGTTTCTACTTTGTGTTTATCTGTGTTTCTGTCGTGTGCAGATGAATATTCTCCACCGTAACTGCATCAATTTCAATCCAGTCATGTCTACACCGCATTTCTCCCAGAAGCCGTTGAACGGCAGTAGGGGACGCTGTGCACACGGGAGCCGTGCTGTGCCACTGGCGACATAGACAGGCTCACCCAACCTAGGCCCGCGGGCTGTGCGTTAGTTTCCCCTGGCTGCCGAAGTTGGCTGATTAAATCATCGATCTGGATCTCAAGATATAAATTATTCAACTGCGATGGTACTTGTGTCATCGTTGAGATGGAAACACTGGTGTCCCAGCCCATCCAGAATAAACTGCTGTATTTTCAGACTGGACGTGGAGCCCGGACCCCCCCGAGAGATTGGCAAGGATGGGATGGCTCGGGGCCCCCAGCTGTGGGACTTTGGTGGGGCTCCCTAGGTTTCCAGCGGGAGGAAACACGACATCCGTGCACCATGTAGGGAAGGGGCACACGGGTGCGTGCAGGGGGGATGCAGAAGGGGAGCAGGGGGCGAGTGCGCTGAGAAGTGACGTGCGCTCAGCGTCGAGTGCGTGTGGGTGGCCCCTGGATGTGAATGAGACGCGCAAGTAAACGCGGAGGGGAGCGATGCGTGGTTCTGCGGGGTCTGGCCTCAGCAGTTGGGTAAATCTTGGTGGGAGCTCCCAGAGCGAGGGCGGAAGGAGAGGGAAGACGAAGACACAGGGTTTGGATCCGAGCGTGTGGAATCCATGAGGCCTGTTAGCCCAACAGGGGAGATGAGCGGGGGAGGTGAGCTACCAGAGGAAGAAGGGGTGCATCACATAAGCTCCGGCCCTGTCTCATGATGGAGTGAGAGCTCCCCGGAGACGGAAGGCAGAGCCGAGCCGAGGTGGGGCCCGGAGAAGGAGAAGGTCAAAGCCGTAATGGGCACCAGGAAAGGCAAGCAGCAGGTGCAGCCAGAGGGCCGGATGGCAGTGCTGTCCTGCAGGCAGGAGCGGGAGGCATTTTGGGGGTGGCCGGATGAAGGCAGTCAGGTTCCGGGGGGTCCAGGCCAGCCAAACGCCAAACTGCCCATTGGGTGTGGTAACAGAGATGCTGTGGCTGTTGTGGATTAAGATGCGATGTAGCAAAGAGTCCAGGAGACAGGGGAGAAGAGTGGGGCGGAGCTGTGGACTCGTGGCTGGAGGGGGGACGGGGAGGGCAGCGCGGGCCGCTGCCTCCCATCCCGTCACCTCCCCTGCATCGTCTCTCCTCGTCGGTCAGGCTTCTCTCCCGGTTTTAAGAACACCCCAGTTTCCCAGGATATTTGACGATCCTAGTCTCCGATATCTCTCCCAACACCTCCTTTTTGTACTTAAACAACACCTCGTCCCAAGCTGGTTTCATCCGGTTTTTGTGAGGCCGAGCTCCCGCGATCTTGGATTTCCAGAACGCTCAGCACTGGCTCGGAGCTCAATGGCCATCCCTGTGGTCAAAGTTCCATCTTTCAGATTGGAAGTTCTGACCTTTGATGCTTAGAACGTGCTGTCCCATCGTCGTCTTACACGCCCACATGGCAGTAAAATTCACGCAGAAAAGAGCGGAGGAAATTTCAGACCTTGGGAAGACAAAGGACGGAGAATAAAACCGAGAGACTTTTCAACAGCAACACTGAGTGCAGGAAATACGTTTAGGAGATGGATTCTTGCTTTTCTCAGCCGCCTCCACGTTTTTATTTCTAGTGTCACCTGCATCCATGTTGCTTTTCCTCTGAAAGAGCCGTGCTTCTCGAGTGTCGTTCCCGCTCCCGTTTTCAGGGCAGGGCCCGTGTCAGCTCAGAAAACTCAGAGGTTGGGGCGGTGAGTGAGCCCCAGGGACGGGCACCCTGACTCGTGGTCTGTGGGTCAAGAGAGCCCAGCTGGTGCCCCAGGGAGGAGCGGCCACGGCTCCCAGCTCCCTGGCCTCTCCACTCGGCTTTCCCTGCCATCACAGGAACGAGCTTCAGAGCCCCCGAGGGTCCCCCGCCAGACCCCCGAGCTTCCAGATGCAGCGTGACTGGCAGTCCTCTGTCTGTCCCAAGTCGTGTTGCAAGAGCCGGTTCCAGGCCAGCCGACCCCCAGCCAGGCCTCGCCACTCACCGGTCACCTCTGCATGTTCCCCAGCCCTGAGGGTCCCCGCTGTGTCTCCCCAGGGGTGACCCTGCCATTGTACTGACAGAGAGGCTGGTAGGACCCTTGCTGGCTGATGCTGTGTCCCGGGCGGTGGGGGGAGTGCTGACTCCCACCTGGTCCTGCTCTGCACCTGCCACTTGGGGGGCTGGGTGGCCCTCTGCAGTCACCCGCGCTCTGTGGTCACTGGCATCCTCTTCTAGATCCTCCCCCTTCCTCTGGCTTCCACGGCGTTTGGCTGCCCTGTGTCCATCTTGATTTGGGGACGGGGTGCTTCCTCCTGGTATGTTTTGGCTAATCCTTCTCCTTACTATTTTGGAAAAAGAGCTCTAGAAAAATTAGTATAAAATAGACTCTTTTGAAACCAGAAGTAAAAGGCGGCTTCCGACTTGAGAATGGAAACCTAGTCTGGGGTTCACCAGGGTCAGGTGAAGCAGGGAGAGCGGGCAACAGGGAGCTGAACGGCGTGACGTTGGGGGCAGCTGAGCACTGAGCAGGCACCGGGTTCGTGGTGGGATCGCGGGCGGCCGGCTCCTTCCCCAAGCAGCTCTGTGGTCGTGGGTAGATTCTCCATGTCTTTACCTAGAAAGTGAAGTTTGGAGGTGAAAAATGTGAAATTCGTTATTTCCTAGTGTGAAATCATGTTAATGCCCACCAGGTATACAAGCGGTGGTGGGGGGGGGGGATGGGAAGAAGCCTTTGGTTTCTAGAACACATCTGTCCGGGGCATCTTTATTTTTTTTTAACTCTTTTTAATGTTTATTTATTTATTTTGAAAGAGAGACAGAGAGAGACAGACAGAGAGAGAGAGAGAGAGAGAGAGAGAGAGAATCCCAAGCAGGCTCTGCACTCAGCACAGAACCTGACACAGGCCTCAATCTCAAGGACCCTGAGGTCACAGCCTGAGCCAAAATCAAGAGTCGGACACTTAACCCACAGAGCCACCCAGCCGCCCTGTCTGGGACGTCTTTAGATCCCAATAAGCACAACTGAAGCAAGTCAGGAAGAAGGGGCTGGAAGGTGGGGTGCCTAAGATCTCAGACCCGGGGACTGGCCCCCCAGGCTCTCTCTGCTCCTGCTCGAGCAGTGGATCCAGAGAAAGTTCTCAAGCCCCGGCCTCACTCTCCTCCTCCGTGAAGGGGGTGGTGGCCATTCCGTGCGGCGGGCGGGCCTTGTGGGATGGCCCGCATGTCCTAAGCACCTGATAATTGCCACTCTTGCCTTGAGTCATCATGTAACTTTGCCGTTGTGTTTTATGTCCCTTTGGGGACCAGTTAGGAAAGTGCGTCACTTCTCAAGTATAAAATTTTACAACGTACCAACTGTACAAATATTGATTCTCTGTAATAAAGGGCCAGGCCTTCGCTCGCATGTAAATGAGGGAGCAGGTTAATGTCTCCCACCCCAGCCTAGCCCCCCAAAGGGGCTGCTCTGGGCCACACACGGATCAATGGCTCCCACAGGTGGTGGCCTTCCCCAAGAGCGAGGGGGAGAACTGTGTCGGCACATCTGGTAAATCCCAGAACAGCCAGGTGAGGCCACGGAGGCCAAGGTCCTTGGCACCTAGAAATGCTCAGAAATACCTAGAAATAACGGCCGCTAAAGAGAAGTCTGTCAGCTGAGGGGTAGAATTCACTCATTCGTCCCTTTGTTCCTTCTCTTGTTCAATGAAATTGAGCGTCTGTCTCCTGTGCGCCGGGCTGTGTCGTAGGCCCTGGGAATAAACGGTGAACCGTACGGACGTGGTCCCTGCCTTCGTGGCTCTGAGCTCTGGCATTCTTCTCTTCCATTCGCGTGTGTACTCATTTCACAAATATTTGTGGATCTCTTACTCGCTGGTGGGCAGTGTTAGGGGCACGGCAATAAACAGAACAAGCTGCAGTCATCACCAAATGTGCACCGCTGATCTGGGGGTCTGAGACGCAGTAAAGAAGTAAAGACAGGCCTGATCTAGCAGCTGGTGGCTGACGCTGAAAAGGAGAACAGAGGAGGACAAGCGCCCGGATGTTCTGGGCAACAGGAGCCACACGTCTGGGGCAAGTGAGTGAGGGGTGTGGGAGACTCAACCAGAGTCAGTCAACGAACTTTTGCTGAGCACCTACTATGCACCGGGGCCTTTGATAGCGACGTTGGGAGCTCCTGGTCCGGGGTCTCGAAGACCAGGTTAGAAGAAGGAAGCACATGCTGACGTGGGGTGTCCCTACCGTTCGCGGCCTGTGATGCCGCCTTCTATACGCCAGGCGCCTTTGCGTATCTTGGATACATTGTGTCAATTCATCTTGCCCCAAGTTTGAGGAGAGTCATTAAACACAGGACCGCTTTGCAGAGGAGGTCACCGAGGCTCGGTGGGGGGGTTAAGCGGCCCAGGATGGGGCGGGATTTGAACTCATGAGTACGTGGATCTGAAACGTTCCCCACCAGGTTCCCGCTGGGTGAGACTGGGAGGCTCCCTGGCCCTCGGGGAGGCTGCCTGCAGGTGGGGGTGGCGAGGGCCTGGTGGTCCGGTGTGATCGGTAGGTGGGTTGTTCTGTGCTGAGCGAGGGGGACCCGGCCTCCCCCACAGAAGGTGTTTACCCCTGCTTTCCAACAGGGGGAGTCTCTGAGGCAGAGTCGTTCACTCCGGAACCGTTTTCAGTCTTCCGCCGGGGCAGCTGTGCGTGCGTGGGCCCTTCTCGGCGGCTGGGGCAGAGGTTCAGGTAGGAAGGAGCTGTGTGCGTCCGGGCTGCTGCCGGGCACCCCCGGGGTCACGGGGGGACAAGCAGCAAATGCCTGTGCGGCCGGAGCCGAGAACCAGAACGTGCCGAGCCGTTCGGAGAGGCAAAACCAAAAGGTGTTCTGGGGTTTGGAGGCAAACACCTCTGGGTTCCGGCCTCAGTGAAACCGCCACAGATGTGTTGTGATGTTTCCATTACGAGTTGGTGGACTTAGTTTTTAAAGAGGTCGGCGTGATTGTTAGAGACGTTACTACGTGTATGTGCACCTGTAAGTAAAGCATCGTAGTCGTGACAGCTGTGCGCTAAAGCGCCTGTGTGTGTGTGTGTGTGCCCGTGCACGCACACGTATGTAAGTGCGTTTGTCATTGGTGTATATATTATTAAGAGCATATGATTGCTTTCAATTATTTCTACACAGCTGAACCCGCACGATTCTCGTTAATCCGTGCGCAGGAAGCTGTGGTCCGAGTCTCTTGGCTTCCAGTTGTCAGTTACTGGAAGGGACACTTTATATTTTTTTAAATTTTTTAATGTTTATTTATTTTTGAGAGAGAAAGAAAGAGCGCAAGTGGGGGAGGGGCAGAGAGAGAGGGAGACACAGAATCCGAGGCAGGCTCCGGGCTCCGAGCTGTCAGCACAGAGCCCGACGCGGGGCCTGAACTCATCAGATCATGACCTGAGCTGAAGTCAGACGCTTAACCGACTGAGCCACCCAGTCGCCCCTCCACACTTAAAAAAAAAAAAACTTATTAAAATTTTATTTATTTATTTTTGCTTTAATTGTTTTTTAATGTTTGTTTTTGAGAGACAGAGCACGAGTTGGGGAGGGGCAGAGAGAGAGGGAGACACAGAACCTGAAGCAGGCTCCAGGCTCCGAGCTGTCAGCACAGAGCCCGATGCGGGGCTTGAACCCACGAACCGTGAGATCATGACCCAAGCCGAAGTTGGACACTCAACTGACTAAGCCACTCAGGTGTCCCTAGAAGGAACACTTTAGAAAGCCCCTTCCTTCTTTCCTTCCTTCCTTCCTTCCTTCCTCCCTTCCTTCCTTTCTCCCCATCTTCTCTTGTGTCTCACACTCCCCTCCTCACTCGGCCTCCCTTCCTTCTCCTCCCTTCTCTCCTTCCTTCCCTTCTTCCTTCTGTAAGCAAACTTCCCCAACTGACAGAGTGAGCCAAGCAAAGTGCTCGGGACACTCAAATGGACCTCAGAGGTCCTGCTCCCCATCGACAGGGGACAGTGATGGGTTCCCAGTACGTGGTGTTGATTCACAAACTCCTGAGTTGTGTTGGCGCTAAATGTACATGTCACCAGTTGTCGTTAATGAGCCTAGAGTGTGTAGGGAGCGAGTACGAGGTGGTGGCCGCTGAGCCAGGCTGGCAGCTTTCAGGGACCCAGCAAGCGGGGGACCACGATGGCAAGGGCACCGGAGCAGGGGCTCGGAACACGGGAGCTTCGTGTAGATGAGCAAGAGAGACGTGGTTATAACTGAGGGCAGGAAACGGTCAAGCTGCTCCTTGGCCTTGGAGAAGCTTCCAGACAACGTACACGTGGTGGAACCTGCATTCACCAACCCCTACCCGTGTAGGAAACGTCACCAGCCGTCAGGCAGCTCGCCCAAAGGGTCTCAGGACCACCGGGGACACCAAGGTCTGGCTTCTCTGCCCAAAGAGGGACGAGCTCACATCCCAACACTGAAAGCAGACTAGCGTGGAAATGGAGAATTCCAGCCGAGCTGGCCCCCGTTTCCTGCTTCCTCACCAGGCCCGCGAAAGATCCCTCTGGAAATGCATTTCCAGTCTATGTACTCAGCCCTCCCTGGCTGCCAGTTGGAGTTTCACACCTCCCAGCATCCAGCTAACGAGGCTGGCCTTTGATTTTATGTCCCCCTTGTTGAGAATCAGGTCAAGGGAGAACCTCGAGGATGAACTCAGAGCTATTTGCGTTGTTAGTATGTAATTCTCCTTGGCAATTATTCTCTATCTTTGGTCGTAAATTATGGAATCCTCCTTATCTGAGAGCATTTATTAAGCACCCATGCAGTTCCCAGAAGTGTGCTGAGAGCCAGGGATGGGGGAGAAGTAGGTTGGAGGTCCCTGACGGAGCCGCTCCTCTGAAACAGAAGGCAGGAATAAGCAGATCCAGGGGGAGGCCCCGTTAAGAGCGCTAGGATCTTGGCGGGAACACGCCTGCGTTCACAGAAGCCACAGCGCCTGTGTGCCCTTCGGTCCACGCAGCCCAGCCCAGCCAGGATGTCAGCACCGGCCACCGGACCCCGAGCCACCCCAAGCGGCCTGTGTGCCAGGGCCCGGCGGCGAGGGACGGGCTGGTGTCCTCTGGATGCCCAGGGCACCCGGAACAGCCACCCCGGGGCCAGCGGAAGGACCACCGTCCGTGACAGAAATGACAGCGTGCGAGTGAATTCCTTCTGGTTCGAGGGCTGAAAAGCCTTTGTGAGAGGCCCGTGTGTCGCTGTGGTCTTAACACATTTTACGTTTCGGAAGGAGGAAAAACACAGCAGGAGCCTCCCGGGAGACAGACGACCGTCTGCAGGGGCTACGGGGCGCGAGAGCGATGCCGGACTTCGAAGGGCAGTCAAAGCACCCAGTAGGGATGAAGGAAGCAGGTGACACAGCCGGATCCAGAGGCAGTGGGGCCGGGTGGGGCCGTGGGGTTATCTCATGGGAAAAAGGATCAGCCACAAGGTGTGGAGGAAGGCAGGACTCCAAAGCCGCTCGCGGGGTCGGCAAAGGTCGCGCAGGGGAGGTCGTGGGCGCGGGAGGCCACAGGCAGCCGCCTGCTTCACATTTTTTGCCCACAGTTGGGCAAAGTACTTGTGCGGCAGAGAGCCTTTTTGGGAGGTTGAAAATAGCAGTTATTGTTTCCTAAATACAAAATCGCGTGCATCCATTATGAGTAAATCGGGAAACACGGAAATGCACCCAAAGCAGTGTGACAGGAAGAGATACTCGCCATCACAAAATATCTCCCGCAGAAGCTGCATCCTGTCCCAGAAAGGGGTCTTTGTCTGCTGAGACCTTGCCAGGTTGGGGCGGGGGTGGCTGCCGCGGGGGCTGTGGGTGCAGGGGCACAGCGGGAGGGAGGGGGTGGGCATAGGAAGGGAGAGGTGAAGAGCTGAACGGGGACAGAGTATGAACCGGCGGGGAGGGGAGACCAGTGTGCCCCCTTCTGCGCCCTCCGTGGCCCCCAGCGTCCCTGAGAGGCCAGTGGGTTGACGTGCTGGGTGATGGTGGGCTTGTAGAAGCAGGGTGGGAAGGGCCCACGCAGGTCACACTCCGGACTCTCGGGAGAATGAGCCCCAGGGTTGACGGATGTCGTGAGAAGCCCTGAGCTTCTCAGAGCTCGTGGACTCGGGCTCTGGGGTAGTAGCTGGGAGGGTGCAGCCAGTGCATGGACGACAGCAGAAAACAAAAACCGACCCACAGCTAATTGGTTTACTTTGCTTATAGTTAAATTATCCATATATAACTTGGTGTATTTATATTGGTGTATTTACTCAAAATATCATGAGACGCCAGCTTACAGCACGCGCTCCTCCAGGCAGAGGAAACCAAGAGCGAAAAAGAGAAAGGAGGCCGCCACGGCATCCACAGAGTTTTGACACCGGACGAAACGATGTCGACAAATGTGCAAGTAAATCTGGGAAACCCACAACAGCAAATCCAACAACAACACAAGGCAAATGGGTTGGGATTGGAATGGTTCTCACCTCCTACCCGCCTCCAGACTCAGGGCGAAACGGACTGAGTTTCTTGGCTTCCCTAAGCAGGGAGGATGGACGAATCAGCTGGGAACGTGCGTGGCGATTCCATGCAGGAGGGGGGCGCAGGGGGGATCCTCTGGGTCTGATCTCCCCAGTTGGGGCAGCCATGCTAACTAACCAGGATTTCCCCAGAACTGCTGTGTCAGAAATCCAACAACCCACACAAGGACATGATGGTTAAATTTACACATCAACTTGACTGAAGCATGGGGCGCCCGGATACTTGGTCAAACATTATTCTGGATGTTTCTGTGAGGTGTTTTGGATGACATTAACATTGTAATCAGTGGACTATAAAACCCTCTTTAATGTGGGTGGGCCTTGTCTAATCAGTAGAAAGTCTGAGCAGCACAAAAAAGCTTCCCCTCCCCCAAGGAAGAGGGAATTCTTCTGACCGACTGCCTTTGACTTGGACATTGACTTCTTTCCTAACTTAGGAGGGGGCTGCCCCATCCGCTCCCCTGGGCCCTCACCTTACCAACTGACTCTGCAGGTCGTGGGGTCTCTGACCTCCACAATCATGTGACTCAATTCCTTAAGAAATCCCTTCATAATATACGCATCTTCCTACTGGTTCTGTTTCTCTGCAGAACCCTGACGCACACATCCCAGAGTCCAGAATCATCCCCACGGATACCGAAACCACGATGGACACGCCCCCTCAGTTGGTGCCAAATGGGTAGAATCTGGTCGGGATGCAAACCGTATGGTCGGGCTCCTAGACACCGTGATAGTTGCCCGTACAGACTGTAATCGATCAACTTCACAAGACTGTTATCCTGCAGTCCACACAGCTGGAGTTATTGGATTTTACACACGATTCATTTTTACCACATGCAGTATGTCAGAGGGGGTAGGTACCACAGAGACAAACAAAGTGGGATGGTCTTGGACCGCCTCGGTGATAAAGCGACATTTTCTTTCAGGTTTCCCATCATCCATACATGCAAACTTCATTTGCATAGTTTACAGCACGCTGAAGATCTAATTTCGCTTTTATAACATAATTTAGTTATCATTCACATATCGTAAAAATCACTCTCCTGGTGTCTACAGTTCAGTGGGTTTTAGTACATTCGCAGGGCTGTGTCCCATCACCATTATGCAATTAGAGAACATTTTCATCACCCTGGATGGAACGCGGTGCCCGTTGGCTGTTTCCCGCCTCCTCTCAGCTCCTGGAAACCACTAATCGGCTTTCTGTCCCTGTGGATTTGCCATATTCTGGACATTTCACGTCCGTAGTCGCACAATGTGATCTTCGTGACTGGCTTCCTTCTGTTAGCGTAACATGTTCGCGGTTCACCCACGTGGAAGCACGTGTCAGTACTTTGCTCCTTGTGGTTGAAAACTAGGGCACCATCTATATACTCCTCATCGTGAAATCCAGTTGATGGACATTTGGTTGTTTCCACTTCCTGGCTGATGGAATAATGTGGCTGTGAACATTCGTGCACAGCTGGTTGTGTGGACTTGTTTTCATTTTCAGGGGGCATTTTCCAAGGAGTGGAATTGCTGAGTCGCACGGTAGCCATGTTTAATATGTTGGGCACTAGCCAAAGTCTGTCCTGGGTGACATTACCATTTTGAAGCCCCCTCAGCCACGTACAAGGATCCTGATTTCCCCACATGCCCACCAGCACTTGGTGTGGTCTCTCTGTTTTCAATTTGGCCAACCGGGCAGGGGGGAAGTACTCTGGATCTCCCTGTCTGTCCTGACTAGCGGCGTGGAGCATCTTTCTCTGTGTTACCCACTGTTTGTGCAGCTTCCGGGCAGAAGTGTCTACTCAAGTCCCTCGTCCACTTGTAGGCTGATCCATTTGTATTTTTATTGTTCGGTTGTAAGAGTTGTTCACATGTTCTGAATGCAAACATTCTCCCTCCCATTTATTAAGTTGATGACATTCTTTTAATGTTTGTTTACTTTTGAGAGAGAGAGGGAGCACGAGCAGGGGAGGCGCAGAAACAAGACGGAGACACAGAATCGGAAGCAGGCTCCAGGCTCTGAGCCGTCAGCATGAAGCCCGACGCAGGGCTTGAACTCACGAACCGTGAGTTCATGACCTGAGCTGAAGTCAGACGCTTCACCGACTGAGCCACCCAGGTGCCCCGATGACATTCTTTTGAACCACAAAAGTTTGGGTTTTTGATGAAACCCCCTCTGGTGTGATATTGAAGACAGAACTGCTTACATCAAGATCACAAAGGTTTACTCCTGTTTTCTCCTACGAGTGTTACAGTTCTAGCTCGGCAAACATTTACCATCTTGTGAGAGTTCTGCCCCAGGGTCTGTGCTGAGTTAATTGCACACATGGTGTGAAGGGAGGAGCCCAGCATCATCACTTGCGGGTGCGTGTTTCGTCTTACTGCTCTATTTTTCCAAAGGACCATTCCCTCCCTAGCCAATGGTCTTGGCACCTTCGTCAAAAATCAGTTGACCATAATTGCCAAGGTTTGTGTCTGGATTCCTTGTTCCGCTGCATCGACCTGAGTCTCTATCTTCATACTGGTGCCACACTACGCCGATTCCTGCAGCTTGGTGGTAAATTTCGAATTTGAGAAATGTAACGGCCAGCAACTTTCTTCTTCTTTTCCGGGATTGTTTTGGGTATTCCAGATTCCTTGTGTGTCTGTGAGAAGCAAGGGAGATGATTCATTTCCAGAAATACCAAAGAAAAGCTGTGCTGTCTGGTTAACAGTAGGTTTACAACCTGTTGGAAATATGTACAAAACCCCCCCTCCAAGAGGGAGGCCCAAACCCTTAGACACTTCCTTCCTGGTTCTCCTTCCCCTGTTTCACGGGCTTATTTTCACAGGCTTTGCAAGGAGCATGTGCCCAGAACAAAGGGGGACTGAAATTCTCTGCGTCGCCTCAGGAATGTACATTTGTTCCAACCAGACTGCTTTGTGCCTTCCGTGGGCAGAGGCGACCTCCGAGTAAGGTTGTAACCTCTGTGGTACTCAGCCAATGAGGAACGGGGTGGGGGGCACTTCACGCTAGGAGATAAATGGTTGTAACTGCCCCAAGGTCGCCTGTCCCTCAGACCTACTCTTGCAAGAACGTTGATTAAAGCCTGGCTTCACTGTGCCCTGAGTCTCCATGTCCCTCCTCTGAGTGGGTCCGCGGACTTATTTGTCACAATATCCAAATGAATTTTAAGGATTGGCGTGTAAGTTTCTACAAAATAAAAAAAAGGCATTTGGGATTTTGATAGAGTTTATGTTAACTCTCTAGATCCATTTGGGGAATGATGCCATCTTAACAATAATAAGCATTCTGATCCGTGAATACAGACTATTTTCTCACTTACTTAGGGCTTTCTTAATTTCTTTCAACAGTGTTTTGTGACTTTGCATGCACAAGCATTGAATTTCTTTGTTAAATACATTGCAGATATTTTATTCTATCTCATGCTATTGCAAATGGATTTGCTGTTAAAATTCGGCTTTTTGGATTGTTTGTTGTCAGTATATGGAAACAATTTATTTTTATAGGTTGGTCAGGTGCCTGCAACTTTGCTGAACGTGTTCATTAGGTTTTTTTTTTTCACTTAAGCTTTTTGGTTAGCAATCTCTACACTCAACATGGGGTTCAAACTCACGACCCCGAAATCAAGAGTCCCATGCTCCATGGACTGAGCCGGCCGGGTGCCTCTTTTCATTAGTTTTAATAGTTTTGAGTGTGCGTTTGTGTGTATAGAAAATCTTTTTAGGGGGGCGCCTGGGTGGCTCAGTCAGTTGAGTGGCCACCTTCGGCTCAGGTCATGATCTCGCAGTCCGTGAGTTCGAGCCCCGCGTCGGGCTCTGTGCTGACAGCTCAGAGCCTGGAGCCTGTTTCAGATTCTGTGTCTCCCTCTCTCTGACCCTCCCCCGTTCATGCTCTGTCCCTCTCTGTCTCAAAAATAAATAAACGTTAAAAAAAATTAAAAAAAAAAAAAGAAAATCTTCTTAAGATTTTCTATAGGCATGATCGTGTTACCTGCGGATAAATAGTTTTACTTTTTCTATTCCGTGGATGCTTTCTGTTGCTTTTTCTTGCCCAGCTGCCCTGACTAGGACCTCCAGGAAAATGCTGGAGAGGGGTCGTAAGAGCAGACATCCGCGTCTTGCTCCTGACGTTACGGTGAAAGCACCGTTCTGCCCTTAAATATGATGTTAGCTGTGAGACTTTTGTTTACGTCTTTTATCAGAATGAGAGAGTTTCTTGTTATTCCTGGTTTCTCACGTGCAATTTGTCGTGGAAGGGTGCTGGAATTTGTCAAAGGCCTTTTCTTCGTGTGCTGAAATGCCATGCATTTTTGTCCTTTATTCTATCGATGCGATGTATTACACTGATTGATTTGGCCATGTTTAACTAACGTTGGAATCCCAAGTGGTCGTGGCATATAATCCTTTTTGTATGTCACCAGATTAGGTTTGCGGGGGTTTTATGGAGGGCATTTGCTCCTATATTCATAAGGAATATTGATCTGTAGCTTTCTTTTCTTATGATGTCTGCATCTGTTTTATTTATGATAGCTGATTTAAAGTCTCTGCCTAGTAAACCCAATGTCTGGGTTCCCCAGGGAGAGTTTCTGTCAACTGCTACAAGCCCCCTTCCCCCTGCCCCACGGATCGACCATATGCTTCTGTTTCTTTGTGTGTCTCATATATTTTTTGGTGAAATCTGTTCGTTAAAAAAAAAATACAATGTAACAACTCTGGAAGGCAGATCATCCCTCACAAACATGTAGATTTGTGTTCCTTGCTGTGTGTGGCCACTGATTAGTTCAGCGGTCGCCTAGTGACTGGACGCGGATTTCCTTAAGTCCCTTCCCCGGATGTGGCTCCCAGCCTTTGCTGATGGGGCTCTGTGTATCTTCGGGGTCCAGTTCTTGGCAGGCACGTGACCAGGCGGCCTTAGCCTTTGCCTCCCGCTCGTGCAGAGCCTCAAGGTCAGCCATGGTGAGAGATGCGTCCTCCTCGGGTCTTTTCTGGGCGTGCGCGCAGCCCTGTGTGCGTGAGTGGTCTTCTGGAGCCCTGGGGGATATTTTGTTTTCTGGGCCACTACTTGGGACATCTCATTCCCCCCGATTTCCCTTGTAAGCTTTTTAGCCAGTTCCTGTTTTCTCCGACTGGTGTCACTGCCTCAAGCAGCTCAATGTTAAGCAATTGCTACTGATTGTTTTTGACGAACACCCTGGGTCTATAGCTTGTTTGCACAGAATGAGTTCCGAGTCAGGTCAAATAAAGACAAGCCCTTTGAGTCGGTAGTTTCCAGACGGGTCAGCTAGCGATAGTTCTACAGCTCTGGAGCCTTGTGGGGGGCCCCAAACGTATCTTGTCCCTGAACGGCTGCAGGGCTGGTTTTCACACCCACCACAGATCTGTGGCCACTGACCTTTACCATGTGTGGTGGGGGGTTCTATGTGTCAGCTCGAACGGCCAATGGGGCGCCTACGCATATGGCCAAATACTGTTCTGCTGTAGCTGTGAGGGTGTTTCTCGGTGAGACGAACATCTGAATTGGTAGATTTAGTCAAGGACATTCCTCTCCCTCCTGGGGTGGGCCCTGTCTAATCAGTCGAAGACCTGACTGAATGGAACAAAAAGACTGAGTTAGGAGAATTCCTCCTGCTTCACAGGTTCAGCCGGACACTCGTCTTTTCCTGCTTTTGGTCTGGAACTGAAACATCGGCCAGTCTCGGGTCAGAGGGCCGCTGGCCTTCAGACTGGAATGGGCATCGTGAGCTCTCCCTGTTCTCAGGACGCTGGACTTGGGCCAGGGCACCAGCACCGTCCCTCTTGGGCCTCCAGCTTGTAGACGGCAGACCCTGGGACGTCTCCGCCTCCAAAACCGTGAGAGCCAGTTTCTTACAGTAAATATATTTCTGTATATTTTGTATCCAGGGAAACCTATAATAGGAAGGATGCGTGTGCACGTCCCGCAGGTATGGTTGGAGCTGTTTCTCTGGAGGACGCTGACTAATATGACACGATAGCCGTGCTGTGGGGTCCAAGGCTGCCACGGAGGCAGGGAGGGGGAGGCCGGTGCGTACAAGTCGAAAGGCCGCAAAGTTCACCCGTCATGACGGAGACTTGGCCATTTTTGCTGAGCGCCTCCTTCGTGAGTTACTGCAAGGCTTTGTTTCACATACAGTCTGGAAAGGTTGATTTCGACTAATTTTCCCTGTGTTCTCATTGCTCTGGTGGAGGTGTGGATTTTCAGAGGTCGGTCCCCCGTCACCCCAGAAGTGCCTCCCTGCTAGCTCTCCCCAGAGGGGGTGGACCGTGCGAGTTTCGCCGTGGCTGGATGAACGCAGAACCCAAATCGGGATCTGTGGGAGCAGAACAGACTTGGGAGGGATTTGGATCATCCGGGAATGAGGTGACTTAGCCCAGTCTGGTTAGAGTGTGGGAAAAGTGGAAGACCGATCAATGAACAGCTCTGTCTCCTGGGCAGGAGGAAAAGGCAGCAGATGTCTGTAGCTTTGAATGCCGCCTCTGGGAACAATTCCCTGCCATTGGAAAGCAAAGCTGTGTGGTCGCTGGGTGCTGAGCATATCTGCAGGGACACGGGCCGTTCAGGGGGGACGAGCTTATACAGGTGGATACGTAGGGACATGAGGGCAGGGCAGGTCACTGGTCAGATCTGGGATCTGCTCCGGGAGGTGATGCCGTGGGGACGCCAGCACTCTCTGGTGCCAGTCTGGAGAGGCAGAGGGTCTTAGGATTGGGTGAGATTCTGCGTTAACAGCGATGAACCAGGGGCGCCTGGGTCGCTCAGTCGGTTAAGCGTCCGACTCCGGCTCAGGTCATGATCTCACGGTTCGTGGGTTTGAACCCCACGTCGGGCTCTGTGCTGACAGCTCGGAGCCTGGAGCCCGCTTCAGATCCTGTGTCTCCTTCCCTCTCTGCCTTTCCCCTACTCACACTCTGTCTCTCTTTCTCAAAAACAAACATTAAAAAAATAATTTAAAAAACTAAAAGAAAACACAACAGCGATGAACCAGACACCAAGAAGCCCCTCGGCGAGCACAGACGCTGGAGGGGGAGGCAGGGCAGAGCATCACAGGCACGGAGTGTCAGCGTCCCCACTGATGTGATGTGAAAGCCGGATGCCTTGTGAATCTCACCAAGTAGGTCAGATTCCAAACGGACGAATGGGATTTGCCACTTCGACAGACACTACAGGCATGAGCGGCGCTCCTGACGGCTATTCCTGTACTCAGGGGTGAGACCAATCTGTTCTTCCACAGGCTTTCCAGAGGGCCTGCTCTGTGCTCTTGAGGCTGGCAGTGGAGCGTAAGCCAGGCTGAAACGTCCCCAGTTCTCATGGACCGCGGGGACAGACAGACAGAAAAGCACAGAGAAGGGGGCAAACAGCACAGCGACAAGCCCTACGGAGGGTGATGGGTGGCACTTTGTGCCGTGACTGGCGAGCAGGGGCCTGGGGCAGTGCCGAGGGGCTGGGGGGGGGGGGCGGAGCTGGAAGCAGCCAGAGCAAGAGCCAGGGACGTGAGGGTGAGTGCCCTCGGAGCCGCGGGGCCAGTGTGGACCGAGGCGCGGGGCGGGGGAGGGGGATGTGCACCAGAGGCCAGAACAGCGGGGGGCGCCTGAGGCCGGGCCTCCTGGGTGGAATCTTGGGTAGAATGACGGCTCTTACTCTGAGTGGGGACGAGAGGAACGGTTTGCTGAGCCCGTGGCCAGCAAGAGGGGCGGGGAGGTGGCGTCCTGTGAGGGACCCTCACACACGGCAGGTCTGGCTCTGCCCTGAGCTCCAGCCACGGGGGCGTGAGCGGCGGCCCCTCCCTGCCCTGCACTGTGTGCGTGTGGCTTCCCGGTCCCCCGTCCCCGGTACAGGGGACACTTAAGTGTGTGCTGTGTCCTTGAACAGCGCAGAAGGCATGCGGAAGGGAAAGAGGGACACCTCAAGGGGGACCGCAGGTGACGCATGCCTCTCACCTGGAGGGGCTGCAGGCCACCCCCGGGGCACACCGGTCACTGAGGACTCAGGGTGGCTGACCAAGGTCAGGTTCCAGCTACTCCCCTCGTTCTCTGGGCACAGGCTCCAGTGAGAGCCCCTGGGACCATCCGCCCTCTTCTGAGCCTTGGGAGGGCAGGGTTGTGGTGCCCTGCGTCCTGGGTGTCCCCGGGCCATCTCCGTCCTGTCCCCAGTGCTGGGCAGGGGGACGCTGGTCCTGGCTGGTCCGCTCAGCCTAGGGTCAGGTCGGCTGAGTGTCTGTCCCTCCGCGTACTGTCTGATTCTTACCAAAACTCAGGGTCTGTCCGGTTGACTGGGCCTGAATGGGGACTCTGCAGGAACAAGCCGGTCACCGCCGCTTAGCCAGATGGCGGGGCCAGCTCAGGCTGGCAGAGGCGCTGGGAGCTGCCCACAGCACTTGACGCAGGACTGTGGGTGCAGAGAGAAGGGGAGGCCGCTTATCAGGCCTCTGAGGCAGCTGAGAAGCCGACCTCAGCATCTCAGAGGCCAGCGGTGGCTTTGGAGGGACCTTATGGTCCACGGTGGCCCTTTCTTGGGGCCCAGGACCCCACCTTCTTGCTCTGTGCCTTCACCTACCTGACAGCAGGAGGCGGGGGCTGGACCCTGTGACTCACACCGCACCTGTTCCTCAGGATGCTGGTGACGAGGAAGTGCCTGGCCTCCTCCCAGCTTCCCGCCTAGCGGGGTGGCCAGACGCGACCAGGGGTCACAGGGAGGGTGACAGATGTCTCCACAGCTTTCAAGCCAAGCTGAGCCCTCGGCAGAGGGCAAGGGACCTAGGGGGACCCAGCAAGGTGGCCCCGGCCTATCTGAGGGAACTGAGTGTGACGCCGGCCACCTCGGCGACCCCGGGGCTGCTTGCCGTTCCAAGCGCCGGGACGGCGTGCTTCCGGCCCCGTGGAGCTGTGAGTGGGGGGCGAGGGGGGCGATGGGGACCCTCGCCGGCGGAGGGAGCCGCCAGGACAGGCGGTGGCCGGCGAGGACGACAGATCGCAGGAGGGTCGTCGGGGCGGGCGCGAAGGAAGACGCACCTGTCGGGACTCGGAGGCTGGGCAGCCAGGCTGGGCACGCTCTCGCTCGGTCGCCCTGGGCCGCACGCGAGGCGGCTGCCGCCAGAAGGAGGTGCCCACACGTATTGATTGCTGGATCGATGTCAAGGCGGAGGGGGGGCCTCCGGTGACCCGCCCCGTCCTCGCCCGGCCCCGTCCAGCGTCTCCGTCAATGACTTGGATGGAGGCATCACAGGGCTCTGCTTGTCAAATTTGCAGATCAAAGCTCAGAGGACGGCTACCATGCTGGAAGAAATGCCCTGGGCACAAAAAGCTTCTTGACAGGCTGGAACAATGGACTGTGGACCAGATGGAATTTAGCAAGGTTAAGTGCGAAGTCCTGCTGGCCGGTTAGAAAAAAAACCCAAAAAATCACAACCACGAGTGTGCGAGCCGACGCGGGAGACACGGGAGGGGAGGGCCCGGCAGATGGGCAGGTTCTGCAGCGGCCCAGCCGAGACCCCAGCCCCACGGCAGGGCCGGGCCCGGGCCCGGGGAGGGAAGGGGGGCGTCCCCCGTCTGCACAGCCCCCGCCCGGCCCGGGGGTCACACCGCCCTGCGGGGGACCCTGACTAGAGGAAGGCGTGCAGGGCAGAGTGACCAGGGCCGGGTCGGATGGAAGAGGTCAGCCCGTTGAGGAAGGGCTCCCCGGAGCCCCCAGCGTCCCCCGGGGCCTAGCAGGAGAGGTGCCGGGAGACGCGACAGGCAGAAGGATTCTTGGCTGGGTTTGAGGACAGACGTTCTGACAAGAGCTGTTAACCATGGCGTGAGATGCCTCCTGGGGCCGCGAGCCGAGAAGGCAGAGGCAGGCGGGCCATCTGTCGGGCGCCCCAGAGGGCTTCCTCTTGGCAGATGGAGCCACTGGGGGTGCCCGTCAAGCCCCCATTTCACAGATGGGACAGCAGAGGCGGGCGGGGCTGGGGGGGCCGCCGGCTTCTCGGACGACTTTGCCATCAGCCTCTGGGATTCTTTCCTTGGAGCTGAAGTGAAGTTTACTCAGGACACGTAAAAGGGGAACGGATGTGCATCGGGTGTGACACGTGGGTCCCCGCCCCTCTCTGAGTCAGGATCCAAATGACAGACAGACATGGGGTCAGGATGACAGCGCCAGCCCCGTCCCCAAATCAGGTTTAGAGAATGAGGTCTGTTCGGAGGTCGTGGGCCGGGTTACTACTTTTCCCCAAGGGAGGGGGACGGCCTGAACGTGGGCGTCTTTCCAGGGACCTGCCCCGCTGAGGTCGGCCTGGGGGTGGGGGGGTGAGGGCAGATCACCTGTGGCCCTGGGGGGCCAGCGGGGAGAGGGGACCCTGGGTACCCCTGCCGTGTTTCAGCAAGTCTTGCATTGTGAGAAGTGGGGTGCGCAGGGAGGAGGCTGGGAGGGCTCTCGCCAATGTCTCTGGGAGGCGAAAGTTCGGTCTGACACCGAAGGGCAGATCAAGCTCCCCCGCTGGCCCCAGGCAGGCATGTCCTCACGGGCTCCCACGGTCTGCTAGTGCGCACCATCTTGGGGGGTCCAGGAGACACCAGGATGGGAGGAGGAGGAGAAGGGGGAGGGGGGAGGAGGTGGGGAGGGGGAGGGGGGAGGAGGTGGGGAGGGGGAGGGAGAGTCAGTTATGCCAGATCAGACCCAACCTGACAAGGAGTCTGGCCTTCAAGGCGACGTCCAGGTCAGCTGAGCGAGGAAGGAGACAGGGAGGGACGGTCACCCAAGGGGCACGTTCAGCAGCTGGAGGGAAGAGAGGGCAGAGTGAGGACGGCAGGCCTCTGTCCCCACACCCCTGGAGCAGCCCTGAGTCCTGGGGAAGGCCCGGGGGGCCGGCGGCAGGGCTGGGGGCTGGGCGGGCTCTGCCCTGAGTCCTGACCGTGTGGCTGGGGCTGCGGGGACCCTCGGTGTCGCCAGAGCAGTGTCCGTGGTTGCGGGAGCCTGGGACGTGGCTGCAGCTCTAAGGACTTGTGTCCAGCTGGCACAGCCACTCATGGTTCCACTGAGTGGAATCAGAACCCGGAAAGAGAGAACCGGGGTGGGGGGGGTTCATTTCTTTGGGCTTTATTTACAAGGGAAAGAAAATTTCAATTTGGGTTTTAATTTTTCTCCGGGAACATAGCAATTGGAGGGACTCTCACTGCTCGGAAGAGGGAATTAGTCACCTTGTTATCATTAGAGCTCGTTGAAATGTCCCCGAAGACTAACTGGGGACAGGCGGGTGCTGCGCTTAGGTTCAGCAATGCCCCTTGTGGCCCATCTTGGAGCCTGTTCTGAATGTAAAACTGAGCCGGCATGTGTGGACCCACACACTCGTGGACCTGTGCGCACACACACACAGACACACACACACACACACAGACACACACACACACACACACACCTGCATGGTGGATTTTTGCTGGGCATCCCATGAGGCTGCTCTGGGGGCCTGGCCTTTGGCTGTCTGTGCTGCAGGGAGGGGCAGGGTGGCCCTGCACAGGCACTGGTGGCCTTCAGGTCGGGGACCAGGACAGCTGGCCTCGGGGAGCTCTGCAGTCTGAAGTCACCGGGTTTTGTTAACAAAGATTCAGCCCAGTTTGACTCCTCCTTGCACAGGATTAAAACCCAGAGGGAAAGGGACCCTCCACGGAGACCCTGCAGCAAGTCCTGGGTTGTGGGGGGCTGGGACAGGCTCCTGGAGGAGATGTGGCCTGCAGCTGGGAAAGTGGGGGGTCTTGGGAGCATCCCTGGGAGGGGAGCTGGGCAGGAGTTCAGTGCTCAGATCCCAGCTGCACCCTCACCAGCTGCGGGGGCCTGGGAAGCTCCCATCTGCTCCCCAGTGCTCCCATTCGGGGAGCGGGGATAGAGGTGGGGCCGCCCCGGGGACCAGGCGAGAGCAGAGCAGACCTGTCAAGGGCTCGGGGCGCCCCTGGCACGCAGAGCAGGGGTCAGAGTGTCAGCCGTTCTCCGGGAGCTCACTCCGCAAGCAAATTAGACAACCCCGATTACGGGAGTCAGCAGACAGAGTTTACCTTAGCGTGGAAGGGTTTTCTCTCTTTTTTAAAAAGGTGGTAACAGTGGATTTAAAAACACCCAGAAAACACAGAACTTCACACCCCACCCTAAACACATTCCTGGAAGTAATCATTGTTAACAGCTAGATGTGCATTTGGTTTTTCTATTCACATATTAACACACACACCTTTTTTATTTATTTATTTTTTTTTGAAGGGAAGCAGCATCAAAACAAGCCTGTTGAGCTCTCCGCCTCCCACCCCTGCAGATGCAGATGTGCCCGCAGGTCCCAGACCCGCCGGCTTCTGGCCACCGTCCCTCTTTCTCTCCCCAACAGGTTCCGTTAAGACCAGCGTGCGGACATGCTCCCCTGCGAGCGCCTGGTTCCTCGGACGGATTCCCCACCGTGCGGGGTCTCCACCGCTCGCGTATTTGTGCGCCGCGAAAGTGCTCACCGACAGCATTTTCCAGGGGTGACGTTTCCACCGACATGTAAGAGTGCTCCTTCCCCGCCTTCCTTTCGATGTCATCGGTGTTCCGCGGTTCTGCCCCTGCATATATTAAAACCAACTTTTTCTTTAGTTTGCATCGATTTGCTGGTTTGGGGCTGAATTAGGGAGTTGTTTCCCCCCATTACTTAAAAGGCAGGAAGGGACGTGGTGGCCGTGGTCCCGGCGGGCGGCCCCACGCTCGCAGCCCCATCACCCCAGAGGCGCCTGGCTCTAGCAGGCACTTTGTGCTGAGTTAAATCTCCCCCCGCTCACCGCACTGAGCTCATATCATCAAGGAGCAGGGCACAGGAGCCCCTGGGATTCTGCCCCTTCTGGGCAGAAACGGTCGGGGTTTGAACTCCAGGCTCCTGGGAGTCCAGTGTCTCTATTCACCTCGTGTGTCTCTGGCTCCCGCTCTCCAGGAGTCCACGCAAATGAGACCTGTTCTGGACCCTTCCTGATGCTCCCAGAACACGCTGACTGCGCCCTGCTCCTGACTTCACACGCACCCGTGAAGGTCACCCTGGATCCTCGGTTTCCCTCACA
The DNA here is from genome assembly GCF_023721935.1 of Panthera uncia. Taxonomy (NCBI): domain Eukaryota; kingdom Metazoa; phylum Chordata; class Mammalia; order Carnivora; family Felidae; genus Panthera; species Panthera uncia. The sequence continues at coordinate 136,378,226 of NC_064809.1, read as the reverse complement.
GACGCCCAGGACGGTGCTCAGCTCAGGTCACTGCCTGTTTGGTCTTATTTTGAAGTAATCCCAGGGCCAGCAAGGGCTGCAGTCGCGTTGGAGGACCAATGCGGATTCATCCGGAAGACTTCGGAGGCCCCGGGTCCGGGGTCTGGGACATGCCTGATTCGTGGCCGATGGAGGCCGTGACACTTGGAATAAAGAAGCCGAACGGGGGGGGCGGGGTAGGTGTGGGGAGCTTGGGCCACCCCCCACCCCTGCATGAAGCTGGCCCAGGCGAGGCCACACCTACGGGGACACAGTTCTGATGGGCAGGCAGGGGGGCTCCAGCAGATGCATGAAGCAGGGCCAGAAGCCCCCTTGCAGCTCTGGACAGGGATCCGGCTCCTCTAGGCCAGTCCGGCCCCCTCTGGCCGCCGTCTCCCGGCAGAACACTCTGCCATCCACAGGCTGGGGGCATCTTTCGTCCTTCCCGTCATGGCGGGGGGACACAGCCGGGGCTCTCCACCCCTCTCTCTGGCACAGATGAGAGCGAGCAAACATAATCGGCCACCCTGGGGCCGCGGGAGGGCCCGGGAGGTGCAGGCGGGACGGCGGGTCCCGAGCTGTGCCCTCCTCCAAGTCCCGGCCGTATTCTCGGGGCCGACTTTGTCCTCCGTGAAATGTTCTCATCACACACCACCCACACTCGCTGCTCCCTGCAGGATGGATTCCAGATCCCCGGCCGGATCCTGGGAGCACGCAGAGCAGGCCTCAGCAGAGCGGGGAGCGTCCACAAGCCCGTGTGACACCAAGTGCCACCTGCTACCTGTCACCTCTCGCCAGCTGCCGCTGGTCCTGTCCCTCGTCGGCCCAGCTGCTGACTGTCCCCAGATGCAGAAAGCCTGCCTGCCCCTCCAGGGGCTGAGAAAAGGAATCAATGCTCACCAAATCTCAAATCCCCACCTGGCAGAGGCTGTTGGGCGGGAAGCGTTTGCCTCCGGGAAAAAGACAGGCGTCCCTTTTGACGGAAGCCTGCCCCGTCTGTCCTGCCGGTGGGGTCCCTGAACTCGCAGCCCTTGCCGGTCGCCTCACCCGCAGGGATGCTGCCTATGCTCCTGCAGGACCTCCACGGTCTGTCCCCGGCATATTCCAGTCCCGCGGGCCCTGTGAGTGAGAGGTTCTGTTCCCCAAACTCAGCCTCTCCTCCTCTCCGACGTCTGTCTCCCGCGGTCAGCGCCCCACGTGGGGTAGTGCACGGAGACGCAGAGCAGAAACCAGAAGGTGCCTCTGGTCATCGTGAAGTCTGCTTTCTAACGAGCCTTGGAAGCCAGGCCTGGGTTCCCGTCCTCACTGTGGTGACGGTTCTGTTTCCAGTAGAGAAGTCTGCTCTGGGAGGCGTCAGGACCTTCCGGGGGTCTGGTCAGAGTTCCCCTGAGCCTCCAACGAGCCCCATGGGGTGAGCGCACCGGAAGCGTGGGGACCGACCCTCCCGTCATGGCCGCTCAGGCTCCTCAGGGTGGCCACTCGTCCGTCCCCCCGCTCATTCATTCGCTCGTCATGCCGGTGAAGCCACCGTGTCAGCCCTTGGGAGACGCCAGCTTCCTCAGCAGATTTCCTTCAGATTAAATTCACATCATACCCAGGGGGAAGTCACGGTCTGTGAAAACGACCAGGACTGCCGTGTCCCCGATGTGAATTTCAACTCTGTGATTGACTGTCTCCGACTGTCTCTAAGGGTCTTTTTAGACGGGCTTTGCTCGACTCAAGACCAGTTGACACAAGCATGTGGCTATTATGTCTCTTGAGTCTCATTTCACTGTGAGTGTCCCTCCTCCCTTTTGGGGGTGTGGGCTGGGGTGCTTGTTGAGCTCACGGGACCTGAAGACTCTTTCAATTTGGCCAACCACTTCCTTTTTGTGTTATTTCAAGTGATCTGGAGGATGGATTCCATTTCGGTTCACAACCCGGAGCCCCCAAAACTCTGGTCTTCAGGATGATGAGTGCGCGACATGCTGTGGGCCCGGCCCATCTGTCCCAACTGTCCCCATCACCTGCTGGAGGACGGCAGCAGCATCTGCTGGTGACTGTCCCCTACACCCACCAGTTCACTGGGGATTGCAAAACAGTGACGGTGTAATACTGTCATTCTTTCTGAATTTATAGCCTGGCAGAGTTCTAGAAAGACTTTTTTTTTTAATCAGCCCCTTAGTTACCCTGGAAGGGAAAAGAAGGTCAAGTTTGATTCCTCCTCCCCTTTTCTCATCAATTTTCAGAGGGATGACTGGGTATCTTAGCAACCTCCATGGTTTTATTTTGTTTTTGAGAACGCTTATGAAATTATGAAAGACTTTCAATCAATGCCTGTCACATTCTCTTTGATGCAAAACCAGTCTCCCTCACGCCCACGTCCCTTTCACTCCGCCACGGGGGTCACGGGCAGCATCTTCCTTTCCTGGTAGAACCACATTCCCCAGGATCGTTTGCAAGGTTCTTGCCTGAAAACCACCTAGCTATCTTCCAGCCCCGATTCCTTCCAGAGGCAAATCGTGTCTGCAGAACATAATCCAAGTCTATCGGTCCACCATGACCTTAGCCATCCATGCTTCTGGACATTTTTACTGGACGAAGCCAGGAGATGCAGGTAAGATGTATCCTTCAAGAGAAAAAAAATGTTGGTTTATACCGTTTCCAATTCGGAATTAAGACGGCTGGGTTTCCTGTAACTTCCTTTGTGTTACACTGGCTCCTGTTTTTGGTTGTTCCAGGAATCTTGACTCCAAGATACCCTCAAAGTGACAATATTGCTTCTAACAACATGCCTACTGACCGCCGTTCATTTCTACTTAGGATACGCTCCTCCGGGGGGGTACCATCAAAATACCAAATTTAAAGTCAATTATAACGATTATTTTTTTCCTGTGTGTGCCGTCAACTTGAAATACAGTTTATTGCAGGTTGTTTCAAATTACTGTATTTTTATTTTCTCTTGAATTTAATCTTTAAGAATTATTTAAATATTTAATAGTTTTGGGCGCCTGGGTGACTCAGTCAGTTGAGTGTCTGACTCTTGATTTTGGCTCAGGTCATGATCCCAGGGTCTTGGGATCGAGACACACGTCGGCCTCCGAGCTGAGTGTGGAGCCTGCTTAAGATTCTGAATCTCTCTCTCTCAAAAAAAATAATAATAATGGCTTCAAAATCAAATTTTTTTTAATAAAAAGGCATTTTTGGCAATGTTTCTCTTTTCTCCCTCCTGAACCCTTTCTCCTCTGCAAGTAACCACTTTAAGTCATATTTGATTTATTGTTTCATTTTTTCTTCCATTTTTTTTCCATTTCTACAGAAAAAAATAACATTTTTAAAGCATTGTTCTGTTTTTTTTTTTTTATGTTTTTATTTAATGTAATAATATATCTTGGGAAGAACTCCTTATTCGTGTAGGGAATTATTTCTTAATTTCTGTACCCCTGCATTGCCCTCGGTTGTGTTCATGCATCAGAATTGACTCAATAAGTCCCCACGATGAGCATTTGGGATCCCCCCAGCCTTTCACTGGTATTGATATTATCTCACCAAATGATTACAGGATAATTGTAAGAGAATGGGACAGCCTACTGGACGCCATAAATTAGCATTCTGCTTGCCCTGTGGTGTCTCCGCTGGAGATCAGAAAGAAAGAGTCCCATTGGGAGGTCACTGCTTTAGTCCAAGCAAGATGGCGGGTTGGAGCAGGCTGGTGGTGGTAGCCACGGAGCATCACGTCCAGATTGAGGTGACGTTTGAGAGGAAGTCTTTGTCAGTGAAACGACTCAGTAGACAGAGAGAAACACCCTCATCTGGTTCTTGCCACTAAAGCCCCTCCCAGGCATTCACACCTGGTCATCGCAGACCCTTGCCCTGGTTTCCAGCCACAGGTCAGGACACGGTGTCCATTTCTCCTCCTTCCTGCACCCGGGCCCTGCATCTTCCTGTTTGCTGGCTGAGCAGAGGAGGCCCAGGCTGACTAAGGCGGAGACCCCCTTTGCCTACGTTAAACACGACTTCTACGTGAAACAGAATGCTGACCATCTCGGTCTGTGGGAGTTGCGTTTGGATTCATCTCTTGGTAGAACAGATCCCCAAGGACAGTGGGTGGAAACTTGCCTTAAATCCCCTGATAGACAAAGTTCACCCAGAATGGAGGGAGGCTGTGTCCAAGGACCACTGCTGTGTCTGTCATGGTGGACGTGGCTGGCCAGCCACCAGGATTTGCAGTCCTTCCCGTGGTGCAGAGCTTTCTGGGAAGTGGCCCACCAGGGAGTCCTGTCCCCACCCATCCTTGTGGTTGGTGAAGGCCAGGTGACTAGGTCTCACCTACTTATGGGCCCTTGTGGCTGACAGTTCAGAAGCCTCTCTTTCTCTACTTGTTTCCTTTCAAGCTGATTGAAAACAGGGGTGACCAGGGCTCCAGGATCATATGGGCCACGGACCCAAAAAGCCTGGACCCTGAGAAGCATCCACTGCATCATGATGCCACTGATGCTTTGGGCTTTGTGTATTTATTTTTAATTTATTTATTTGTTTTGAGAGACAGGCAGAGCATGAGCAGGGGAGGGAGAGAGAGAGAGAATCCCGAGCAGCCTCCACATTCTCAGCGCAGAGCCCGATTCGGGGCTTGAACTCACGGACCGTGAGATCAGGACCTGAGCTGAAAACCAAGAGTCAGATGTTTAACCGACTGAGCCACCCAGGCACCCCTGGGATTTATTTCTTAAACCAGCATATGTCACCCTTCTTCATGTATAAAGTGCTTATTAGCACTGAGATCCAATGTGAATCTCCTGACATTTTTTTTAAAGTTTTTTAAAAATGTTTATGTATTTTTGTGGGAGAGGGACAGAGACAGAGCGTGAGTGGGGGAGGGGCAGAGAGAGAGGGAGACACAGAATCCGAAGCAGGCTCCAGGCTCTGAGCCGTCAGCACAGAGCCCGACGCGGGGCTCGAACCCACGGACCGTGAGATCACGACCTGAGCTGAAGTCGGACGCCCAACCGACTGAGCCACCCAGGCGCCCCTCTCCTGATGTTCTAAAAACCACTTTTTACGTGTGGACAAATTCCAGCACTCCGCCTGGCCCGCTGCAGCTCACCGGCCTGTCGAGTGGGCTCCATCCCCCACCGGACTCTAGGGCAGGGCCCGGTGTCTCCAGCTGCTGGTGCAGAACACACACAGGGGGGCTACAGAGAAAACAAAACAAACCCACATAAATGTGAGGTATGGCACATTAGAACAAAATAATTTTTATAGATTTGTTTAAATACGCTGATAGGAGCAAAAGTTGATCTAAGAAAAGTAGATTAAAGCGGAATCCAAGAGAGAAGCACGGTGCAAACAGATCTCCTAAATGCCTGGCATCATCAGCTACGATCCCAACAAGGAAGCTTCCAGTTCAGGACCGCCCGCAGGCCCGGTGGGGTCTCAATGCAGACAGTCCCGCAGACAGAAAGCCAGGTGGTGAGGCAGCCGGGTGGGATAGAGCAGATTCGGGTCTTGTAGCGTCGCTTCGCTTCACACCCCGGAGGTGACGATGGGGTCTCCAGGCTGCAGGCCCAGGGGAGCACAAGCCTGTGCCGGCCGTGAACCCCAAAGCTGCTTCCCCTGCCTTGTCCCCTCCCCTTCCAGCTACGCCCCCTGTGAGTCGGCCCCGGCCGCGGTGCTGGGCCGTCTTGCTCAGGTTCCTTTCCCGTTCTTCCAATTGGGCCAGAGCACAGAGCAGGCGTGGGACAGGGACCCTGGGAGGAAGGAGCCATGGTCTGTCTGGGAGAAGGCTGCAACCGGAGAGAGGGAAGGGTTCCTCTGGGTCTTGGCAGTAAAGCCACAGCCCCATCCTGGGTCTCCATAAACACCGGTGCACAAACAGAACACACACCGCTTTGGGCGCCGAGAATAACGGAGCGTTGGCAGGGTCCTCGCTCGGCAACCCCGAGAGGTAGGTGCTGTTGGCTTCACCCTCTCGCAGAACAACTGGAAAAGCCGCGGTGTGCCCGGCCCGGGGGCAGATCTGGCTGGCACGCAGCGTGGGTAACCCCCAGCCCAGCTCCACCGGTCAGGAAGGGACGGTGAGTCGCTTCGGGTGACGTTCCAGCCAGAGAACTTAGCTGCCTGCTGCTCCAGACCTGTGACGCGTGAGACAACAAACCAAAACCAACCAGAGCCCTTAGGTGATCCGATTTATGGTTTAATTACGTGCCTTTGGAGATGACTTAGGGGCTTCTGCGACTGTCCTCGGCCTCGGGGATTCTGCGCGGAACCCGAGTCCCCTGCACGGAGAGCCACGCGCCCAATGTGCCCAGCCTGCCTTCCAGAAGGGCAGGTGCCCGGCACCTACAGAAGGCAGCTCTCCAGCTCTGCACCTGCACCATCCCTGGACAGAGCCCAGCCGAGCCGGGGCCAGGGCCACGTCGCCTAGCCCTCGGCATCAGACGGCCTCAGCTGCGTTGGCCGCTCAGAGCGCTGTGATTGAGCCAGACTCGGGACGGAGGACTGGTCCTGAGACTGTGGGAGAATGAGACACACACCCCCCCTTCCCCCCCCCCCCCCCATCTAGGAGAACTCAAGTCCAGAAAGCTGGACATGTGGAGCACGTGCTGGGCTCCCATGTTTGTGGATTTGCACGTGAGGTGCCCGGTGTAAATGATCCCCTTGGCCTGCACACACCCCTACGGCCGTCCCACTTGCCTGCTTCTGCGTGTGTCCCCAGACTTACCACCCGACCATTCACCTTCCCCGCCCTTCCCCACCGAGTGTGCTCCCTTCTCCAGGAAACACACGCTCCGCTGGGCTCTCAGACAAGGCTCTCAGACCCTCTTCCCTACGTCAGCCCCAGGCCTGCTCCCGGGCAGAGCCCAGCTCTGCCTCACCTGCCCCGGGGGAGCCTCTCCCAGCCCCTCCCGTCTGTTTTGGAGAGGCTGTTTCCAGGCCCCTGGGCCCCTGCGTAGGAGGGGAGCTGAGAAGCCGCTGGACGTCCGCGGTCAGGGTTCGAGCTTCCCGCGGCCCCGTGGAAGGAGAACGAACGGCAGGGGCCATGTCTCAGTCACGTTTGCTGGAAAACACTGAGGTCTGAGAGGTCACACAGCTGGACTGGAGGTCACCTGGCATCCGTGCACCTGTCAGATATCTGGTCCTGCCGGGAGGGAGGACAGATGGAGGGCTGTGCCCCGGGCCCAGAGATGCCACCCGCAATGGTGGCCGAACAGCTCTGGAGGCCCGGAGGCCACGGGGGCAGGGGGGAGGCAGGGGCGGGGGGCGGCCAGGACGCTGCTGACCCCGGGTCGATGATGCTCAGACATCTGAGTCTCCGAAATACTCTCCGCTCTTAGAAGTGAGTGAGGAGGGAGAACTTTTGTTCACCTGGGTCACGTCTGCCGGGTTTCGGTGCCGAGGAACGTCCTCAAGGCAACGTTTGCTTACTCATGAACGACTTTTAACCGAAACAAAACATTTTCTGCAACAAAGCAAAAGTCAGCGGGCAGAGCGGCGCTGTTCGGTTTCCGCAAATCTCGGCAGCATTGGCCTCCGTGACGGCAGATGGGGCCTGGGGGCGGCGTCTTGCTCACACCGCTGCAGTGTGCTGTCTGGGACCCAGTTCGGCCTCGTGCGGGTGTGCACTCAGAAACGGAAGAGTCTTTTAACAGATGTTCCAGATAGCCAGGAAGATGCTTTTTTCCCCGGTATCCCTTTCGCACGCGCACGGTTTTACAGCGTCACACGACGGGGGCGTGGCGGGTATTGGCTCACGGAGTCCCGCGGATTTCCCAGATACTGACGCATTGCCTTATCCAAGTAAAAAGTCGTCGTCGTCATCGCCACCGCTTAGCTCGTCAGGGAAGCCTTTCAACATCGGAAACTCTCGAGGATCAAGTGCAGAGACCCGCTCTCCGAAAGTCCCCATTTGGCTTTGACGCCTCCAGCCTCATCGCGGCTCCCGGCGCGGCGTTTTCCCTGACGCGATGGGCCCCCTTGTTCATTCTGAAGAGATGTCCGCCCAACCCCCGAGTCTGGATAACCACGGCTCGTGTTCAGACGTTCTTTCCGGGAGAGCTGCTGCCCCGGGGAGGCGGCCGGTTCTGCCTGTGACCGTCACCACACTTTTCCCTGGGACGACTCCCGTGTGGCGTTTTGTGTCTAACTCTCGCTTCATCAGAAAAAAAAAAAAAAAGTTAAAAAGATGTGTTCTCCAGGGTCAAGAGTTAATAAAATTAGTGTTATTTTCTTGCTTCATCAAGGACATTCTTACGTAAAACCGGTGTTTTCTTGTGGATCCATCTGTCCCTCTGTCCGTCCATCCACCTGGCTTCCTGACTGCCCCCTGCAGGCGTGTGCTGGAGAAGCAAACAGTGGCAGCAAAGCGTCTGGGGACGTGGCCCGACCCACAGCAAGAGGCCATCGGTGTCGCTGCTGGTGGGATGTGGACAGCAAACCTCAACCCAACGCAATGGTCAAGTAACTGCTTAGAAAGGTTATGAAAGTTGTGAGCTCATGAACATCCTGGAATTTTCTCTGGGGTCCCCCAGGCCCCGTGGAACACGCTTTGAAAACCCCTACCTTGCATGATGCCAGAAGGGACAGATGCATAAGACACATGACCAGCATGATTTTGGAATCCTAACATGGGGGGCTGATGCTGGGCCAGTGAGAGCCACCCATCCCTCCCTCCCTCCCTTCCTCCTTCCTCCTCCCTCCCTCCTCCCTCCCTCCTTCCTCCTCCCTCCTCCCTCCCTTCTTCCTCCCTCCTCCCTCCCTCCTTCCTCCCCTTCCTCCCTCCCTCCCTTCCTCCTCCCTCCTCCCTTCCTCCTTCCTCCCTCCCTCATTGACTTCCTTATTCCCTCTCTGCCTCCTCCTCCCTCCCTTCTTCCTCCCTCTTCCCTCCCTCCCTCCCTCCTTCCTCCCTCTCCCTCCCTCCTTCCTCCCCCTTCCTCCCTCCCTCCCTTCCTCCTCCCTCCCTCCTTCCTCCCTCCCTCATTGACTCCCTTATTCCCTCTCTCCCTCCTCCTTCCTTCCCTTCCTTCCTCCCTCATGGTTTGTCTCTTCACTCGGAAAGCCCAGGCCCCACCTCTCCCAGCCTCTCCAGACTCAGAGCACATCCCTCCCAGCTGAGACACTCAGCACATCGCTGTATCCACACGCCTCTGTACTGCAGGGGGTCCAGTCCCACTGACCCCACACACTGATCCCCTCTCCCCATGTCACACTCAGGCCCCTCTTTCCTGACACCCCCACCCACCTGGTTCTAAATTCCGCATCCATCTCGAGCCCTCTGTCACACTCATGGGGACACGGAGGAGAAACCCAGAGAAGGTCTGGCAAAGTGAAAGCTTTGAGGTGGGCAGTCTTGTGGGGAGAAAGGCCCATGTGCCAGCGTCAGCAGGTCTAAAATGAACTACGCGATAGATACCCCCGGGCGGCTGGGCGCTGAGCAAAGTTGCGCCCCACCCCTCACCTTGTCCCCTCCCCCTCGTAGGGAAACAGCGGCGTCCCCGTGTTTCATGCCAGACAAGAACTTTGAAGGTCTTCGCGGCTGCTACCCTTACCTCTCCCCACAACCCAAATCTGGTGCAAGTTCTGGAAACCCCTCCTACGAGGTTCTGAAACCTGTCTCACCTATCCATGCCGGCTGCCACGGCCCTAGTCTGAGTCGGGATGCACATGGCAATCACCTTGATCCCTTCTGGAAGATACTGGAGGCTGGGCCCCACCTCTGGATGCTGACCCGCTGGCCTGGGTGATGCCTGGGCAGTGGAGCATGCCCCCGAAATCCCCCGATGCTTCTGATGTGGAGGACCATGCAGGAGCCCTCTGGGTGTGTCGGGGGTGGGGCACGGGGACCTAAGTCCTCACTGCCCCTAACTGGAGCATGGGGTCAGCCCCCAAGCCCGCTCTCTGGCTTCCGTTTTCTCCCTTCTCGCCCTGCACCTCCCCCCCTGCCCGGACCCGGGTCCCCCCGGGACACCCTGTTTTCCTCAACTGACGAGCAATTTACACAAAATAAGTGCACAAACCCTTCAGGCACCGCTCGTGGATTCTCACATGTGTCCACACCGGGTAATCACCACACACCTCAGAACGAACGTCCGGAACCTTCCCAGCACCCAATGGGCTCCCCTTGCCTCCGCGCAGCCCTCACCGCCGCACTACGGGCACAGAGGAACCGCATAGGAACCGGATCACAGCTCGCCCCCCCCCCCGCCCCCCTGCTGCGTGTGGCTACCTTTGCTCAGTGCCCGGACTGTGCCCTCTGTCCACACAGCTGCTGCGTTGAGAGCCCGACCCTCGTCACCGCCGTGCAGGCCGATCCCTCCTCGTGTCCCGCTCCCCACCACAGCCCAGCACGGGCAGCATTTCGGGGGCCACAGATTAGACGTGCAGCTAACACCCAGAACGTTCTTGAACACACAGGCCTGAAGGAAGAAACGGGAAGCAGAACGCGGTACGGAACAGGGTCCCACTCACACGACCCAAAGTGCCTATTTTGGAACAACTGCACAGTCACAATTCTCTGGCGAAAAGACACTCAGTGCGCGGATGGTTTTCTCTGGAGACACTGTGCCCACAAAATCCCTGGTTGCTGAATGCCCCCCAGACATTTGCATGTGTTTCCCGCCTTCAGAAGCAGCCCAAGCACCTTGCTGTGAGGACACGTGTCCTGCCCGCTGGCCTGAGTCTGGTTGAGTGGCAGGACCCGAGGCCCCAGGCCCTGTTCTCGCGCTCGTCCCTTCTTGTCCTCTCCTCCCGCCAGCCTGTGCGTGGTGTCCAGGAAGTCCGCGAGCAGTGCCCAGCCTGGGCGCGGAATTCGGAAGCAGGTAGAAGCCTCTGTGTGCGGACACAGAGGAGGTCGGCTGGCCCGAGGGTCTCCCGCGGCTCTTGGAGATGGAGACTTGGGCTGAGGTGCGAGGGGGTCTGCAAGGCAGGCCCAGCCGTGGCCACTTCATGGCCACTTCCCAGAGCTGGGACCCTGCCAGCCACTCCGTGTGCGGATGCCGAGTTTCCAGCTCAGGGTGCAGGTGACCTTGAGTGCACGGGAGGTCCTGGCTGGTCTGTGGCTGCTGGCCTGGCCTCCTGCAGCTCCAGCGAGGGCTTTCGTGCTGCCTGCGTGGAACCTCCGGTCCAGCTTTGCCCTTTCTCATTCGAGTCAAATGCAGTGAACTCTGGGTCCGCCTTTAAGGTTGACTCTAACCCGGCTCACAGGATCCGGGCTCCCTCCCGATCAGCCTTGGCTCACTCAGCCCCGACATGGGGCAGGGTTTTCAGCAACACGCGAGCTGGTGAAATTGACTCTTGGGTCAGGGCCAGGCCGGGACCTTGGGGCGGGGTGCCCTGCAAAGCCCCCTCTGCCACTGGCTGGTGGCCCGGGCAGCCCCCCCACCCCTGCCCTCCAGAACCTCTGTCCTTTGTCCTTGGGGGCTGTTGCACGAGCGGGGGTAACGCGTGTCAGACATAGCAGAATGGCACGCCTGGTCCATGGCAGACCGTGGCTAGACTGTGTCTACCTTCCAACCGTGAAGGGTCGTTATTTGGAGACGAGCCTTAAAGTGCGCCAGTGCCTCGTGGGGAAGACGCTCGCGCCCGATCCCCGTGCTGACCGCCATCATCCGTTTCAGCGTGGCTCGAGCCCCACACGGAGGAGGTAGCTTGTGTTGTGGTTTTCCCACCTGCATTTGTTTCATGCATTCGCTTTGAACAATTGAGATCCATTTGGTTTCGGGCCAAATAATAACTTAGCTGAAACAGAACGTGCTTCTAAACATCTCTTGATGTCCAGTGACAGAACTTGAACTCAATTAAGCCGGTTCGAGGACACCTCTCCACGTGCGTTTCCTAACGGAAAGAGGAGTCAATGAAAAAGTAATCAGTATAAATATGTAAAATGGACACACTCATACGCATCAGGTCATTGCTGGAAATTAAAACACAGGCGCACAGGCCCCCCGTTTCCCGGTGATGCACCGTGGGGCCGCGCAGGCTTGCGTCGGGCACTAATTAAAGCTGCACAGTAATGGGATCGATAGAGTTTGGTCACCTCGCTGAGTCTGGAAGGGGGAGGGTACTGCCCTCATGACAATGGTTAATTTTCTTTTTGGAGTTCAAAGGTATAGAGACCAAGGCCTTTTATTGATAAATTGTCAGACACCTAGGTATGCATTAATTTCCGCTGGCCGCTTCTGCATATGCAGCCATGGTAGAATTAAAAGCATTTTTTATCATCCGTGAGCCTCGGAAGAGAAGAGGCGTCCAGAGGCCTTATTAAGGAGGAGAGCATCTTCCCGGCTGCCCTGTTTTCTCAGTCAGCACGGACACGAGAACCCCGCTGGGGAAATACAGGACCAGGGGCTTCCTCCGGCCACAGACACGGGTGCCGGCTGTCGCTGGAGCCCTCGGCAGAGTGGACCCGCCACTTACCGTTGGCCGGCACTTTGTGAACCCAACGTTCACCCTCCACACTTCCCCGCCTATCAGAGGCGGCAGTGAGAGCTGCTTCCTGTAGGTAAGTCCTCCGAGCCGTGGCCACTGTCCTCCTGGGGTCACTTGGAGCATTATCCAAGGGTCAAGAGGCCTGAATATTCCTCCTCAGAACTTCACGGCTTCAGGAAACGGTGGCATCCCAGTTTTGAGGTGGACAGGATCGTCGCCACGTCTTTGGCCAATGCACCTGTTCCAATCCACTGGCCGCGTGGGCTCGGCCACCATCTGATAGTAGGACGCGGTATTAATCAGAGCGCTGGCTGGGAATCAGTGACAATTAAGGGTGGTCAGTACCCGGTGCGTTCACGGAGGTGTGGAAGGTGAGCCCCAGGCTAGCAGCAGGAAACGTCTCACCGCCGTGGCCATGGGCCAGCGAGGAGTGCTCCCTCACCGCCGAGATAGTGGCTGCGGCTGTTGGGCCGGGCAGGTTTCTCTCTCCTGTCCCATCTCCTGCCCCGGATGGGGCTTCCGGGAAACACCCCTTTCACTTCCCCGGGACAGATCAGTCCCGCAAGGCCTCCTTGCTGAAGACCTCGGGTAGGCTGGCCGAGGGCCGGGGGCCAGGCACCCAGAGCTCCCATTGGAGAGATGCGGGCGCACAGACGCGGTGTCTGTGTAGAGGCTCGGCATTGACGATCATGCTCAGAAGGGACAAGGGGATAAAGGGCCGAGAGGAAAGGCCTCGAGCAGATGCAGGCAGGTGGCTTCACGGAGGGGTTGAGGCCTCCGCACACGGTCCCGGCTGCATCTGTGATCGCGGAAGCTCCTCCTGCACATGGTGAGTTCCACTCGACTGCCAGAGTGCAAAACAGCCGTCTCTGTGTGTGTGTGTGTGTGTGTGTGTGTGCACGTGCATGCCCCCTCCCAGGTGTGTGGGGCAGAGCGCAGACCCAGGAGTCACTATCCAGCAGGGACGCACTGCAGTGCAGGCTCCGGGCCGCTGTGCCCTCACAGCTCCGGCCAGAGCAGGTGGGGCTCTGGGAGGAAGAAGGGAAGGAGGCTGCCTGGGGCAGGGAGGGAACCCAGGGTCAGTGGGTCCCCAGAAACACAGCGTCCCAAAGCCTGGAGCCCAGGAACTCCAGGTCAAAGTGGGGGCAGGGTTGGCTCTGGAGGGTCTGCCCCTGGCCTCTCTCCCAGCTTCTGGTGTGGCTCATAGACCCAGCCCTGCACCACCGGCCTCTGTGTTCACGTGGCATGTCCCCTCCTGACCAGGACACCAGTCATGGGGTCAAGGCCACGCTTGTGACCTCATCCTAACTCGACTCCTTCTGCAAAGACCCTATTTCCAAATGAGGTCGCATTCCTAGGCCCTTGACCACGCTGCCCCTGGCAGGACCTGGGAACAGAGGAGCTTGGCTCTTGGAAGGGAAGGAGAGTGCCCAGCTTTGTGGTCAAGATGCCTGGCTTGTGACCTGGTTCTGTCCCCAGATTTGGATGACCCCCAGAGGTCCCCCGATCTGAGAACTGGGCTCACTGTGCCCATCCTGTGATGCTCCCATGGGCACACGTGCACACACACTGCGGACTGGGTCATTATTAGGGCCCATCATCTCTGTTCCCATCCCCTGTCTATGGGTTGAGTCGTGTCCCTCAACAGGAGATGTTCAAGTCCTAACCCTGGCTTCCTGTGACTGTGACCTGATTCAGATATAAGGTCTTTGAGGTTGTGACCAGGTTGAGGTGGGGTCACCCTGGCATAGGGTGGCCCTGAACCCAATGACTGGGGTCCTGGGGAAGGAGTACAGGGTCACAGAGATGGACACGCTGGGAGGGGAACCATGGTATGAAGTCACAGAGAAGATGCGTGAAGACAGGAACAGAGACGGGAGGGACAGACCCACAAGTCAAGGGCCACTCGGGGCCACCAGAGGCTGGAAGAGGTGAGGACAGATTCCCTTAGAGCCCCTGAGAGAGCACCGCCCCGCTGACCCCTTGACTTTGGACCCCAGCCTTCAGAGCCTTGAGAAAATAAATTTATGGTGTTTTCGGTCACCCAGTTGGCCACACCTTGTATGGTGATGGCAGGACGCTTATGGCCTGACTTGCTCAATCCGGGCGGATGTCATACGGGGAGCTGGGCTCAGAGACGTCAGCATTTATGCTTGTGGCATCCAGGCCTCTGTGCACACACCGGGGATGCACTCTTCACAGAGGGAGGCTTCCCTGAGCACCGTCTGCATCAACTCAGGCGTCTGCGAGAGATGTTGCCCCAAGCAGAGCCCCCTCCCCTAACTGGAATATTGACACTGGGAATGTCATCTTCTAGACACAGAACGGGACTCAGTGGGCACAGTGGGACCCGTTGCTCGCTGAGGCCCCCGTGCAAGCCTCCGCGGAAAGAGGCCGTGCAAATATTCCAGGCCAGCACCCCAGCCTTGCCCAAGGTCACGTGCAAGCCTGCGGATGGGAACCTGGCATTTTTGCTGATGGGCCGTGTGACCTTCAGGAGGGACATTTGAGCCGTGTCTCCCCCGCTGCTCCCCGCTCGTCCCCGTGAAATGCTTTTCCTCCCGCCCTGTCCTGCCCCATGGGAATGTTACCGGGACAAATGAGGTTGTCTCTGTCCGAGCACCTCGAACACCAGAAACACACAGGGGTCCAAGCTAATATACGTACTACTGGACTAGAAAGTTCTTTCTACCCTTAGCCAATCACCGTAGTCCGTTCTACAGTATGTCACGAGGGCAAGTTGTCAACTCCTGCCCTTAAAGCAGGAATTCTGTGGCTTGTTCTCCTTCTCCACTGGGTTGGGAATCAGAGCAGGGGAAGTCCAGCCGCCGGCAGAGCAGGCGGTAGGGGTGTTCACGTAGACGGCGAGCCGCCAGGACAGTGCTCTGACCTCCCCACCCCATCCTCCAGGCCAGCTCAGTCCTTCCTCAGGGAACCTTCCGGGCACTCCACAGCCGCTCCGCCCCGAGGTGCCGTGAGGGGTACGTTCTCCTGCCCTGGGACCTCACACTTCCTTCCACCGTGTTTGGGCAGAGAGCTCGCTTTTTGCCAGAGGAATATTTGTGTGTCAGGAATATTTTTATGGGGCGGGATTCACTGGCCACAGGGCCACCGTGCCGCAGCTGCTCACGTGCTGGGGTCCGTGGCGGGGATCCCGGGGACCCAGAGGCAGATAAAACGCAGCCTTTGCCTCTGAAGCACTGAGTCTGGCTGGGGACGTAGATGATCAGGCAGAATCAGGTACTGGCAGTGAGATCAAAATGCGGGATTGGGGAGACATGGAGTGAGGACACGGGGGCAAACGGCTTCCGGCTCGAGGGGGAAGATGCCACCGTGACCACTGGGGTCCCTGGGACACGTGTCCTAAAAGGAAGCGTACACGGGAATGCGGGGCTTGTCAGAGAAAGGCGGGCTGGTGGGGGTCCAACCACAGGGCACAGGAGCCTCCTGCCCGCAGGACCTTGTCCTCAGCTGTGCGGTGTGCGGGGCCGTGGCCTCTCCGGGCCTCCGTCCAGCATCGCCCAGCGAGCATCCAACCGTCGGCGGCCGTGCGGGCACTTGACTCGAGGGTGAGTGAGAGCTCCACGTGGGGAGGGGCGGCGGTTTCGTCCCTGGTGAGTTGTGTTAGGTGTTTCAACCACGCGGGATTAGCCCCTGGGGGTCTGGCCCTCTGGGACCACACTCACTCCCGGGGTCTAGGGAGGACAGAGCAAGCACGCGGTGGCTGTGCCCGCCTCTGCCCGCGGTGGGCATACCTAGCAGCCTCTGCACCCTTTCCTCGGACTCTTCGGTCCCCTTGATGTCCTCCACGTGGAGCTCCGGAGAGGTGGCTGGAGTTGACTCGTCATGTGACCATCCCGGCCATCCTGCCCGGGGAGCGTCAGAGGGGCCTCTGACGCCACGTCTCTGGACCCAGGCTGAGCCCACGAGCTTCTGCGGAGACCTGGAAACGGAATGGACGTGCGGGTGTTTGCTTCACGCTCTTGCTTACTCACCTTCCTTCCCCTCGTCTGCTCCCCACCTACTCACATCCTATCTTATCTCCCCAGATCCCCATGCTTAGCCCCAGGTGCCATCCAGACTCCCAGTGGGTCCCCTACTCCTTGCCCTTGCTGCCCAGAGGGGACTCGTTCTCCAGTGTCTCACTCATCCTGCAGGTTCCTCTAGGCTCCACGCTGACCTTTACTGGTTGCGACCTATCCCGGTCATTCCTCCACCACCAGCAACTGAGTGGCTGCCCTTCGCACCTGTCATCCTGCTGCTTAAAGCCATCCTTCAAAATATGCACCTTTATTCCCGTTTTACAGGTGAAGATACTGAGGATTAGGAAGGAGGATAGGGATTTGCAAGGGTCACTTAGAGTTGGAGTTTGAAACCATCTTGGTCAGAAACAAAGCCCATACTCCTGTTCCTGTGCCATGGCACTCTTATTATGTTCATTCATTCATTCATTCATTTATTCAACAAATAATTATGAACAATGTGAGGAGAAATTCAAGCCTGGCCCTCGCACTCATAAAGTTAACAAAATAATGAGCCTTGATTGTAACTGATTGTTTATTTACCTATTTCCTCACCTCCCATTAGATGGCTTTTCCAAGACAGGGATCAATACATTCATACTCCCAAATACACTAGCCAGATACAAAAGAGTTCTAAGTAAATATTGGATGGATAGATGGATGGATGATGGATGGATGGATGGATGATGGATGGATAGATGAGTAAGTGGACAGTTGGATGGATGGATGGATGGAAGGATGCATGGATGGATGGATGGATGGATGTGTAGAAGGGTGGGTAGATGGATGGATGAGTGAATGAATCTAGAAGCTGGAAGAGACCCTCATGGGCCTTTACTCCAATCTTTGGGAGGATGTATTTGTTCTGCTGGCTCACTTATCCCCTTTTGAGCACTTCTAGGGACAAGGACCTAACTACGCCACAAGGAAGGCTATTCCAAGGTAGAGAAATACCAGCTATTGGAAAGTTATTTTTTAAGAGCTGGATATTGGACAGGAAGTGCAGGAGACGAACAAATGTGCATCTGGTTGATATGTGACTTGTATTTATCCCTGGCCTCTGGTTCTAGTTTGTAAGTTCAGCGAGAAGGACTCCTTGGTTCCACACGAGACCCCCTATCTGCCCAGCTCCCCCGCAATTCTCCCTGTTGATACAGGAGTTCAGAGTTTCAGGACGCCTCCATTTTCTGCCCCATGGTAGCTCAACGGTTCACGAGAGGAATTATGTTCAAGCTCAGGTTGAAGCTTGCTCATAAGATATCACCTGTCCAGGCCCACGACCTGGTGTGCACACAGGGGCTCACCCTGTCCAGCGTCCAGCCCCTGCCAAGACTCCCTTCCTTTTCTAAAGCCCTCCTACTCTCCTCCTTCCCAGGGACGCACCCGTGGCCCATGTCCTTCTTCATGGCGTCCACAACGAGGAGCCCGGGAAAGAGTTGCCCGATTTAGCAAATGAAAGTACAGGGTGCCCTACATGTCTCTAAGTCAAGACTACACTAAAAATGCATTCACTTTTACCTGAAATCTGAAGTTAACTGGATGTCCTGCACTCACCTGGTAGCCCCAGACCGCGGGATGTAGACACTGACTGGACCCTCGGATCAGAGTGCAAAGCACAGGGCAGAATGGCAAAGGCGTGTGAGCTGCACGTTTGCTGTGGGTGAGGGGCTGGGTTGCAACTCTGTCCGCGGGAAGAGTGCACACTGCCCACTGTGACTCCTGTTTTTTCCAGGTGGCGCCCTCGGGGTGTTTCCCCAGCTCACTTGTCTCACGGAAGGAAGAGCCAGCTCCCAAGTCCCCTTCCTCTGCACAGAACACACCCAGGGCACCTATGTGCAGAGCAAACGCCCTGCTCATCCTCAAGGGGAGTGAAGGCTCGTCCCAGGCTAGTGACGCTGGCGGAGTGAGGGTCTAATCCCAGGCCTCACAGTTTTAGGATACACACCTGCCCGCACCTGAAGTAGGCCGGCCGGCCCTAGGAATCCTGCCAGGTGCCCTCGGCCCGGCTCCCCCCTGCCCTGCGTGTCCCTGCTTCGGTCCAACGTGCCTCCTGCTCTGGGATTGCTAGAGCAAGCCTGGCCCGTGTCGTCTGGCCCACGGCAGGGGTGCCCGCTGCCACGGGATCCAGCTCGGATTCCCTAGCATTTTGGACTCGGCCTCGGCCTCCTCTCCAACCTGTCTCAGCTCCAGGTTGATGTCCTGCCCCAGACATCGCTCTCTGGCCAAGTTGCTTTGGGGAACAGGGAAGCATATTGTCACCAGTCTGACCGGGGAGGCAGCCAGACATCTCTGACAAATCTGGGCCGCCAGGGTGATCTGATTAGGCAAGATGGATGGCCGGGCCGTGCCCGCACACAGGCCCTCCGGCTGCCCCCCCACCCCCACTCCGCCCTCTGCTGACCACCTCCACCCTCTGCTGCATCACTGACGGGCACTGCTGTCCCCAGGCCAGCGCCAGAGATTGGGAAGCGTAGCAGACGCTGGTGGGGACGCTGGACCCTCAGCCACGACAGCCGGCCCTGAGCCCCCTCCCCTTCCTCATCAGAGCCCAAAGAAGGTGTTAGCTTTGCAGAGAACCCAGCAAGCACCTGAGCGAGCCTGGAAACCGGGGTTCCGGGAGGGGGCCCTGCCCGGCCCCAGGGAGGGTGGCCCACCAGTGTGAATGCAAGAGGGTCCCAGAAGCGGTTGCCCTGGACACCGTGCAGGCTCCACTGCTTGACGGCCCTGTGGCTTTAGAAAAGTCACCTCCTCTGAGCCTCGGCGTCTTCAGCTGTGAAGTGGGCACAATAACACGTCCCCTCCAAGACCATATTCAGCGAGATCCTAAGTGGAATATTTGGGGGACACAGGCAGCGCTCCAGCGTCTTGTTGGAATGAGTGAGGCTGGCACGGAGCCCCGCGTTTGCCATAAACGTTTGATTTTGGGGTGACGTGTTATAAATATGTTTTTAAATGTTTATTTATTTTTGAGAGACACAGAGAGACAGAGTGTGAGCGGGGGAGGGGCAGGGAGAGAGGGAGACACGGAATCCAAAGCAGGCTCCGGGCTCCGAGCTGTCAGCCCCATGCGGGGCTCGAACCCATGAACCGCGAGATCATGACCTGAGCCGAAGTCGGCCGCCCAACCGACTGAGCCCCCCAGGCGCCCCTGGGGTGACGTTTTAAATGTCAGATTGCCACACGTCTTTCCCGTTCACATCTGTGACCCTCCCTGCGAGGCACCCTGAAGACGTAGATGGGAGGGGTGGTGCCACCAGGGCAGGGCAGGAGCAGAGGGGGCGATGTCCACAGAGCACCTAACGACAAGAATAAAACCAAGGAAATGTCGGGAGGCTTTTACCGTCACTTGTCGCCGGTGATTCCGGGCAGTCTCAGCGGCAAAACTCCTCCACCCCCCAGAACAAACTTTTTTGGCCAAGGTTCTAAATGACGCTCCATTTGCCGTGGAGTTTGAAGTGCCCGTGTGGGCACACGCACGCACACGTGTGCACACACCCCATCAACCTCAAGTCCACGCATTCGCATCGTGCAGTCTTTACTAAGCGCCGTGTTCTACGTGGACAGAGATTTTTCAAAATGCTGCTTACAGATTTGGCCCCTGCACAGGTGCACGGTCTCACGGGTTCATGTGGGGCCGACGGTCAGGACGGCGGGGACAAGTCTGGGTCCCGGCGCCCCTGCCTCTGTGCCGGCTGATGTCCGAGCAGCGGATCTGAGATAAGAAACACAGCATAGCCGGTGTGATTCTGTGTTCTTCGTGGCCCCGGGTTTCCTTTTGCCCTTAAAACAAGGCGGGGGGTGGGAGGGGGACGCTTGGGTGGCTCAGTCGGTTGAGCAGCTGACTCTTGATTTTGGCTCAGGTCACGATCTCCCAGTTCGTGGGTTCAAGCCCTGCGTCAGGCTCTGTGCTGACGGCACAGAGCATGCTTGGGATTCTCTCTCTCCCTCTCTCTCTCTCTGACCCCCCCCCCCAGTCACATGCTCTCTCTGTCTCTCTCTCTCTCAAAATGAACATGTAAAAACATAAAAACTAAAATTTAAAGTAGAGAAGTAGGCTTCAAATGGCACGGGAGTGGTGCTTTCCGTCTCGGTGCCTGCCGATTTTATTTCCCACGTGAACTCTTCCATTTGAGTTTGGATCTTTGAAGATGGAAATTCACGCTCTTAAACTTGTGAAATGTTTTAGAACTAAAGAGTGGATGGAGGTGATCCCATGGTCGTGACTGAAATTAGCTTCGCAATTGGGTGGGGGGAGCAGTTAAGGTGACGCACTCGGGTGTCAGTCACCAGGCCTGCGGGGGAGTGAGCCTCCGCCAGGGGTCGGGCTGGACAGGGCGAGGGCCCACCTGCAAGAATGCACCCGCCACGTGGGTCATTCGATCGGCATCTGGCATCCCTAGTTCTCACTCGACCCACAAAAGTGTGTTCTCCCAGAACCGATGGGACACCGTGAAATTCGTGGTGCAGCTGGGACTTGAACCAGGGACCCCACCTGAGGTCACCTGCCTCCAGGCCCGTGCACGCAGGCGGTCCAGACACAGGCTGAGCCCACGGGTGCTCTAAGGGCTTTGTCTCCAGGGAGGAGCCTGGGGCCTGGGGACAGAACACCTGTGTGCTGCGTGGGGGCCACGGTGGGGACCTGCGGGGCCCCTGACACCACCCACGACACTAGCCTGACTTTTCGAGGGAAGCTCGGCTTTACGCTGGGGTTGCCAAATGAAATACAGGTTGAACAGTTAAATTCGAATTTCAGGTAAACCACGAAGACTGTTTAGGATAATTTTAGCCCACACGATATCTGGGACCCCATTTGGGGCTGAGTTATGAATTATTCCAAAATCTGTATGTGGGAGCCCTCACCCCGATGTGACTGCAGGTGGACGTGGGGTTAGATGAGGCCGCGAGGGCCGGCCCTGACCCCCCAGGACGGGAGTCCTTGTCAGAGGAGACACTGGAACTGTGTCCCTCTCTCTGCACTTGCACAGAGACGGGGTCACGCGAGGGCAGCGCGATGGTGGCCGGCACAAGCCGAGAGAATTAATCCCACCTTGCCCGCACCTTGGGTTTGGGCCTCCGGCCTCAGAGCCATGCGGCAGCGTACGTCTGCTGTCCAACCGCCAGGTCTGCGATGCTGTTTTGGCGTCCCCAGCGGTCTGAGACCGCTGGACAGTGTCAGTGTTGGGGACCTGAAAGAACGTGTGTGTCCCCGAGGAGCCAGCCAGGTCCTTCCTGTCTGAGAACTTGTGTGCTCATTTCCAGGCAAAGCACGTCCCCCTAACGAGAATGTCCCCCGTCCAGCAGCAAGAGGACCAGGTGGGCGGGCACAGGGACTGAATGTGACCCTTCCAAGACAGGCACGTCCTAGCCCAACAACCTCTAGATGTGACCTTCTTTGGGGACAAAATAGGGGCTTTGCTGGTAGCATTAAGGGTCTCGAGAGGAGAGCATCCTGGATTAGGGTGGCCCTAAATGAGGATGACAAGTGTCCTTATAGGAAGAGGAGAGGAAGGTCAGACACACGGGGGAAAGACCACGGAAGCCTGGGGGCCACCATGAGCTGCAAGAGACAAGAGGGACCATCCCCTGGAGCCTCATGGGGGGCGCAGCCCCACCTGCACTGTGACTGTGGCCTCTGGCTCCAGGATGCTGGGAAACAGGTGTCTGTTGTGGTAGGCCCCCAGGCTTGTGGTCACTTGTTACAGACGTCACGGTCAACTCGGACAGACAGCAGCTGTAGACCTGCGGGCATTTGCACGCTGTCTCTACAAGAACGGGAGAGGCCGTCCTTGCCACGGATTCAGGGGTGGAGAGCAGGAAGGAAAAGAGACGAGGAGACAGTCGGGATTTCCGAGCAGTCCTACAGCCAGGTGCCAGCAAAGGGCCATCGCGTTGTGCCCCCGCTCAGCCGGAAGCCGTCGTGCCCTGAATGAGCCCTGAATGAGCACTTTCTCGCATTTTCAGAAAATATTCAAACGCGTGCAGAAAGAATCATATTTTCAATGAGCTGGAGGTTGAGGCTCCTGTTCCAGATGATTAATCAGACTGTATTTGCCTCCCAGAGCTGGCGTGTGTGTGGTTTTGGAAGCGGCTTCGTGTTTTATGTGCCATCTGCCGCATTTTTAAGGGTGGACAGATCAGGCTGGCAGGTGAACAGGGGGGTGAGGGGCCCGGAGGAGGCAGACAAGGGAACAGTGCTCGATGCTCGATTCTAGGGGACGGTCAGGTGTGAGGCGAGCCCTGACCCTCCTCCGGTGTGGGGACCTCCCTCCCGGCAGCTCCCCAGCCCTTCCGGGGAGCCGGGCACGCATCCCAGGCGGGGGCGGCCTGCTCAGATCTGGACCAATAATCAGCCTCCACACCCACGTCAAATCACTTCAGATAGATGTTAGGATGATTGTGGATTTTCACACTCCTTCCTTCTGTGAGTAGAAAATACAGCCGCGGTATTAACCGGAAGAATTGTGAGCCTTGGCCTGGATGGTTTATTTTTCCATGGAACAAATCCTAAGGATGCCTGGGCACATTTGACTGGTGCCTCAGTGTCTCCCGCCCAGACACGCAGAGCCGTGCCCCAGGCCCCACGTCCCTACCGCATCCTGCCGTGCCCTCGCGACCGCCCGGAGTCACCGCAGTAGCACCTGCTGCCCGCACCTGCCACCACCGGAGAGCCCTGTGTGTAGCTCAGTCCTGCCCGCCATTTGCACACACACCCGTCACGTGGGACATTCCCAGGGTCAGATGAGGCGGCATTTGTGAGGGAGTTTCATCAAAATAACGAGGGTACCAAGGGCGTCCAGTGGGGGTGCCTGGCCGCGGGTGTGGACACAGGACCGGCTGGTGGATGGGCCGTGGTGGTGTCGGGAACCGGGGAGGACACAGGCACAGTAAGGCACCCGTCAGGTCATTATGGTGAAATTTTCTTATCCGGTTCCGCAGTTGACTCTCAGCGAGACCTCAGAGAAAGTTAATTAACCTCTTTGTTCCTCGATCTTCTCTCCGGTGACGGGGGTAATGCCCTCATTTGCAAACGCCCTCTGTCTCTTCAGAAATTCGTGAGGCTCCGTGGCCCGGAGGCTCTCTAAGTCACTGGACGGCACCGAGAGTTCCATGAGACTGTGATCGGGGCCCGGAGACCTGCAAAGGTCAGGGAGACTCCCGCACGGGCTACATCTGTGGATCGGGCGCAGGACCGGGCTCAGCCGGGGTTTCCTGCCTCCTCCAGCCCCGCTCGCCCCGCCTGTACCCCTGCCGTCGGGCCAGCTGAGCGCCCCCTGCAGCCTCGTCGCGCTGCGTCCACTCTGGAGACACGATGCTCATGACTTTCTCTGCTGCTTTCCAAAGCCAGACGGGCATTCCTGGAGGTGGCCACCGCTCACCTGTCTGCGAGGCCCAGCGTCCGTCTGGCCCGCCTTTCGGGGCCCCGTCATGTACATCGAGTCTGGGGCAGCGCTGGCCCGATGCCGTGGGCAGCTCACGTCCACCTCTCAGAGTCTCCCTACCCTGGCAGAGAGGGGGTAGTGACAGTTCCCCACCCCACGGGCCGCTGGAACGTGAGTGCTGGTGATGCAGGGTGCTTACTCACCTGCTGCGCACGCCTGAGCTCTTATCCCTTATCAGCAAATCCACACGTGACTCCTCCTCAACACTAGGCTGGCCCCAAACCCCCGTGGGTGTTCTGCTCGGTCTAACTTCAAACCTTCCTCAACCACATTCTTCCAAAAAACTCAGACATGGGATCCGGGTCTGTAAACCGACTAAGGTCTGGAAACGGGGGAGGGGCCGTCATTTTCCAGGTGTGGAGGCTGACGTCAGTCCACGGCTGACGACGCTTGATTTTTATCCTTTAAATTACCGTAGATGTGACGTGGCACCTGGCCGGCTCCCCGGGCGTCCGTCCCCTCCAGGGGCACAGGGACCCGTCAGCCAGCATGGGACGGGGTCCCTGTGGCCCACACTGATTGTGGGCTGGCCCCGGTGCCCAGGACGGTGGTTATGCCCACTTCACCTCCCAGGGCTCAATGCCCCCCTGCTTGTGCTGCTCTGGATCCCGTGATCTCTGTCTGCATTGCCGCCTCTCTGGCACCCCAGCCATAAGGACAGGCACCAGCAAACTCCTAGAACAGCTGACCCCTCCCCTCCCTCCCCCCTCCCCCAGCCTTAGCAAGAGAGCTCCGGCCTGGCCGCTCCTTACCATCGCCCATCACTCTTCCCGGCTTCCAGGAGCCTCCTGGAGACACTGCAGAGGCTGGCCCCGGACACCCAGAGCCCTGAATTCCAGGTCCTGGATGTGTGTCCACGGCTGCACACGCTCCCCTACCCGGCCTCCCTTTCTGTCTCACCTGCCCCGGCGCCCACCTGCCACCTGCACGCCCCCCTCTGAGTCCAAGGTGCCTATTAGCTGGGCTCTGCCCACCTTGGCGGCCGCACAGGGCAGACCCACCCCGGGTCTGAGGACCCCACGCCCTCCTGGCAGGGCCCTCCTCTCAAGTCCCCTCCATGGCTCTGCCCCGCTCACAGCCGGACCCCAGCTCTGATCTTGAGCCCCGCCCACGCCGTGGCTGATGTTGCCGGGACCCCTCAAAGACGTCGTAGGTGAATAGCTTTCCTGGTGTACTTTATGTTGGTAGATGCCTTTTGTTGGTACCTTTTCTTTCTTCTGGGCTTCCGGTGCAATGCAGGTAATGCAGCCAGGGGGCTGTGGCCTTTGGGGGCGCCGATGACTACCGCGGGCGGGGTAAAAAGCCCCTGGTACCCGATGCTACCGCAGCCAAGGCCTATCAGCTTCTCTCCCGTCACTGGCAACAGATTGGTGAGCCGCCCGGCTCCCAGACCCTGCCTGCGATACTGCTTCCCCGAGCCGCTCCTGGCGCTGAGGGCTTTAGCCTGGCAACCCCAGAAACGGGAGCCTGTGGACTGCAGCTTGAAGAGGGCTCCGGCCCCGGGCAGCGGGAGGGAGGCCTGGGGTGAGGCGGGAACGAGGGAGAGCCAGCTGGGCCGGCCGGGCTTTGCTCCTCTCACATCTCCGCTTGCAGGGAGGGCGGCTGGATCCCGGGGACGCCCTGCTTCAGCTGGACACCTGCCCGGCTCGCCTCCCCCTGCGGCCGTGCCCAGATCCTCTCTCTCGCCCTCCGTGGGACGCGGGCCTCTCCCCTCCGCGGCAGAGGCCCCCGCAGGCCTCGCTCGGCACCTGCCACCCCGCTTACTGACAAGCAGGCAGTGTAGACGCACCTGGAGTGGAGGGTCTGGGAGCGCGGCCGAGTATCGGGAGAGAAACTGAAAAGCTCCTGGCGAGGTGCACGGACATGGGCTGGGCGAGCGGGGGCCAGGAGCTCCAGGGACTCGGCGGGAACAAGGAGCTGGAGCTGCCCCTTGTCGACGACCAAGGGCGGGCGAGGACCAGGTGTGTCTCAGGGGGTCCAGCTTCGCCGCGAGGGTGCCCGTGCCCCTCGCTTCCGGGCAGGCGTTCCTGGGCCCCCGCATGGCCCCTGCAGGGCCGCGTCTCCCGACTGGCAGAGCCCAGGCAGAGCCAGGACGCAGGGGGCAGATGTGACGCACAGCGTGGCCGGCTTGTGCTCGCGAGAGTTTGGCCGAGTCCACACGCAGCCTGTGGCCCCAGCGGTGGCTGGCACAGAGAACAGGGAGGCCTTCAGGGCGTGGGCTGGTGCCCCACAGGGGTCCAAACCCCCCACCCCCGTCCCGGGATGAAGGTTGTGCATCGTGGCTTCCACGGCGAATGCCATTGGCGTTTCTGTCACAGTCTCTGCGGAACCTCCATCCCGAGGCCTGGCAATGGTTCCTCCTTGCTCCCGAGTCCGGCTGGGTGAGTGTGCGCGGGGGTCCATCACCAGGGCTGGACTCGGCCAGTGCCAGCTGGGTGACCCGTGTCCCCGGGGGGCGCTGGTGGTCTCAGAGGCGGCTGTGCTGATCTTCCATGGACATCCTCCCTGGAAGGGGACAAGCCGGGGCAGGCAGACCCCCCCCCCCACCAGCTTGTGCTCATCCCCCTGCCAGCCTGCCTGCCCTGCCCACATGACACTTCAGGGTTCCCAGAGAGGGAAGGAGGGCTTGCGGGGAGTGTGGAGGCTGGCACAGAAGTGGCAATCGTCACTCCTGTCCTCTGGGCCCTTCCAGGTAAGCCCCACAGCCAGCCCAGACTCAGAGGGTGGGACACTGACCCCACCCCCCCCACCATGTGAGGAGCTACAGAATCATGTCACAACGAGGCAGGGCTCTGGGAGGGGGTCTTACCCCACTTACCCTCAACGAGAGCAGGGTAAGTCTACGTAGGTAGGTGCGTGTGCTTGTATGAGTGTGCGTGTGTGTAAGTGCACACGCGTCTGCATGCAGGCTGAGCGCGTGTGGTGCACACGTGTGTCTGAGTGCACGCGTGCATGCACGTGTGTGTCTGTGTCTGTGTCTGCATGCAGCGAGCGTGTGCGTGTGCGTGCGTGCGTGTGTTCCTGTCTGGGTGTGTTTCTCTCTCCCAGCTCCGGCCTCACGCTAACACTGGCCTCAGATAATGATCTGGAAGCTTCTCCTCCTGGGTCTGAGGAGCCTCTGGATGCTGCAGTTGGGGTAATTGACTCCCAGGAGACACCCGATCAAAGGCCCCTCAAGTCTTAGCGATCTGACTACACACGGGGTCACCCGGCCCCTGCACGGCCGGCGTGTGTGGGCTGGTCCGCTGGCAGTTGCCCCTCCCAGGCCGAGAGAGACGTTGCGACGAGGCACGCAGACCCACCCACCCCGAGGAGTAAATGTGTGGTTGTGCAACCGTTTTCTATAGTCAGTTTCACTCTCCCCGGTAATCCGTGACGTGCACACTAAAGCCTCAGAGACGGGCATTTCTGCCCCTCAGAATGGGGGTTCAAGGCTAAGCCGTCCCTGGAAAGGACACCTGAAGCATGCCGTCCAGCGCCTTCCATGGGGACGAAGCCAGGCCGGTCACTGGAGGACAAACACACCAGGCATCGTGTGCCTGCGGGACCCAGGGTGGGGACTCAGGAGGGACGAGCTGGAGGGAACTCACGGGGCAAGGCTGGCAGGCGGGGGGGTCTGCATTTACCGGGCACGGCGTGGAGCACCCCGTCTCCGCCGCAGCCTGTCACCCCGCACGGAGGCTCTGGGCCAGGCCCCCCGGCGGTCGGTCTGGCCTCCGAGGGGCACCCTTGTCCCCCACCCACAGATTCTCCCTTTGACACCGGGGCGGGTCGTTCTCCCAAACAGAAGGGAGGGAAACGTCAGGGCAGAATTTCCTCGGCCCACGGGCGTCATCCACCTTCATAAACCCCCTGGTGCCCGCACCGCGCCTCGGCCTCGGCCAGAGTCCGTGATCAGGGGCATCTGATTTCAGACAAGCCAATCATTCTGGCCCCTCAAGCTTATAGCAGATACGGTCCCATCGTGTTCTCCTGAGCATGGAAACATTTCCAGACTCCGTAACCACTAAAGTCCCGGCGAGTCGGGCTCTCGGGGACTCCACGGACACCTTAGTGTTTTCTGCCCTGCTTTGTAATTCAGGAAGCCTCCTAGAGGCTGAGTGCCATCGGACGGACCCCTTGCCTTAGAGAAATGGAAGTTCCCAGCAAAGAATCACTGAATTTCTACCGAGCGGGGTGATACAGTGGGCTCGTGTTTTATTTCACTTTTTAATAAGCTTTTTTTTTTTTACAGGTTTGTTTATTTTTGAGAGAGAGAGCACAAGCAGGGGAGGGGCAGAGAGAGAGGGTGGGGACAGAAGACTGAAAGCAGGATCCGCACGGACAGCAGCGAGCCCGATGTGGGGCTTGAACTCACGAACCACGGATCTAAGCCAAGGCAGACAGAGGCCTAAGACAGAGGTCTAAGCCAAGGCTCGACCGACAGAGCCACCCAGGTGCCCCTGCGTCACTTTGCAAAGAAAGGGTTCCTGTGTGTCCACGTGCCTGTGTGTGTCGGGCAGCGGGGGGACTGCATGGCAAGGAGCTCTCGGCAGAGGCAGGGGCCTGGTGCCAGAAGGGCCCCCGCCCCGGCTGTGGGCTGGCGGGGGGGGGGGGCCGGGGGGGGCCCTCCCCTCCCCCTCCCCTCCCCCTCCCCCGCCACCGCCCTGATGACTACTGTTGGCAGAAGCAGGTCTAAGTTTCCAGGCAAAGGATGAACACTCCACATTCCCCGAATCTGAACCGAGAACAAATGTGAGGGGAGCAAAGAGCCCCCCAGCCCCCCGGCCCAGAAGGTGGTTGTGCACCTGCGGGATTTTGTAAACAACTGAGAGCGATTTTTCTTTCTTTCCTGCTTCCACCGAGCGGGCATGCACTGAGCAGTCTCTCTGTGCAGACTCGTTCTCAGACTTCAGGACGCGAGAGGAGCGAGATAAAGCCTCTGCGTTGGGGAAGCTCGGGGAGAAGGCGCGGGGGTGGGGAGGGGGTGGGTACCGAACAGTCAGAGCTGTGACAGCACTGCTGCGGGGAGGACCGTCCGAAGCCAGCGCCTGGAGCCCGTGGGTGTGTGTTTCTGGAAGGGGCTGGGTGTGGGGCTGAGGGTGGCAGGTGGGCCAGTGACTGCCAGGCTTTGCGATGTGTATTCAGCACTCGCCGTGGGCCAGCCAGCAGGCTGTTCACTTTGCACAGAGCCCCTCCTTCAAACCCACGGCCGGGGGGGGACTGTGAGCAGCCCACCTTCGCTGCAGCAGGAACCGGGTCCGCTCTGAGCTCACACGACCCCTAAGCGGAGAGCTGGGGCTCCGACTCAGGCCCCTGACCCCACCCTTCCGCGAGGCCACCTGCCCTACGGAGAGCGAGGCGCTCCTGTGGAGCGTCACTGGGGGCGCGTCCCTCCTCTGTGTCTGCATGGGATCCCCAGCTGGGACGTGCACAGGACTCTCGGGGAGGGTGAGGGGGGCGGCTGGAAGGTCTCCGTGCCGGAGCGTAGACCCCGCAGGTCTCACAGGTCCCGCGGGAGGCTGGGCTGCTGGGACACCGCCCGCATCTGAGCAGCGGGGCTTTGGTGTGGAGGAAGTGTCTCCCGAGGGTGGGGCTGGGAGTCCTGGGGGCCCCCACCCTGGTCGTCCGGTCTCCTGTACCTGAGACCCCAAGAGCCGTCCTCCCGGGCTCAGCCCCAGCCAAGCTCAAGGTCCGCCCTGCCTGCCTCGTGGGCTTGCTCCCCGCGGCCGTGCCGCAGGCCAGAGGCTGCCCCTGGTCTGGTCTGCTTCCCTCCGCCACCTGACATGTTCTGTGCCCTGGGGGTCCCCTCCACACAGGGCACTGGCTTGGTTTGGAAAGCACCTCCTGGGGCTCCGTTCCCGGGGCAGGTGCGCGGGGAGCACGTGGCCCCACGTTCTGTGGCTGCCCGTCTGCAGAGACCCCTCCACTGGCCCGGCCCCCGGGCGCCTGGTCCTCTCCACCGCAGTCTCTGCCTGGCAGTTTCTGCGGCACTTTCTTCAGAGGAAAGAAAGTAGCTTCTTTTTCACCTATGTTGGGGGTTCTTCTCTCCCGGACTTTTCGCCAGCAGTCAGGCTCCACCTCCCTGCTTTTTCCCAGAAATCCCTAAGTGTGCCGTCTGCTCCGGGTTTTCATTTGTTGGTTATCCGATTATGCCACGGATTTTCCTATCTCTCTGGCTACATCTTCCTGGTGCAGGTGGACGGGGCCGGAGGGGGAACGTCTGGCCTCTCGGCCTGGACTCAGTCGGTCCTTGTGCCGATCTGTGGCTGCGCCCTGGCTCTTGGCCCTTCCCTGCCTTCGTCCCTTTCTCTCCACCAGGGGGGAGTTTCTCAGCCAGGTGGTGACAGCCCCCAGCTCCGTTCCAAAGCCCTGAGATGTCCCCCAGCCCCACGTGGCCACGTGCCTCCCACCCCCCGATACTGTGGCTCCACACTGACATGTCAGCTCAACAGGCCCAGACCAGTCACCGGCCCTCAGCATTTACCCTGCCCCCAGCCTCTCGGGAATCATACCACCATCCCCAGGGGTCCAGGAGGCACCCCCACACCTCTTTTCTCCCTAGGCAGCCACGGGCCATCGTGGACTTCATCATGTTGACCTAAGTGCTGCTGAAACACCATCCCCTCCCTTCCCTGTCTGTGGCCCGGGCACCGGGCCTCTAGCATGGACCTAAGTCACAGCCCCCTCGTGTGCCCCCCCCCAGACAAATGGGACCCTGGCCAGGCCCACATTGTGCTGTGGCACCTGTGGCCTCACCTCTGTCCCCACGGCCTCCGTGGAGCCCACCGCTCTTCCATCCATTAATGCTAGTATTTCCAGATGGGAGCCACTCCTGTTTTCTAGAGATTTCCTTCTTCCTCTTTCCCTGTTGCCTCTCCATCCTGGGCTCGAGGCAGGTGCCTTCGGGCCCCAGGAGCCCCTCCTGTGCCCGGCTTCCCTCTGCTGCCCCCAGGGAAACTGAAGCCCATGGCCAGGCTGGCTGCTCACATCCACAAGGAGCCCTGTTTGTGCTTCCCGTGTCCCCACCTGGTCGCCCTGCAGGCTACACGGGAGTGAGGCCCTTTGCACAGACACTGGGGCCCTCCACACCTCGTCCACTGCCTTCTCCCTTGGGGCCAGCCCCTTTCCTCCCTCTCCGTCCATCTGTCCATCCATCCCTCTAATTCCAACTTCCCTCCCAGCACAGCCCTCAAGGATGTCTCACCATCCACGAGGCATAAGTCACACGGACGTCTCCAGGGTGGGGACTGCAGGACAAGAAATCCTAGCAGTGTCGAACGGTGGCCTAATGTCGGGAGGGTGCGCTGGTCTTCATCCGGGCTCCCCTGTAGACAGCACTGGAGGGCGGGGCTGGGCCTGACCCTCTACGCACCACAGCCCCACCACGCGGCTCGCATCCTCAACATTGCTGCGTCTTCCTGTTTCTAAGAAGCTCTGTGCAGCCATCAGGAGGAGTGCATCACTTTCAGAAGAAGCCCAGTCTTGGAGGCTGATGATCTGAGCTCAAATTCTGGCCCGACGCCAAGCAGGGGAGCTGGGCTGAGTTCATCTTGGCTTCCAGTTCCTCCCCAGTGAAAGTGGGGTGTCAGTATGTGTCCCCGTGTAGCGGCAGAGTGGGGGATGAAATTCAGAGTCGTCTAACCCGAGGCTCCGTATCCGTTAGGCTCGCAGCGTGTGAAGGGTCACAGAGCAGCCCCACTGGCCTCAGGCACCTGCTCAGCCCCACAGGTGTCAGGTTAAAGGCGAGCGAGAGCCTGTTGTCACCTTCCCCGGGGTCACCTCCTGCCAGAATGAGAGACACCGTTGGTGCAGGTGCTTCCTACCTTCGCGCCCATGACCAGATTCCAAGCTCTGGGTTGGATCCATGGCGTGCTTCCTTCTGGGGCAGCCTCTGAAAATAATGCCACCATTTAGCCAGAGTAGATTTTCTTCATTCATTAATCTCTGGGCCATAACGAATCAGCCACGACCTGCCTTTCCCTGGATATGAAGTCATTTTCAGTATTTATTTTAAGAAACAGCGCTGCGTTGGGAAGGGCCAGTGATTCAGGCTGGGCCGGGAGCCGGACGGCCTCATCCAGGACGCTGAACAATCACTCTTATGACATCATGGTGAGACCTCGTGTTTGCTCACCGCAGCGAGGAGAGGAGTCGGTGCGTCTTGGGCTCTGGCCGCCTTCCCACAGTCTGGGCCCGTCTCCTGTGCCAAGAAGCTTTCTTACACGTTCGCCCAAGCACAGAGGCGGCCTCTGGGATGGCAGACGGGCTCGTTCTGCTGAAATCGGCGGCTGCCCCTGCGGGAAGTGCCCCCCACAGGTGCCGCCCCTCTGCCCTCTCGTGGGGTCAGCCTCCCCGGGCCGTTTTCCCTCGCACACACACACACATGTGCCTAGCGTCAGCTGGAAAACGGTGTCGGGGGCGGTCCAGGTACGACGTGTGGGTCAGGAACGGACTCCCGAAGGCGGAGGGTGCCATCCCAGCCCACCGCCTGCTCTCTTACAGGTGAAGAAACAAAACGAGAGGATAGAAATAAAGAGTGAAAGCGGAGGCCCCTGGATCATGCCAACGAGGGGGAGCAGGGCCCCGCAGGCCCCTCTACCCTCCTCAGAGGGTCCCCTGGAACAGCCCAGGGCAGGTGGAAGCTAACGACAGGGGCAGGCTTCTGGAGACCCGAGTCGGCTGGAGGACTGCACGCGGAGATGGGAGTCTTTGCAGTCCCGTCTGTCCTACCGCGCAGCCGCTGTGGGTTCCGCTGCCGCGGTGACCTTGATGCGGGGCGTCCTCTCACCTGAGGTTGCAGGGGGCAGAGGGGGCCACGCTCCCCGCCCCCCCCCCCCCCCACTCAGAGCCCCTGCCTGTTGCTGTTTGGCCCTGCGGTGCCTTCTCCGCGGCCCCTGAAATACTCACAGGGTCACGCCTTTCCCATTTCTGAAATCGTTTCGTGCTCTCTCTCAGGGTAATGAACTTGGGCTTCCTGTAAATTTACCCCTTTCTTCACTTCTGTACGACTCTCGCTTGCTCCTGGCTTCCCCACCCTTCCCCTAAATGATTTTCCCTGCCGTGGTATCGCCCAGATTTTTTTTTCTTTTTGTACTTGTGTGATGAGTCAGCGCTTCCCATTTAGGGCCGTGCATATTAAAACCTTTCTGCAGCTCAGACGGATGCTTCTCTTTCATTCCTAAACGCTCCGCTCTCGGTCTCTCCGGCGAGGGCTGGCCATTGCCTAGTTATTTGCTCACTTTCAAATATTTGTTAAGGACCCACTCTGTGCCAAGCTTGGGAAGAAGCTGGCCGGCCTCGGTGGAGCCAGGGCCCTGACTGGCGACCTGATTCCGTCGCGAACAGCATTCGTGAGCAGGGCACAGAGTGCACCACCCGCGGCCACACAGACCAGGATTTGCCTCCGCGGACGTGCCCGCGGGCTGTTTGATCTGGAGAAGTAGCTTCACGCACACACAGAACATGCCACTGCCCAGACGAACGAACTGAGAAACAGCGGCTACCGCAGGTGAAGCCGTGGGACCTCCGCGTGGTGGTTACTTGTAAGGGTTTTTATTTCCAACCTGTCTCCGGCGCAGAAGCCTGTCAGAGAAACAGCAGCGACACAGTCCCCACGCTCCCAGGGCCCAGTGTCTCATGGGAGAGAAAGGGCTGTGACTTTGATTCCTTCCGGCAAATGTCCCCCGAGGCCTTGCGGCGGGAGACGTGTGTTTGGAGGGGGCGGGTGGGAGTTTCTGGGGGGCCGTGAGCGAGAGCAAAGGCTGCCGCTCCCAGGTTCACAAGCACCATCAATGAGGTTCGAAAGCAAACTGCTGGAGGGAGCTGTAGACCCCAAGGTGATTTAGGAAGAAGCTGATACCCATGCTTATGCTGTGCCTTGAGGTGGCCACGGGCTGTGTGTCCCAAACCTCCGGTTGAAGCCCTAACCCCCAATGGGGTGGTTTTGGTGGTTTGTTTCTGCTTTTTTGTTTGTTTTTGGGTTTTTTTGCAGGTTTGGGTTCTGGATGTTAAACCCTCGAGGGGCCCCCGGGACCCATCAGGGCCTGGGATGGCTGGGGACACACTCCTCGGATGCCAGACTCCTCCTGCGAGGGCGAGTTAGGTGACTGACGTGAGGCAGAGACACAGGGAGGCAGAGAACCAGAGAGAGGGAGAGAGACTGAGGGGCAGACACTCTGGGGGGAGAGTGAGGGAGAAGTGCAGGGTCCCAGGCACTCCCAGCAGGAGAGGGGCCCTCGGGGGGCCCTCGGGAGGTGCAGATGAGGTGATGAGAATGTGCCCCCACGATGGGAGGACTGAGGGAAGGCGGCTGAGTGCAAACCAGATCTGCAGCCTTGGGCTTCCAGAACTGCGGAAAACAAGGGTCGGCTGGTTGAGTCACCTGTGTGCCATCATGTGTCGAAGCAGCCTAGCAGACGTGGCTACAAAAGAAACAGGGTGACTTGCGGGAGGAAAGGACACTCAAAGTGGAGGCCACCCTGCAAGCAGAAGCCGGAGTCTAGAAAGCTCCAGGCGTGTGTAGACGTAGGGACTGGTCAGGGAGCTGCTGGTACACAGACAGGTGGGAGCCCACAGGCAGGACATTCACGGCCAGGTGGGGACCCAGCAAGGGCAGGTGAGCAGGCGGGTGAGATCTTTCTAGAGGCCATTGAAGAAGAGGGAGGAGGCCAGGCAGGAGTCGGGTGCAGGGGTACAAGCTACGTGAAGAACATGCGGCCTGGAGTCTGGACTGAGTGGGGTGGGGTGGGGTGGGGGGAAAGCAAGCCGGGGATAGAACCAGGGGTCCCTCCAAAGACTCAGCAGGCATCACAAGGCAGGCTCTGACCCGTCCTTGATCACTCCCAGGCAGGGAACCCTAGGGAACCCCGCACACACACGGTTACTGAGACACGTCTACAATGCGTGGTCACCACATAACACCCAGCCTTCAAGTTGATTTTGCCAGAAAACCCTTAGGCAGGATCCCATGTACATTGTCAGAAAAGCGTGTGGGTTGGGGCGCCTGGGTGGCTCAGCTGGTTAAGCCTCTGACTTCACCTCCGGTCACGATCTCATGGTTCTCGGGTTCGAGCCCCTTGTCGGGCTCTGTGCTGACAGCTCGAAGCCTGGAGCCTGTTTCAGATTCTGTGTCTCCTTCCCTCTCTGCCCCTCCCCCATTTGCTAGCTGTCTGTATCTCTCTCAAAAATAAATAAACATTTAAAAAAAAAAACAAAAGGAAGAAAAGTGGGTGGGACCACGTCTGCAGCCACGTGGGTCCCGAGGACTCTACGAGCTTCAGGGCAGGTCCTGTGGTCCCATCCCTGCTCCGCAAGGGGAACCACTGGCCGGGCTGGTGGCCGGCAGCCTATCTCACACCCGCCAGCCTCCCCGGGTTGTGTGCACAGATGACCTTGGAGTGTTCACAACTGTGCTACTTGGAGACAAAGACACGGGTGTCAGAGACTCAGCTGCGATGTCCAGGGTCTCACTGGAGCCACGTGGTGGAGCAGGACGGCCTCGGGGTCCAACCTCTTAACCGCTGGCCGAGTCTGGTGAGGCACGGGAGACTCGGGGAGGCCCTTTCCCGGCAGGCGGTGGACACATTCCCTCAGCCAACTGCCTCCCTGAACGCTAGACTCTGGGCCCTCCATTTGCCCTTTAGGGTCCCACGAAACGGCCTGAGAGTCCCCCGATCCCACAGCACAGTGATCCTGGCCCCCTCCACCCTCCCGAGCCACGTGGTTTCCTGCACTCACCTGTCCTGAGTCTGCTCCGGGGCATCTGTCGTTCAAGGTGAGCCCCGCGGCCGTGCACCAGGCTGTAGGGTGGGGGGCCAGGGTGCAGGTTTACTCCAAGACCTCGGGGGCTGCGAACCCAAAGGCAGCTGTCAGGCCCCTGGCCCCAGGGACCCCAGGGCTCTCCACCACTCCGTCCACCACCTGGGGTCACTTAGGGTCCCAGTGCAGGGACTTGCGTGTAGGGACTGTGCTGATTTGAACCCTCCTGTCACAGGTCCTGTGGCCGGGGGACGGCTCACCCAGTTCTCTCTGAATCCCAGCAAGGGAGGTGCTAACAACATCCCCTCTGGCAGGTGGGGAAACTGATCCACATTCGTGCCTGCGGCATCGACCCTGTGGCCCCCAGGTCGTGTGCGCCCTGCCTCTGCGCGCTCACCGCCAGGCTGTCCTGTCCCCTTGCTGTCTCTTCCTGTTCCTTCAGGCGCCCGCGCTGATACCTGGCTGAGGCTCCGAGATCGGTTGTCACCATTCGGCTCCCGCATGTGCTGGGCAGCCTTTGCAGCCTGACCTTTCACAGGTGCTCTCTGCGCCCTCGCCCACGTCCCCGGGCGCACCCCTGCTCACAACCCTGACGCGCCTCTGCGGCCTTGCTCACTTCGTGGACGCGCCCCTGCGCCCTTGCTCATGTCGTGGACGCGCCTCATGCCCTCGCCCACGTCCCCGGCGCGCCCCTGCTCACGACCCTGACGCGCCCCTGCGCCTTCGCTCATGTCGTGGACGCGCCCCTGCACCTTCGCTCACGTCGTGGACGCGCCCCGTGCCCTCGCCCACGTCCCCGGGCGCGCATCTGGATGGCAAACCAGCCGCCGTATGCACCTGCTCTCCCGCTTCTGGATGCTGGCACAGTCTCCCTCCCTGGTCTGTCCAACCTTCCCGGCAAGGAGGGCTTCCTGCGTACCGATCGCTGGGGACGCCGAGGGCGGTGCTGCCCGTCTCTCCTGCGCACTCGGACCCTCAGCACACACCTGTGGGTGGGGTCCCAGAGCAGAACGCCGCTGGACCAGGGACTTGCTTCTAGGTCGATGACATGTAGCCACCCCTCCGGTTTGCGCACTCGCCTGGCTCCCAGCCCCACCCGAGGGTGATCACAGCACACACACTACCTCCCCTGGGCCCCGGGCGCCCTGCAGGGGGCGGGGGTAGCTCTCGGCTCACGTTCACGTCACTCTGGACGGTGCGGTGGCCGAGGAAGGTTCCACATCCTCACCCCCATGCCTCCTTGGGGGTCTCACCCAAGGTTCCACATCCTCACCCCCACGCCTCCCTGAGCCCTGGACGCTGCGGGTGATGACATCCAGGGCCCTGTCATCGACTCGTCCACAGGAAGGTCACGAGAAACCGCCAGGCGCTCTTCTAAGCCCGCATGAGCAGAGTCCGTGGCCGTGAGGGTCTCGAGCTGCGGGAGGAAGTGCTCGTCACCTGGCGTCCTCATTGACCCCAGGGCCTGACCTTGGGCAGGGCTTCTGCAGAGGCTAACACCAGACATAAGGCCGAAGCAAAGAGAAACAGCAGAAGCCAAATGAAACGCAAAGTCTGCGCTTGACTCGGGGACCCGCTCCCGGTCCCGGGGTGCATATGGAACCCCCAGCTGAGGGGCTCTGGTTCGCAAAGACTGCACAGCATTTCCTTCCAGGGCAACAGCCCATCAGACGCCTCAGCTCCCCGCCTCCGGCGCTGGGCTCCGAATGTGCATGGGCTCCCTGACGGTGACCCTGGAGCAGGTCACCCTGCCCCCCCCCAGCCCCCCCCCCCCCCCCCCCCCCCCCCCCCCACCCCCTCCACCACCCCTCCATCCTTCCTGCCTACAGCCGCAGCAGCTTTGGCTGGCAGTCTTGGGGACCCGGGCTTTGTCCAGACTTCGGGCCAGCAGCCTCCCCGGCTGCCCCACTCAGACACAGCACCTGACCTTCTGGTACCAACCTCCTCGTCCACAAGGTCCAGCCCGGGCCTCTCCTCCTCCAGAAGCCGACCTGCTTCTCGGAATGAGCCCTGCAGCAACCCACTCCTGTCCCCGTCGTAGCAGAGGCTACCCCGCCTCGTCTGCCCAGCCAGGGCATGGGGGCTCCTGGGACGGGTGTCTGCCCCTCAGCCCGGGCAGTGAGGGCATGGGATTGCGAGTGAGGAGGAAACAGGGTGGCTGCTGCCGGGCGTGGTCCAGCCGGCAAGGCAGCCTTTCCAGCTGGGAGCTCCAAGCTGGGCACCTCCTGGGCTGACAGGGAAGGCCCCCCCCCTCACCTCTCCCTGTTTCCTGCCTTCCCCGAACATCTCGTGAGTTACCTGCACAGGTGCACAGAGACAGAGACAAAGGGAAACAGAGAGACAGAGATGGAGACAGGCAGAAATAGAAACAAAGACAGAGAGGATGCCAGCCTCGGGCACACATGCTGCCTTCCCCTGGGAGCTAGGCTGCCCCACTGCCCACCCGAGCTCAGAGCACAAAGACAGGGAGAGAGAGAATCCCGAGCAGGCTCCACACTGTCAGCATAGAGCCTGATGTGGGGCTCGAACCCACGAACCGTGAGATCACGACCTGGGCCGAGATCGAGAGTCAGGCATTCGACCAACTGAGCCACGCAGGCACCCCTCTGCTGCACACTTTCTAAGTGTGCCCTCTTCCTCGAGCCTGGGGACCCCGCATGTGAGGCAGCAGCCCCTGGGAACACACAGAGGCCCAGGACGTCCTGACGGTGTCCTCCTTCCTGACATTCAGGTCTCGTGTGGGACAGAATCTTACCTTTCCCCGTGCAAGTCAGCTTCTCAAACAGGGAAAATGAAAATGTTACTTTTTCTAGGCAAAACTCACAGTTTTATACATTTTCTCTGTAGGCAGAAATAGAACTTTTTTTTTTTCTCTCTCTCTCTCTTTTAGAAAAATCGAAGGTGGCTTTCAAATGTCAAACTTTCAGACTGAGGACAAACTGCCTTTTAAATATCACGTTTTCTAAAATGTATACGTTTTTTATTTTACCTCTTGTCATCTTTTCCGAACACATCCCAAGTCACAACAGCGAGACGCATCAAAGAAATGTGTATTTTCTGCAGGAGCACATGCCTTGTGCTCACAGGAAGGTGCCTGGGATTGACAAAGGGACGTGTTCTAATTGGCAGTGATGCTGGAACGGGGCCTCACTCCCGGGTGAGGGGCCGGGAACTTCCTTGGTTCCGGGCGGGAGCTTGCACACGGGTGAGCCCACAAGTGAGCGCCCGGGTGGCTGGGCGTGACCTCGTGCAGGCCTGGCTGAGCCCCGGGCCTCAGCGGGGGTCCTCCGGGTCTGAGCCTTCCTCCCCCAGCTTCCAGAGTGCGGCCTTGAAGAAGAGACTTCGTTTCTGCCCCCATCGGTGTCTTTATGTGCAAGTGACGACAGCCCGAGGACATCGCCTCCTGCTGGACCGCCCGGGGTCAAACCCCTAAGGCTTAAAGGAGACTCCAGGTGGGGCCCACCCCCATCCAGGACCATCTCATCTCAAGGTCCTTAGCTAAGTCCGTCTGCAAAGACCCTATTTGCAAATAAGGTCACAGTCACCAGCACTGGGAGTTAGAACTTGAACATATGTGGGTGGGGGGCACACGCAAGCCACCGGAAGGAGGGAGACTGAGCCCCACGTCAGGACAGGGATGTTCCCCCGACAGCAGATAGTGCTGAGCCTCGGTTTTGTGCCTTAAGCGATGGGAGTAATTGTTAGTAGTCATAGTGAATCTTGCCTCGGTTTCCCACCGGGGGGATGGGGAGGGGCGTCCCAGTGCCTGTGCAGACTGGCGTCTTGGCGTCTCGGAGCCGCCCGCACACTCAGTGGTGACTCATCGTATCGCAAAACCGCAGGGGCTGCAGACATCTGATTCACACCCCACAGACCGCTGCAGCCGGCCCGTGCGGTACAGACCCTTAGATGCACTCCCAGGGAAGGTCTTGCACTGGCCACGAGGCCGCAGAGGGGCACCTTGCTCTGAGGACGCCCCGGCCCTGTGGGCAGGTGAGGTGCTGTGGCAGAGAGGCTTCTGGGAGGCGGCTGACCGCTGGGGAGGCCGGGGTCTGGGGCCCAGCCCCAGAGGGA
This sequence comes from Panthera uncia, assembly GCF_023721935.1. Taxonomy (NCBI): domain Eukaryota; kingdom Metazoa; phylum Chordata; class Mammalia; order Carnivora; family Felidae; genus Panthera; species Panthera uncia. Next base: position 136,338,532 of record NC_064809.1, on the reverse strand, counting down.
GGTGCAGAGAGCCTAGGGTGGGGTGGGCCACCCCCGGAGCTCACGGGCTCAGAATCCACACCCTAGGCCCCAAATCACGAGTTTCACGGAGTTTTCTACATCTTGTTATCGTGGGAAGCAATGGACTCGGCCATTCTGCAAAAACGGGAGTTAGAGGTTGGGAATGTTCCGGATGCTTCGCTTGAAACAGCACCACGCCCGTCCCTGCCCGGCTGTGGATCCTCATATTCCTGAAAAGTGGCCACGGAGAGCACCTTCACCCCACAGCAGGGAGGGGCAGGCTCTGAGGTCAGCCCTCTGCCTCCCACCCTCCTCCAGGCCTGCCCTCGACGGATGCAAACACGGGCGTCTGGGAGCGAGTGGGGGCAGCCCGGCCCGGGGGCCCGGAGAAGGCAAGCGTCTCCTACTCAGCGTCCCAGACCTCCTTGCCGAGTGCCAGGCGCTCGCTGCAGCGGGGTCGCGGGCGGCTGGACGGGACTCACCCTCTCGAACGGGGGCGCTGGTTGGTGCCAGGGCCTGGTGCAAACACAGATTTAGTAACGAGGGTCTTTGATCTCACGTCCACTATGTGCCTGGTGCTCAACTAGCCACTTGGGAGGTTTTATCTGTGCGTCTCAGAACACCTGCCCGTGAAGCTCACACGAGACCCATTTTGCAGATCAGGAAACGGCCAGGGCTTTGGTGCGTTTATCAGACTCTCTAATCGGAGACCCCCTCGGCCTGAGACTTCCAGACAATTAAGACGGGAGGGGTCTGCCTGGTCTGATTTACCCAGTTACTTTCCTCTCACAGGCATCCGGCCCGGAAGACGACACAGAGGTTCTGAGAGGACCCGTGCCCCCCAGCCCCCGGCCTCGTGGGGGAACGGAAGCCTTCCCACCCCCTGCTCTGTGCCCTGCAGAGATGGACGAACCGTGACGCTCCAGGAGCGCCACAAGGCTCGGTGTCACGTGGACACAGGATGGGGGATGGTCACCACCGGCAACGTTAATTACAACAAAGGGAAAACAGCAGTGCACTGTCACGGCAGTGACGTGGTGATTACTCTCGTCTCTGGAGCCTGCACCGCCCGCTCCCCGGCTTTCTTTGTTATATATTAGGGGGAAAGACACCGCAGCCGGCTGCACTAACCACGGGCTCCGTCTGAGGGCCGCTGACGTGTCCGCTGCTCGGCCCGAGACTCAAGGTCACTGTGCGGAAAGGCAGGGGAGTCGTAGGGTCCTGACCTCAGACTCTTCGCTGACACCACTGAAATGCGAAGGGGGCTTGATGCAGTTTATTTGTTTATTTGCTTATTTCTTTATTTTCCTTGGGGAGGGAAGTATTCTGGGAAAGAAAGATTTAGAAGCCAGAATACCCAGAGTCCTGGCGGGTTACACCCTCATGCGAGGTGTGCCCAGCGGAGCCCCCACGTCTGTCGGCCTGCCTGCTTCCCACGTGCACTGAGCCACCGCTGTCCTCGTCCTCAGGGTGACATTGGGGCAGCTCGGGCCCCACCATCTCCCGCTTTCCTTCCCAGCACTGGCTCCTCCCTGGGAACCTGCCTGCACGAGGCCCTGTTCTTCCCGGAACGAGTCCTTCCGGAATGTGGGCCATGACCCCGGCCGGGAGGGCCTCACATTTTTTGTGGATCAAAGACAAGAGGACGACACCCACCATGATGTGCTTCTGTTTCTCCCGTGGAAGACGGGGTGCAGGAGGCCGAGCCCCAGCGGGCACCCCCTCCTGTCTGCACCCCCACCTCTGCCATCAGATCCATCTTGGAAGCATGAGGAGAAATGCCCCCTCAGACAAGAGTGGGGGACGCCTGGCAAAGCCCCCCGGGTTCTGGTCTGGGGTGACTGCGGGGCTCTGCCCCGGGGCCCGGAGTCCAGGCCTGGCCTGCACGTCGCCTCACAGAGGTGCCACGGGGAGCGGGGAAGAGTCACCCTCTGTCCCAGTGGGGCCCAGCCCGCCCGCCAGCTCAGCGCTGCCCCCCGAATGGTCCACGTATGACCAGCAAGGGAGCCGGCAGAACCGCCGAGACTCAAGCAAAGGCCCTGTGCTGTCTCCGCCTCTGAGTTCTGGGGTGTGAGCCCCGCAGCCATTGCTAACTGGTAACGAGCCCTGGGGGCCCGCGTCTGGGGCAGACACCATGCTGAGCGAGAGGGTGGCCTGAGCCCCTTCCACCTGGGATCCAGGCACCACCTGACGGCTGTCAGGCGAGACAGGGTCGCAGTCGGGCTCGGAGGCGGCCGCCTGCAGAGAGGCATCTGAGTGTCAGGGAGCAGCAGGACCCGACTTCCTCGTGATTTCATCTATTTACAAATGTGCCCCCAGCTTCCGTGGATCTTTGGCTGAGGATTTAGGGCCCCAGCAGACCCACCACCCTGGCTCATCCATCTTCCTAAGGCCCCCTCGCAGCAGGAAGTGAGCCGCACCTCTTCCCGCGAAAGCGTCGTCACCTGCCGTCGCCGCGGACTGAGGGGCATCCATGGCCTTGCAGTTGCAACGTCGCAGGTTGTGCCTCTGGCGCTCGCCAAGGGGAGAAGCGTCCCGTGGCGTCTTCGACTACGAGCTGCCGGCGGGAAAGTCTCGCCAGCCAAACAGCCGCAGCCTGTGTCTGCCTGGCACTCCGCAAATCTCAGGGGCTCTCGTGTACAAGACGGTCCTTGGTTCTCACGGCACGTCCCTGAGGCAGGACGAGGATGGGGACGAGGAAACCCAGGCGCTGGCCCGGGACAGCCGCATCACGGCGCGCCCAGCAGGCTGCTGGTCTCCGGAATAAGATGCCGACCGGTCCTGGCTGAGTTCGCTCCTCCGTCGGTAGAACCAGGCACATCGGAGCCTCTCAAGCCTACTTGATAAGTAAGTTTTGCGACAACAGTACCTTGTTCCACGTGGTGGCCTCAACCCCTCACAGGCTGACTGGGGCTGAACAGGTGACCTGGTCACCTGGGTGTAGAATCCAAGTTCCCCCTTGTTTGTGTCGGCTCCGTTTAAAGACGGCCTCCCCGCAGGCATGTCCCCCTTCCCGCCCCACAGGCTCCTCGTGACTCCCCTGGCCGTGTAGACTTTCCCACTGTGGCTGCGACTTTCCACCTCTGCTCCCGCGTCCTGGCCGCGTGGATATCTCCCCTTCACATCCCCCAGCCCCCAGGCCGGGGACGCTGGGCCGGCCTCTGAGGGGAGGCTCATGCTCACGGGGGTCCCTACTTCCCACACCCGGAGACCCCCACCCCTGCACCTCCCCCGCCTCTCTGGTGCTTCCCTGCTCTGAGCCACGAAGGCCGGTCTGAGTCCCCTGCCAGTTCCCAGTTGCTGAGCTGGGTTGGGCTGAGCCTGGGGTTCAACGCTTGGGGGTCTGTCGTTGGGTCTCAGATCTTGAGGTCACAGGACCTCTTTTCCTTGCACTTCCCCAAATGAGACGGATCTTCCCACCCCAGGATGGGCTCTCACCTTGTCACCTCGCCAAGCACCGCGCTCACCCGGAGTATGAAAGAAGACGTGCGCGAAGGCAGGTATGCCCGGAGCCAGCTCGCGGGTCCGCGTGCCGAGAGGGCCGGTGCTTCTCCGGCGAGTGGAGGCGACCCTGTCAGAGCCGCACCCCGTCTTGTGGTCTTGTCCGGGTTCCCACTGGGATGCGGCGGCTCGGGGAAGGGCCTGGGAGTCGCTGCCGATGCTGGGGGTCTCGAAGCACCCACAGCAGCTGGCCTGGAAGCCTGCAGTCAGGGTGACAGCCGTGTGGCTGGGGCACCCTGCGCCCATGTCCCCGAAAAGATGACCGGGACGCCCCTCTCCTGGGGCTGTGGGTAGCGTGGGAAGTTGTACACGTACCTGTGCGGTTCTCAAAGGGTCACGGTGTGAGGCAGATCACGCCGCATCCTCACACAGGCAAGAGGCGCAGGAACTTTAGCAATAAAAATAAACGAGCTGCCAAGCCACAAGGAGACAGGAAGAGACCTAAGTGCACGCCGCTAAGCGAAGGCAGCCAGTTTGAAAAGGGTGTGCACGCACCGTATGATTCCAACTCTGTGGCATTCTGCAAAAGGCAGATCTGAGACAGTAAGATCAGTGGTTGCCCAGGGTTTAGAAGGAGGGAGGGGTGAACAGGCAGAGCCCAGAGGACTTTGAGGGCAGTGAGAGGCTTTCTGGAGGCTGCCTCAAAGGCGGATTCGTGCCACTATAAACATGTCAAACCCACAGAACGCACCACACAGAGTGAACCCTAGTACGCACTCCAGACTTCAGCGAGCAAAAGTGTATCAACGTTGGCTCATGGGTCCCGAAGAACGCACCCCACGGATGCAAGACGTTAATAAGAGGGCAGCTGTGTCGTGGGGATAGTGGGAGCCCCGTGCTTCCCTCGGATTCTTCTGTAACCCTAAACCTGCTCTGCACTGCCCAGGAGTTTTGCCCTGCAGGGCTGGACCTGCCCGAGGTCTGGGCCCCGGGGGACGCATCTCACAGACTCCCTGCCCACCTTAGTGCCTCGCAGGTAGCAGACCATCTTGATCTCTGTCCAGGCAGTCAATGCCCCACCCACGGCCCTGCCCTGCCCTCTGCTCCCAAGCCTCCACCTTGGGATTCAACACTTTCTCGTGGAACGGAGACCACTTGTCTACAGAAGCAGTTGTTAAAAATGTTTTCGTCCTTGTCATCGCTAGAAAATTAGAGGTCAGATGACCGTATAATTTATCGGTGAAACTAAGACACACTGGAGAGCAAACGGCAGGGGAGCGCTACAGATAATCATATTTATATGATTTAAAAAGACCCGGACGTTTATGTGTCTGTGTGTATATGTATGAAGAACTGTGCGTACATGTTAAGTATGTGTACAAACATATCTATATACACAGACACAAATCAATTGGTTTTATTACACTGATAGGGCTATGAAATAAAATTGTATTCAAAAGTCATTTTCAGAAATAAAATTTATTCTGAAAACAGCCTATCTTTGTGATCATTAGAGCACAATTTAAAAATTTCCTTCGTGTTCATTATCTCAATTTTAAACTAAAACCACAGTTTAATAATACTAGTGTGCGCCCATGTGCTTTGACCTATTTCTTATTCATATCTGTATCCAACTTACATTGCTAGTATTTTTCTGAAGAGTTTATTTTCAATGTGTCTTTTCTTGTCGTCGTTTCGAAACAGTGTCCATAATTTTTTTTCAAAGTTGAAGTTTGGGAGGAATGCATTACAGTGATGAAAAATTCAGACGACCCTTCTCTTTATATCATAATGTTCTTTATTGACAAAATATTGTCTCTATGGTTACTGAAGTACCTGGTAAGCTCAGAGCAATTTCTGCTAAATGTGGATATTCTCATGCCTAACCTTTCATTGAGATGCCTAAATATATCATCCTGTGTATTTTCATTTATACCCTGTACCTGATTCTTTAGGCTAAACGGAAATAATACGTAAAACATGATGTCTTGAATGGTTAGGAAGGACTAAGGAAAGCTTTGCAGATAAATGTAAAAGACTATTGCCCTTTTTCCTTCTTTGAGATACATATGGTGGTTTAAAGCAAATGCAGAGTACTGCACTCTGAGATTTGTAACGTATGTAGACAGGAATAATACATATGATAACTATCACATGAAAGGCCAGGGGGCAGTAAATGGACCTACAGGTTTGCAAGACTCATATCATATATGAAGTGATGCAGTTATAACACTAAATGTACCATTAAAAAGTTAAAGGTGTATGTAATCATGTCTAGATCAACCACAATAGATACACTGCAATATGCATTTGCATTATCTATATCTGTATCATCTGTATCACCTATATCTATATCTTTTAACTTAAGATACAAAAGCCAGAACTAGAATCAGATGGAGAAAACAGCAAATTGACAGAGTAATCAAGCTGTTTCAGTGATCTCATTAACGTAAATTGGATAAACACTCAATAACATGCAGGGATTTACAAATTAACATAAAAATACAAGACTTGACTATATGCTGTCTATGGAGTGCTCTTTAAATATAATAATGAAGAGAGGAAAATGGGTGGAAATGGAGGGGGAAATCTCTACCGTGCAAACAGCATAAGGCTAGAATAGCTATATTAATGTCAAATAAAGTCCACCTCAAGATGAGGCATATTCATAGAGATAAAGATGGGCATTTCATAACGAAAAGGGGCAAATTTGTGAAGAAAACATACAACCGTACATGTGGACATGCTGCTAAGCAGAGCTTGAAACCACAAATTATAAAAACCTCACAAAATCAAAGGGAAAAATAGACAAGTCTGCATTCATAGTTGCAGATTTTACTCCCTGGACCGAAACGATCAAAACTGTCAGGGAGGATCTGAACACCAACAATCACCTGCAAATTGATACTTGCAAAGTACTACATAGAATGACTTCTTTCCGATATGTACACGGGGTAGTCACCAAGATAGAGCCCATGCCAGTCCCTTAAATAAGTATCAGTAAAATTAAAATGATTTTAATAATACAGAATGTGTTCTCCAACTAGAATTGTGTTAAGTTAGAACTCCACGGCAGTATAATATCCAGACAAAATCCATACATGTAGAAATTAGATATTACACTCCCAGATAATCATGGGTCAGAAAGGAAGCACCAAGGAAAGAGAAAGTTTTGTTGTTTTTTTTTTTTTACCAGAATGTTAATGAAAATATAATGTATTAAAGATCTGCAGGATGTAGTTAAAGCAGTGCTTTTAGGGAAACTTGTAGCATTAAATGTTTGTACCAAAAAATAATAACGATATAAACTCAATGATATAAAGTTCCATCTTTAGAAACTAAAAATAGAAGGAAAGTTAACTCAAAGTTAGTAAGGATGAGGAAATAATAAATATAAGAACTGAAATCAATAATATAGTGAAAAGAAAAACAAAGATGTTAACGAATCCAAAAGTGATTTTTTTGAAGAACAAGAAATTGATAAGTTTCTAGTATGATTCATGCAGAGAGAGAGAGAGAGAGAGAGAGAGAGAGAGACAAGTATGGGCAACATGAATAAAAGGAAGGACATAACACTAGATTCTGTAGACATTAAGAGGAAATAAAAAATTTTAGGAAAATTTTGCCAGTATATTTAACAAGTTAGGTAAATGTATTGAAATAAAAAGTATCATAATTGACTCAAGATGAAATAAAATTGGAGAGCCCCAAATCTGTAAAGGAAGGGGAGAGGAACCCTTTCCATGAATTGAAGACTCCACCCATGTGACACATCATCACTGCTCCCTGAATCGGTTATTAGATTCCATGCCATCCCCAAAACCAGTCTACAAGGCATTTTTGTAGAATTTGCCTACTTGGCTTGAAACTTTATAAAGAGATGGACAGCCTCTAGAATATTTAAATAAATCTTTACAAAAGAACAAAGTTAGAAAACATACACACCTGACTTCAAAACTTACCCTAAAGCTAGAGCAATTAAGACAATACGGAAGAATACAAGGCCTGATTGCTGAAATAGCACACAGGGTCCCCAAACACGGTCCCTTAATTTTTGAACACTGCCGCTGAAGTCGTACAATATAAAAAGGAAAATCATTTCAGCAAATGGTGCTGGAAACACAAGAAATCTTTAGGAAAAAAAAGAAACGTCAACTTCTATCCCACAATGTATACAAACATTGAAAACCATGGAGGTTCTAGAAGAAAACACAAAAGAATAACTTCCTGAGCTGGAGATAATGCAGTTTCTTTGATATACAGAAAGCAATAAATGTAAAAGTACAAAAGGTGATCAATTTTGACTTCATCAAATTTATACCAGCACTAAGAGAATGGATAGGCAAGCCATACATTGGCAGATAGATAGATAGATATAGATATAGATATAGATATAGATATAGATATATTCTGACAAAGACTTTTATCAAGACTCTATAAAGAACTCCTAAAACTCAGTGAAGAAAAGATAAGCTAATTAAAACTGAGCAGAAGATTCTAAGAAAGATGCACAAATGGTCAGTCAGCACATGAGAAAGTGCCCATCATCATTAGACCTCAGGGAATGCAAATTTCAAGCAAAATAAAGTGAATCACTCACTCACAAATAATAAAACCGCTGAAATTAAAACCATTCACAGCGGAAAATATTGGTGAGGTGGCAAATGAGTCAGAACCTTCGTACATTTTTGGTGACATTTTTGAACGCCGTCAACTACTTTCGAAACTATGGGGCAGTTTCTTCTCAAACAAACATATGCCCGTGAAAGAAGTCCTACGTCTACAAAAATACTTACTTGACACCCTCCCTAACAGCTTTACTCATAATAGTCCCCAACTGGAAACAGCCCATGCGTCCATCAACAGGGTGACTGAGAACAAACCACGGTAGGTTCCTTACATGAACCAACGGTTTCCCGTTCGGCAATGAAAAGGAAAACCAATACTAATGATCCACAACCACATGAAAGAATCCCCAAATCATTAGGCTGAGTGAAAGAAGTCTTTCCACTTAAACAGTCTGTTCCATGTGATTCCACATCTTTGAGGTCCTAGAACACATCAGACTCCTCTATGGTGAAATAAATCAAAGCAGCAGTTGCCTGTTGGGTTGGAGGTGGATGGAAGAAGACCGGAGGAGATGGAAATGTTCCGTGTCTTTTTGGGCTCAGCCAGCATATTTACCAAATTTCATCAGATACTACCCTAAAAATTGGGTGCATGACAGAATGCAACTTCTAACCAGAAGGAATTATAAATATACATACGTATATAGTCGGGTTAGTAATCTGCCTGTCGAAATATTCAAGGACGAAATGCACTGATGTCTACAACCTACATTACAAATAAATCTGGGACGTCTGGGTGGCTCTGTCGGTTGAGCGTCCAACTTTGGCTCAGGTCATGATCTCATGGTTCATGGGTTCAAGCCCTGTGTCGGGCTCTGTGCTGACAGCTCAGAGCCTGGAGCCTGCCTCTGATTCTGTGTCTCCTTCCCTCTCTACCCCTCCCCTGCTTTCTCTCTCTCTCTCTCTCTCAAAAATAACAAACATCAAACAATAAATGAATTAAAAATAAATGAATAAATCCAAAAAATAAGATGGATCAATGAGTAACTATGTGGATAATTTGTGAAAAGCAAGCATCTCAAATTGTTAACGGAACAATAGAGACAGAACATGCACGGGCGTTCTCTCCAAAATTCTCTCAACTTTTCTGGAGGTTTGAAACTTTCCGTAATACAAGGTTGAGGAAACACGAGTTTCATCCAAACTTCTTCCCACATGTTGACACGTTCCAAGATGCAATTGTAGAATTCCCAAATTAAATCTTATCACCTCTCAGTGTTCAATACCATCCATTTCCTGTTTGCTTTAGGGCAGAAAAAGATCTCCATAATCGCAAATTGCTAAGCACTTTCAGGCTCAAGTTATTTTTGGAACTTTGTATGTAGAATTCTTTGACTCGAGATTTCGAAAATCAAAGATTTTTGAACACAGGGTAACTAGAATGTGGAGGATTTCTTTACATGGCATTTAATACCCTTGGGAGGCACTAAGCTTCATTGGAATGGCACTTTTTTAAGGGTCAAATATGTTTAAGACCCAATCGAGTAGAAGCTGCAGGGGAAGTGGTGATGAAGTTTTCATACCCCCAGTCAGGTTCCTTACAAACCTGTTGCCATTTCCTTGAGTTGTGTATGCACGTCAGTATTTGCAAATCCTTGGTGGGTGTGGTATCACAATTTGGATGCGGTCAGGAACTAGAGATGCGCCACAATCATTTCCAAGCTCCAAAGGTTCTTGGTGTAGTCAAGTGTTCTATTACAACTCTATGCCCCGTCACACTTCGTTAAAAATTTCTGTACAAAACCAAATGGTTTTCTCTTCAATGTTAAATTTGTAACAGAATTCCCAGTGAGTCAAGAAGACCTTGGCACCAAGAACTTGCCAAAGCTTTCCTTTAATGTTATTAATTGTTTTCAAAGGACCTCATTTTTTAAAATGTTTATTTATTTTTAACAGAGAGAGAGAGAGAGCATGAGTGGGGGTGGGGCAGAGAGAGAGGGAGACACAGAATCTGAAGCAGGCTCCAGGCTCCGAGCCATCAGCCCAGAGCCCGACGCGGGGCTCGAACTCACGGACCGCGAGATCATGACCTGAGCCGAAGTCGGACGCTCAATCGACTGAGCCCCCCAGGCACCCCAATAAGACCTCACTTTTAAAAGTGAATGAACTGAATTACTACTTTCAGGATCTGATGACGCTGGCATAAAGCTTGCGTTATTTAACCGTTTGCAATGTTCTTTTCTGATAGTTTGCCTGGCATGCTACAAGCTGTTGCTTTACTTTTCAGAAGCACACGATCGACGAGTGAAATTCACTTTGAAAGAGCCAGTTTTCGTGGTTGAGGACACACAGCTTAAAATAACGACCAACGTCTGAAGAAGACTCAGATGGTCCTTCAGGACATCTGTGCCTTCTGGTTTGCACACGGACAGCGGTATCGAAATCCTGGCGAAGACGCGTGTTCACGCAGAGGCATACACCTTGTTGAGAAGCAGAAAGTCAGGTCTTGATTTCCATTCGACAAACAGGTGGTTTATTTCTGAATGCCTTCTTAGTGAAGGTTGTTGCAAAATAAATGTCTTCCGCCAATCCAGTAAATGAAAGATTCATACCATACGGCAAAAGACAAGCTGGGGCAAGAGAATTCAGACCGCAGTCTACACGCTCTGTGGGGCGGGCTCTCCTGCCTTCACCACCCCCCCACACACACACTTTTCGTGCCCCCCCTCATGGGTCAGGAAGGTCCTGTGCGGAATTCTTCACAGTTAATCACAATCTCAGCTACAGTGCTGGACAAGAGCACAGTGGAAGCCGAATGTGCAGGTGGAAAGGGACTGAATCCACCTGGCTTATTTTAGTGCAGCTATTAATAATAGGTCGCTTAACAAAGAAACATCTGGCACAAAAGTGTTAAGCGGGGCAGGGGTCTGAGACATTCCAGCGAACTGGGACACGTGGTCATCCTACTAAAGGATGTTCCAGATGGTCCCACGGAATACAGACGGACCCGGGGTCAGATGGGTATGCCTGCGGCCCTGTCCCAGGTGAGTCCCTGCACGGCCAGGCTGTGCCAGCCTTGTTCAGACAGAGAGCTCCTGTCTCCCTTGACAACGAAGGTGAGTCTAGACGTATTCGTGCAAGCGACTGATCTATTTTCCAGGTATATGTAATTAACTATCTCTCATGTATAAGGAAGACATAAAACCTCATTTATTTCAGAGAAATCTCCATGGAGTTCATAGATAGAGGGAATTATCCTGCCTTTAGTTTCTGAGATGTTGGAATATTAGAGATTCAGATTCTGCTTGTCTGCGAATAATTCCCCAGATCCCTCGGGTGGCGAGGGTGGGTGTGCTCAGCACAGGCCTGGTCTGCCTGCTACCTCGGAGGGCCTCACAGAAGAGGTTTGGGGGTATTTTTGAGCCAAGTGTCTGATAATCAAATGCCAACAAATACTAGCAGATTGTGTCATTGTTTTTCTTTCTCTGTTATCATTTTTGTACCGTGACATTGAGGCTGTAGTTGAAGCTGAGACTTCAACCTAAGATGTAATGATGCAAGATAGATAATTTAGCAATGGGTTTTCCGGCTTACACAGGAGGGATGACACTTTATGTAAATCTTGTCGGTAAAACCCATGCTAATGTCAGAAATATTAAAATGGGGGGGGCACCCGTGGGGCCCAGTCGGTTAAGCACCCGACTCTTGATTTCAGCTCAGGTAGTGATCTCACGGTTCGTGAGTTTGAACAGTGATGGCACGGAGCCTGTCTGGGACTCTCTCTTTCCCTCTCTCTCTGCCCCTCTTCTGCTCTCTCTGGCTCTCAAAATAAAAAAACTTAAAGAAAATTAAAAAAAAAAAAAGAAATATTAAAATGGGGACGAAAACACACTGAATCTTAGGATGCAAGATATTTCAACTTGGAAGTTTTGCTTTGCAGGACATGCAGCCCTCAGGCACTAGTCTGACGCTTGTCGATCAACACATACTAGCCGTGCACACACCAGGCAGCGACTGTCAGGCTGAACCCTAGGAAACTGACATCTTGGCGTAGCAAGAACACTAGGACACGGGCAGTTCCGTAGGCTTCAGCTTCATATAATAACAAGAAAAAATGGCTTCTGTTTTTGGGTCGGTTATCTTGTGCCTCACGTAACGTGACTTTTGCTAACTCGTCACAAAAAGAGACACGAGTTAGACGTCGTTATCCCACTTCCACGGAGGTGGACATGTAGACACAGGAGCACACTGGGTTCTAACTGGTGTGGAGAACAAAGGCAAAAGAAAACATTAAATTTCCTTACAACCCACAGCCCGTTGACAGGTTCTTGGGACAGGCCAGGTGACCGGAGCTCAGCTGCCTCCAGGTTAGTGCTTTGCTAGAGGCAAAAGGCAACCTTAGCTTGACATTAGCCCGACCCCCAGGATCCTATAAGTCTTTAACATGTGAAAATTCCTTTGGAAACTTCCTTTATCTCTACCCCTGCAAGATAATAGGTTAGCAACCATCCCTCAAGCACACGGCCCCTGATATCCACTTGAAGGTCTCATGACTAAAGGTTCACTCGATAGTAGTCAATGACCCCTCAAGGTCCTGGAAACCTTGCTTCCAAATGCCTTACAGACTCACGTCTACGCTGTCCCTAACCCCCTCCCCACTTGAAGGTAGATAATCAGCCACTCCTCACAACCCAGTGTAGCTCTCTCTGCCCACAGGGAGGTCCTGTCCCCGTGCTTTATTAAAATCATCTTTTTCTGCACCAAAGATGTGTCAGAAATTCCTTCTTGACCGTTTGCTCCCGGACTTCAACAGTTCACCTCGCTAACCACGGTCACGGCCGCAAAGGGGTCCTCCTGCAGGTGGGTGGAGGACCCGCCCTTCCATTCCTGCTGTCCCCAGCCTCTCTGCTCCGGCTCTGGGCTGAAAAAGGACCTCCCCATCTGTCAAAGCACCACCAACCCACCAGGGGCTCTGGTCACCGCCACCGCTGCTCAGAATCCCTTACTCATGCTGCTGTCCAGAGTGAAGATGCCACGAGAACAGAATCCCCGGCTCCAGAAAGATTTATTCTTGTGACGCCAAATGATCAAATTCCGGCCCTGCCGGCGGCCCGGCCCTGGATGCTGAGCGGACGTAGCGATTCAGCAGAAGAGGGAAAGATCTTCTCACCCCAAGGGGCACCAGATAGAAACCCCTGCCTGTGATCTGCACCTCAGGGTGGGCAAACATCCCACTTCCTGCAGGGACTCCTCAGGGACTGATGGCTGTTGAGCCTTTGCGGGGAGGCGGGTATCGCACCTCCCGAAGGGCCACGTGTACTCTTTTTCTTTGAAGACTCCTTTACCTTCCCTTCAAGTTTGGAGGAAGCATAGTAGAAAGTGTCCATGCGGTGTATGCTCAACATAAAAAGATTAGAGTTCATTAAAGGAACATTCCAGGATGCATCACTCAGTTTAAAAAGGGAGAACACAAATGAACAGTGTTTGCCTCCGTGCCTAGACTCTGCGTCCCCAGAGATTAATGCTAACTCAAATTTTGTGCAAGCAAATCCCCCCTGCCTGTCTTAGTGGTTTGACCGCCTATGAAGGTATCCTTAAAAAAACAGAGTTCAGTTTTGCCAGGTTTTGGATCTCCAAGGAAGGAGTCATGCTGTAGGAATGAGCCTGGCCAGTGTGGTGATCCAGGATGTGGACGGGTCGTGGGGCCTGGCCCGAAACCCGCCTCCTCCCCGTGTCCCCTGCTCCGGCTGAAACAAGCCCTCCAACACCATCCTGGTGAAAAGCTTCCTCTTCCTCTTCGCGGCCAAGTGTTTCCTTGTTATCATGACTGATACTCATTTGATAAAATGATATCCATCTACCGGATTTCCTGATGCCACGTTTTCATATTGTACCAAACTCGCGCTCTAGAAATATCACCCCCCGTTTTGTCACAATGGATCACGTGTTGTAGGTGTCAATGGATTCACTTTACTCATATTTTGTTGAGGATGGTCGCATTTGATTCGTCATGCGGATTGGCCCGTGGTTTTATTTCTTGTACTACCTGTGTGAGGGCTTAGTACCAGTGTCCCAACAAGCTCACAAAGGGAATGTCAAGGGTTTCTTTTTATTCCATTACCTGGAAGGGGTTGACAAGATGTTGTTCTACCCACAAAGGCTGAAGTGCTTGTCTAAAACTGATTGGACCTTGAGGAATCTACATAGAGACTTTTAAAATTACTGTTTCAAGTTCTATAATGGTTTCTTCTCGACTTGATGGGTAATTCACATTTTTTTCCCAAAACTTACCATACAACTTAATCACTTTTATTTAAAAATAATTAATAATATCCTCTTTTTTTAACCTTGGAATCTCTGGCAGCAACGCATTTAGTATTTTCCATTCCTCTCACTCTCTGGGCTTCATCCTGAATATTTTCTACTGAGTTATATCCCAGTCCACTAATCTTTTCTTTGATGAGAAGAATTGGCTGTTAAACTCACTGACTGAGTCCCTAATTTTAATTATTAATACTTTAATTCAAAAATTTCCATTTCATTAGTTTCCTATTGCTGCTATAATGAATTACAACAAACCCAATGGCTTAAAACCACACAGGTTTATCATCACACAGGTTTTCGTTGTACCAGACATTGTCAAGGATTTCAGAGATCCGGATGTGAGCATCTCTGGGGAGGGCATCCGTGTGCCCTACCATAGTCTGCCACCTGGCCTCCAAGGGTTCACGTCTGTCCCACGTGAAAATATATTCACCCCCTCTCCATGTTTCCCAAATTCTCAACCCACTGCACCATTAACGCAACGTCCAAAGTATCATTCAAATCTCATCAGTTTCGAAGTCCTAATCTAAGACTTAGGGTGAGTATCTGTACATCATCCACCCTGGGGCAAAATTCTTCTCCACCCGGAAGCTGGTAAAATCCAAGAAACAAGCCTGCTGCTCTTAAAATTCAATTGTCGACAAGCATAGGATAACAGTTATAGATATTTCCCTTCAAAAAAAGACGAAAATGGAAGGAAAGCAGGAGTCCTTGGTCTCACGCAATTTTCAAATCCTGCCTGACAAGCTCCCCTTGCTTTCAAGGCTGAGGGGATGTTCTGTGATCCCCAGCTCCGCCATCAATGCCACCCTTCCTGTCCCGTGAAGGGTAGCACACGCAGCTGAATCATTTTAGGAACTTATTCCTCGCCTGTAGATTTTTTGGGTCCAACTGTCTTCTCTCTTCTCAAACGCTCTTTGTCCCTTTTGGTGCAAATGCCAGGCAGTGTTTCTGCCGGTACCATGTTCTCAAGAACCTTGTGGGTCTTCTGTGTACATCACGGGGATCCACTCCACCAGACCTCGGCCCCACCACACATCTTCTTCACCAGATGATCCCATCTCTGTCTCCAGCTCCCGCTGAGCTGATGCTGGAAAACCCATGAGCCCCTCATTTCTTCAAAGAGCCCCTGTGGACTCAGTAATCTGATGTGATCCTTCCAAGGTGCGAGCGAAGAGGTTTATTCAGCCACACCCTTGGCTTTCCCTCCAGAACGCCCTTTCCTGACCGCGACTCTCGATTTCAGCATCATTTACAACCCGGGGAGTCTGAAATCAGCAAGTCCTGCCCTTGGTCCCTCATAGTTCTGTCCTCCAACTGTTCTTATTGTTACGTTTACTAGACACAGCAAGAAGAAAACAAGCTTCCATTGACTGAGATTCCCGGACATTGTTCCTGCTCGTAAACTCTGGAAAATCCTTGGCCATCTTCTCTTTGGAATGTCACCTCTGTCCCATTTTCTTTTCTCCAGCTTTTCTGAGTCTCCAATCAGAGGGAATCCAGAACTAGTTGCTAGGCCTCTTAACTAATCTTTTTCTCATGCGTCTGTCTGAGTCACATTCTTGTGACTTCTTGATATTTAAGATATTTATTTGCTGGGGTCCCCAGGTGGCTCAGTCGGTTAAGCCCCAACTTCTGCTCAGGTCATGATCTCACGGTTTGTGGGTTCAAGCCCCGCGTCAGGCTCTGTGCTGACAGTTCGGAGCCTGGAGCCCGCTTTGGATTCTGTGTCTCCCTCTCTCTCTGCCCCTCCCCCACTTGTGCTCTGTTCTCTCTGTCTCTCAAAAATAAATAAATGTAAAAAAATTAAAACAAAGATATGTATTTGTTTACTTTCACTGTCTTCTTATTTCTTTGAATGTGACTAACATTTGAATTACCATTTAATTTGAGTTCTGTATTTTATAAATTTTGGCTCCCCATGTTGTGCCTCGTTTATTCTGTGGTTGCTGTTTTTGCTGACTTTAGTTTGTGGTAGGACGGTGACCTTGTAAAGTATCTTTTGGCTCCTTTTCATTCCTCTAATTGTGAGATTATATTTTGATCTTTATCCAAGAGAATTCTCTTAGCATTGGATTCAAAGAGTGTTATTCCAGTGGGGATTTGTTCTTGTTTCTGGTGAGGAAACTTTGTTACTACAAATTTAGCGTCCCTTTAAACTAAATTCTGAATGTGATATTTTGCAGATCACCCAGCTGATATGATGTCACACCCCAAATTTTGCTATGAAGGCTTGTGTTGTGAATCCTCGAGTTAAAGTTTTTTTTTTTTCTTTTTTCTTTTCCCTCCTGCTTTATAAAACACCAGGGCTCAGTCAGGTATTAATTCCCTCTGAGATTTTTCTTTTAGGAAATGCACTAAAAATGCCCCCTGGTTTTACTCAGAGGATCTCTGATGTAAACCCTGTGATGGTGAATTTTGGGTTACCTTGATTGGGCTAAGGGATGCCCAGATCACTAGTAAAATATTAGTTCTGGGTGAGCCTTCAGAAGATGTTAGTAATTGAATCAGTAGTCTGGAGCAGACATCATCCTTATTTATTTCTTATTTGAAAGGTTTATTTATTTTTGAGAGAGACAGAGAGAGACAGAATGCAAGTTGAGGAGGGGCAGAGAGAGAGAGGGAGACACAGAATCCAAGCAGGCTCCAGGCTCCGAGCTGTCAGCACAGACACGGGGCTCGAACCCACAAACCGCAAGATCATGATCTGGCTGAAGTGGGACGCCCAACCAGCTGAACCACCCAGGCGCCCCCAGATATCACCTTAACTAATGCACGTGGTCCTCATCCTACCTGCTGAGGACGCAAATGGGGCGAAAAAGGGAAAAAAAGCAAACTCGCTCTCTCTACTTGACTTGGGAGTCCACGGACATCCAGGCTCCTGGTCCTTGGGTTTTCAGACTCGAACCCTGACTCTGACTTATGTGACTGGCCCCAGTTCTCAAGCCTTGGGCTCAGGCTGAATCTGGGTCCGCCAGCTTGCCGATGACACAGCATGAGACTTCTCTGTACCCACAGCCAGTGGAAGCCAGTTCGTATCGTAAATCTGCTCTCTTAAACCAAATCATCACGTTGTACACGTTAAACTTACACAGTGAAATATGTCAGCTATTTTCCAATAAAACTGGAGGAAATATCTCCTCTTATGAAAAGCTTTATGTATCCTATTGGCTCTGTTTCTCTGAAGAAATCTTGCAATGCCTCCCCACCCCCTAGCCTGGCAACTTTTTCTTGCTTTGCCCACCGTAGAAGTCCTTGATAAGGGTCAGCTGTGGTCTTCAGGAAAGCAAGCACTGCATCTAATACTTGCTTCCTCTTCCAGATATGTTTCCCTTGTCTTTTCAGACTTAGAATTCCCTTACCACGCTGTCATATATTTGCTTAATTAAAAAAAAAAAAAAAGACAAAGAAAGAGAGAAATCCATGTTACCAGCATTTATAACTGTGGTTTACCAGGAGGGACGTCTCTATAACACTTCTGGAAATGATGTTTTGCTTGTTTTTTTTTTAATGTTTACTTATTTATTTTGAGAGGGTGGGTTCAAGAAGGGGAGGGGCAGAGAGAGGGGAGGAGAGAAAATCTCAAGCAGACTCCGCGCTCTTAGCACAGAGCCCGACATGGCACTCGAACCCACTACTTTGAGATCGTGACCTGAGCCAAAATCAAGACTCGGTCACTCAACGGACAGAGCCACCCAGGTGCCCCGATGGTGCCTTGTTGAATTCTTGCTCGTCACCCCACCTCATTTCCCTTATCTGCCTACCCCTCCTCTGCTCCCCAATTTCACAATGCAGAAACTTCCAGTAGAGCGATGATCGTGTATACCAGTGATGGTGTCAGCACAGGCCCAGCACCCTTTTAGTGGAGTCTTAGCAAAGGTGCGAATAACCAGAGTCGTGTTAAATAACAGCCAGTGACATTTGCGTATTTACTTACTAGAGCCATATTTGAACCCACGCCAAGTAATCTTATTGGCTTTGGGTTATTTCCTTTATCCTCTTCATGTTCATCACGTTCATCACAGGCCGCTGTGTTTTCTCTGTGGCTGATACACAAAGCGGAGGCTCCTCTGGACGGAGGCGGGAGGGGCCCCAGAAAGCACGCACCCTGGGAACAGCATTTTCAGGCAACAAGGCCGGGATCCAACCTCCTCTCCTGGGTTGGGTAGACTTGGGGCCCCGGGCTGCCCTCTGTCAGGTTTCTTCTATCCAACTGTGTCATGCAGAAAGCAGTGGGGCCATGTCTAAAGTGTTGTGAGAGAAAAATACTTGCATTCAATTGTACTATATCCTGCTCAGTTGGCAACTGCAAATGAAGTCAAGAAAAATCAAGTCTCAGATATGCAAAGGCTCTATCTTTGCATGGAGCACCCGTGTAATGCATCTGGAAAAATCACCTCCTGGCACCTCTAGTTGGTTGTGAGATGGGTTAGCAAAACTAGACAAGACAGAAGAACTATGGTAAAAGAGGTAACAGTGAGTCCTGGCCCAATTCAAACACACAATTCATGCCACTGAAGAGATGGCTCTGAGTGATGTGTCACTGATAATTCTTAAAATAGGATCCATATAGAGAAGATGTTTAAAAATCAATGAGCTTTGTCTACTTCCAGAATTCAGCAATAAAACCTGAAAGTTGGGAAATTGAATTTGGGAAGAAATTAAGAGTGAAGATTTCTGGATCTGGGAAAGGCAGATGGGCCATGCAGAAACTTAGCGGACCCTGACAACTAAAGACGTCGGTAAGACTTAGAAATCCTGTAAAAGGTGACAAAATGGAAGAATTAGCATTGCAGAGATGCCCCCAAAATCACTATTCACAAAGAGAAAGAAGAGATAACAAAGGTAAAACTGAGACAACAAACAATAAGGAAACAAAAGAGGTTCAAAGCCCAAAAAGCAATGTGATGAAAATCTGACTGGAAAGTTTAAAGGGCTTAAACTCACTGCTAAAGACTTAAAGTGGGGCGGGTGCCCGGGGGACCCGGTTAGGTGACTGACTTGGGCTCAGGTCATGATCTTTCGGTCCATGAATTTGAGCACCGAGTCAGGCTCTGTGCTGACAGCTCGGAGCCTGGAGGCTGCTTTGGATTCTGTGTCTCCCTCTCTCTGCCCCTCCCTTGCTCGTGCTCTGTCTCTCTCTCTCTCTCTCTCTCTCTCTCTCCCTCTCTCTCTCAAAAATAAATGAAAACATTTACAAATTAAAAAAAAAGACTCTTAAAGTAGAAAAAAAAAAGCCCAAAGTCTGTCTGTATGTCATCTAATCAGACACTTGACTGAAGCCAAGAGGTTTGGAAAGTTGAAACAAGAAGGGGCGGGCAGATATGTTCCAAGCAGATCTCAACAAAGTACAGAGGCAATAATGACCCAGGATAAAGTATGAGTCAAGGTAAAAATAAAAATTAAACAGGACAAAGTGGGCAATGTTTTATTGATTAGGTGTTCATTCTGATACAAGAGGATGACAGTTATGAACCTTTATGTGCCAAATAACACGGAATCAAAGCAGAGAAAAAAAGGATCAGACTGAAATGTGAGAAGCATGTGTCAGATACCCAAAAGCAGCCGAACATTCTTTTGTTCTTTGACAGGTCAAGTAAGCAAAGAAGTTAATAGCGATGTAGGAGTACTAATCATTATAAATAATACCATGTATGCCATGTATGCAATAGTTATGAAATGCAACACGTAGCTACCGGTGAATAATCTCTCTTTACAACATCATGTGATACAGAGTTAGATTATTCTTTTTTTTTTCTTTTTATGTATATTCAAGTTGGTTAACACACAGTGTAGTCTTGGCTTCAGAAGTAGAACCCAATGAGTCATCTCTTACATGCAACACTCAGTGCTCATCCCGGGAAGTGCCCTCCTCAATGCCCATCACCCACATCTAACTCGACCCCACCCACCTCCCCTCTCCAGCAACCCTCGGTTTGTTCTCTGTATTCAAGAGTCTCTTACGGTTTGCCTCCCTCTCTGTTTTTGTCTTACTAAATTATTATTCAGTAGTATTAAAATTACATTACCCTAAACTCAAAATAAACCTCTCTGATGTATAGAAAGCAGAGATTGCATGTGGTATAATTGTGTGATCATCAGTATTATCACAAAAAGCAACATTTATACATAAACCATTTATTAAACAGATATTTATGGAGGGCCTTCTAGGTTCAAGGCTATGTTCGAAGCGCTAGGGATAAAACAACGGCAAAGCAGGTAAAGAAAGCCTTATCCAGATGTTTGCATTTAAAATTTTTTTAATGTTTACTTATTTTTGACAGAGTTAGAGACAGAGCATGAGCAGGGGAGGGGCAGGGAGAGAGGGAGACACAGAATCCGAAGCAGGCTCCAGGCTCTGAGCCGTCAGCACAGAGCCCAACGCTGGGCTTGAACTCATGTAGTGTGAGATCATGACCTGAGGCAAAGTCGGACACTCAACCGACTGAGCCACCCAGGTGCCCCTGGATGTTTGCATTTTAGTAGAGGCAGACTCAGAGTAAGCAAATACATATGATGCAGGATGATAAGAACTGTGGGGGGAAATTAGCAGGAAAGTAGAGGGGGAGGTCCCCGTTGGTAAGGTAGGCAGTCAGGGGAGATCCTGTTACAAAATTGACATTTGGGCCAGGGCCTGAAGGAGGTGAGGGAGTGTGCCATATGCACCTCTCTGAGGACATGTGTCCCCCACAGAGGGACCAGAACATGCCAAGACCCGGGGGACTCGAGGAAAGGCCAGGAGGTCAGTGGGGCTGGACGCAATTGGAGGCATCGTGTCAGCAGATGAAGTCCAAGAAGCAGTGACAGATGGGTTGGAAGGAAAAGCTCTTCTCTTGGTGACATGGGAGCCACTGGAGGGTTGGGAGCCATGGGGTCTTGTTGGCTGCCGTGTGGAGAACAGCACAGAACAGAGACAGTTGTGAGCAGAGAGCCTGCTAGGAGGTCACTGAACTGTCAAGCAATCGTGGCACCTGTGTGGCTCAGTCAACTAACCATCCAACTCTTGGTTTTGGCTCAGGTCATGACCTCACAGTTGGTGAGTTCAAGGGTCCCCATCTGGCTCTGTGCTGACAGTGCGGAGCCTGCTTGGGATTCTCTTTCTCCCTCTCTCTGCCTCTCCTCCCTCCCTCTCTAAATAAATAAACAAGCATTAAAAAAAAAAAAAAAGAAATCATGGCGGTTTGGTTGAGCATGAATGGGGTGGTAAGAAGCGGTCACCTTCTCCAGGGACACCCCCCATCGCCAGTTCCTGCATCTCACACAGCCCCTAAAGGGAATTTCCATCCTCCACACTCCCCTGCTGTGTGCCCTCTGGGGTCACTGCCTATTGTCACAATCTCCAGAATCTTCCATTTCTTCCTTGGATAGTCTGTCTCTCTTCTGGCTTGAGCTCTGGCCCCTCCCTTAGAGCAGTGACTGTCTCCCTGTCACTTTGGAACTACTCACCCCACATGCCTGGACCTCCAGCCTGGGAGTCGGGCCAGTGTCCTTGTACACGTTTGTTGCACCCAAACTCATTTTTACCTTCTTCCTTGTCCAAAACCCTCGCTTCCTTAAACCGTATGTCATCCCATCAGCTGCCCACCCTGTGTGGCCATCACCTGTGGTTCAGGTGTCTCCAGTGTTTATTAAGGACTCTGGAACCTGCCCCTCTACCTTGGTGGTTGCCGTGATGTCATTGCCCAGGGACGTCCCTCTTGCTGTCACCACTGCTCAGTCCCCAGATTCCTCTGGGTCTCTTCCTGCACCCCGTCCTCGCCCACACCGCGCCCGATGCACTCGCAGCCCCACAACCCCTGGATTGCCCCCTCCACAGCCTCTTTATTCTAGTGCCTTCTTCACGAGCCTTTGTTGTCAAAGTGAAGATCACAGCACTTTGATGTTGACTTAACTGCACCACCAGCCCGTGTCCCAAGATCCGCCAGCCCCTCCCCGTGTCCTGGCTTCACCCTTTGCTCAAATTAGATCCTATGATTCATCATCCCAAACCCTCTTCACCATCTCACCTCTCATTTCCTCTGGCACCGGGTCCCTTCCCTCCTCCACCCTGCACCCCCCACCCAGGCGCCGAATGTCGTTACCGTCAAACACTCAGCCACGGTGCCAGGACTTTCATTAAATTCTCTATCGAAGGGGCAGGCGAAAGTGCCCCACAATCCCAACACGCTTATAAAATGTTTGCTTCTCCTCCCTGCAAAAGCACCACCCCACGCCCTCGCCCACCTCCACAGCTCCTCACAGGGCCTTCCCTGTCTTCAGTCCCCAATCCACCTGCTCCCTGCTCCTGTGCTCGCCCCTGCCACCCCCTTCTATGTCCTGGCTGGTGCCCGCTGTGACCCTTTCACCGTCTCCCCGGCCTTAGAGTCAGCGCGGTGCCCTCCTGTGACCTGTGAAGTCACTGGCTTTTCCCCACACGGGAGCCCTGGCATCAAACTTCTGAGCCCCTGTCTCCCTGCAGCCGCTGACCCCTCCAGCACACGGTCATGTGTGTCACCGATGTCACCACCTTCACTTCCTGTCTCCAAGTTCTCTTCTGGACTCCCTTCACTCTGACTTCTGCCTGCTACCCTCCTGGCTCCCTTCTTTCTAACGATTGCCGCTGACTTCCCCGTCAGCACACACAAGTCACTGGTATTTCCGTATCCCGTAATCTGTTTGGTCAACTACCCTCCCCCCGGGGCTTCTGGACACCACACGGTCCCGGTGGTCACCTCCACCCAGTGATGACTCCCTGGGTCCCAACATTGGCCACTGGGCTCTAATATTAGTAAATCTAACTGCCTTTTCGACACTGGACTTCTAATGTCATCTCAGATTCATTTTGTCCACAACTGAACTCTTGGGTCCCTGTGCCTTTGTGAGTCTCCTCTACCCCTACACATGGTGTGGAGGCCCGGCGGGGCCCCTGATTCCTCCCGCTCTCCCCCCTTCTCCACCTCCCTCACCACCACAGCCAGTACGGGCAGCACCTCTTCCTCCTAAAATATCTCATCAGCTCCCTTCTGTCCATCCCACCTGCCACCAGCCGGTCCGGGTGATCTTCCTCTCCCTGCTAGACAGATGCCACAGCCTCCAGGAAGCGTCTCATCCTCCACTCTCGGAGGCTGACCCCAGGTAAAGCAAAACCAGCCGAGCGTGGCCCATTTCCTAGCAGGACACATCGAGATGATGCCCGAGGCTACCCGTTCCGTGTCCTTGCTGTGGCTTGTGATGGCAAGAGAAAGCCTGACTGTCCGGCAAGGTTAACTCAAGAAGACACAGGCTTGCAGTGAATTGGGCCAATCCAGATTGGCCTAAAGTCAAATTGGATCATGAGCAGGAAGTGAGAAAAGCTTCGCTAGAATTAAATGCTATTTAGATCATGTTTCTAGTGCCAGAAAAGATCTGGCTTCAACATGGAGCAGAGAGCAATTTTTACCAAATAAATGATGGGGATGTCATCCCCTGAGACATTTAAAAATCTCCTTGGCATCTGGTTTTAATTAGGCTATCTGTTCACCATCATCCCCAAGATGGTATTTCTCAAGATTCCAGGATATAATTTCTGTTCCTCGTTCAACAACATTTGCTAAATGCTCGTCCTGTGGTACGCACCACGCAAGGTGCTCGGCACAACAAACATGCGTCAGATGTGGGCTGACAAGCATATACTTTTAGTAATTTGTGCCCAGGTATTCCACTCCAGAGGGGGAAAAAAAGCAAACCGAGTGTTAATGGAGTATCTTCAGCATCTTCAGGGGCTCCCGCCTGGCACCCTCCGGGCACCTCAACACCAGAGCACGTCCTCCGAGGACAGCCGTCTGCTCCCTGACCAGCTGTCGGCGTCTGTCCTTCCCACACCAGGCTGGGGGTAGGTGGCAGGGCCTGGTAGGCAGAGACTCAGGCAGGATGAGCAGGCATCAGGCAGCCGCCCCGAGTCGCAGAATCCCTGGTCGGGATCCCGGTAAGTATCACAGCGGGAAGGAAACGGAACGCTTGCCGGGGTCTCTCTGAAACTGCTGCTGGGGTTTTCAAAGAGGCTTCCACCCTGGGCATCATTCCCGCGAGATGACTGCAGGGGGAGAAGACGAAAAGGTATCTGTGGGTGAGGGGAGGACAGAGCTTTGTGTCTGAACAATCTGAGGCACAGCGTCCTCACCCTGCTGATCCCGGGACTCAGCCACGAGAAGGAAGGTTCTGAAATGTGGAGCCCTTGAAACAAGTCTGTTCTACTCAGCCTGCCATTTCCCGAGTACCCGACTATGGATTCCCTGCCGTTGCCCTTCTTTTGGCCCCGTTCCTGCGACCCCCACCGATGCGCTTGTGAGGCAGCCGGGACATTCATTTGCGTGTTTGGAAGCCAAGTGGGGAAGGCTGCGGGGGAACAGAGGTCTAGGGGGTGCTCCTGCCGGAGATGGGGAGGACCCGTCACCCCATCAGCTCCAACAGTGCATCCCTGGTGGGACTCTGGGGAGGGCAGGTCCGACTCGGGCTGCGGGCAATGTCTTCACACCGAAACAGGGCACTCGCATGGGGAGGGCGCTGTCTTCGGCTTAGATTCACACCAAGTAGGCAGAGCGCTTAACTGGCACGTGGCCCGCTGGGACGGTACCAGCCCCGCCGGGAGGACAGAGCGCGGGAAGGAGATGAGACAGGTGTCGAGCCAGGGACGCGGGGGCAACTTGCGTGAGCTACATTTATTGAACCATGCACGGACCACACAACGGGACTCCACACCTGCCTTGACTGGCCCTCACGACAGTTCTATGAAGTCAATTCAGAGAACAGGAGTTCAGAGCCCAGCAGTGTCCCCAGTTCACACAGAGAGAGAAGGCAGGGCCTTGCCGACCGGGCCTCTCTCCTGTAATACGCTGCCTTCAGGTGATGGCCAAGGTTGGAGAGGCTAGTGTCAAGGGTTGGGGCAAAGCTGCGGGAACAGGTAGGACCACACTGGCCACGGGTCTGAGGAAAGATGGCCTGAGCCAGCTGTCACCCGGGTCTGGGGTGGTGGGCAGAGAAAAAAGGCCAACAGAGGCAGGAGGGCTGGGAAAAGTCAGAGGCGGGAGTCATGGCAATTCCTGGGTGTTTTCCGGGGTCGGGCTGGGATGGGCAGGGGTCAGACGTCACGTCATCAGATGGGAGGTCTTGGGACAGACTTGGGGAGGCGGAGGCAGGAGCCCCAGCAGAAGGCTTGCCCACCTCAGTGGCACAGAAGCAGAGGCCAGTGCTTTGGAAAGAAGGGAACCAGTTTGAGCAGGGACAGAACTTCTGAACTGCAGGAATTAAATAGTCACCCTCAGCCAATGGTAAACCAACTGGTAACAGGGAGCACCATGGCGGATGTCTCAGGTCCCTCGGCTTGGGGCCCAGCTCGCGGGTAAGCCACTGCAGTGGCGGCAGCCGTGGTCTGTGGGAACCACTTGCAGGCCACTGGGCGCCCGGGATAATGGGCGTGCGGCCGCAGGCCCTCACGGTGGGTGCAGGAGCCCCTCCCAGCACGTACACTGCCCCCTCGCGACTTCACGCAACCGTCAGCCAGGCAGAGGGCGCCTCTGTGCTGCAGGACGTCACAACCATAGCTGCTGACCCCACATGGGCATCCTGTGGGTCAGACACGCTCCGAGGATGCGGCTCACCGCAGGGCCAGGGCACATCTTGAATTCTGTCAAAACACGAGCCCTGGTACATCTCTAATTAAAAAAAAATACTTTTTTAAATTATTGTTTTTGAGAGAGAGATGGAGAGAGTGTGAGCCAGGGAGAGGCAGAGTGAGAGAGAGAGGGAGAGAGAGAGAGAGAGAGAGAGAGAGAGAGAGAATCCAAAGTAGGTTCCACACAGTCAGTGCACAGAGCCTGACACGGGTCTCGAACTCACGAAACCGTCAGATCATGACCTGAGCCAAAGTCAGACGTTTAACCGACTAAGCCACCCAGGTGCCCCTTTACATTTTAATTAAAAAATCCATACATAACGTCATATTTATTGACTCTGCATCATGGTACACAATGCCCAAAATGTTTTCAGAGAATTGAGCTCATTGGTTCTCAAAAGAGAACCCTGACCCTGACCCTGAACCCTGACCCTGACCCTGAACCTGACCCTGTGGTCAGGATTTTCCGTTTCTGCTCTGACACATCAAAAGCTTGGAAGTTATCACACCTGTCCCTACAAGAAGAAAATACTCAGCAAACTGAAAATCAGTGAGGTCTGGGGGGCCCACCTGAGAAGTAGGGTTGTAGGCCAAGCCAACAACCTCACGTCTGGAGAGATGGGTGAATCCAGGTAGAAAGTGACGATCTGTTTGCCTGGGGCAGAAGTTGCTGGAGCCATGAACTGGGAAGAAACTGAATGGTCAGTGTGACAAGTTTCTGGACGTTGAGTGTTTACTGGTGTGAGAATGAGAAACACTTAAGGGTCCCCATCCTAAGGCCCCCCATGTTCATGAGCACCACATCCAGGAAGCCCACCAGGTTCTCAGGGTGAAGATCCAAACAGGGTTCTTGCCTGACTCTGGCAGGGGGAAGAGAGACCCTGTGAGATGTGCCCAAGGCTTCTCTACCACAGGTCACGATCCGCAGCAGTGGGCTACCCCTGAAGGAGCTTCAAGAAGGAGACTCTCTCTGAGAGGAAGGACTGAGGAAGCCCAGGGCAGGAGCCCGGACAGGAGACCAGAAGCCTCTGGCACGTGTATACCGTGAACATTCCACACTGCCCAATCCTACCCAGATCAACATAAACACTCCTGTGGAATGCCTTTTCATCTCAGTTTCTTTTTTACTCCATACAGCACAGGCAGCTTTTGACAAAATACTACACACAATTCTTTGGCTTTTGGTAAAACAAAAACAAAACAAAACAAAAACAAAACACTATCCAAAGAGACAAACCAAGCATCAGCATCACAATCATATATGGCACAGAGTTTGGAATTCTAAGACAGGGAATTTGAAATCCTTGTTAATAATAGGTATGGACTCTGACAGAAAAAGTGGACAACACTCCAGAACACACAGGT
The DNA here is from genome assembly GCF_023721935.1 of Panthera uncia. Taxonomy (NCBI): domain Eukaryota; kingdom Metazoa; phylum Chordata; class Mammalia; order Carnivora; family Felidae; genus Panthera; species Panthera uncia. The sequence goes on along the minus strand of NC_064809.1, from coordinate 136,311,205 downwards.
CATGTCAGCAGAGGTGAAAACTCTGAGAAAGAATCAAAAGGAAATCCCAGAAATCCAAAACATTACAACAGGAATGAGGAACACCTTTGATGGGTTCATCAGTTGACCAGACACAGCCGAGAAAAGAATCAGAGCTTGAAGACAGATCAACAAATCGTCTCCAACTGAAATGCAAAGAGAAAAGGCAGTGAAAAACACAGCACATCCAATAACTGTAGAACGATTTCAAAAGGTGTAACATGTGTGTGGTTGGATACCAAAAGGAAATGAAAGATGTAAAAGAACAGAAAAAAATATATTATAGCTAGCTAGCTAGCTACAGATAGATTTTATGGGTATGTGTATATGTATGTAACATGTATATGCATAATAATGGCTAAGAACTTTCCAGTATTAATGACAGACACCAAAACACAGATTCAGGACACTCAAGGAACAGCAAGCATGATTAAAAAAAATCCACCTAGGGGTGCCTGGGTGGTTCAGTTGATTAAGCTTCCCACTCTTGATTTCGGCTCAGGTCATAATTTCATAGTTTGTGAGTTTGAGCTCCACACTATCAGTGTGGAACCTGCTTGGGTTTCTCTGTCTCCCTATCTCTCTGTCCCTCCCCCATATGCGTGCTCTCTCTCTCTCTCTCTCAAAAATAAATAAACAAATAAATATTAAAAAAATACATATAGGCATATCATATTCGTATTATATTGAAGCATCAGCAAACGCAAGGAAGAGAAAACTTGAAAGAAGCCAGGGGAAAATATAACACCTTACCTGTATAGGAACAAGGGTAAGAATTCAGCAGACCTCTCATCAGAAACCATGCAAGCAGAAAGACAATGTAATGAAAAATCCACAATTCTATACTCCATGAAATTATACTTTAAAAGTGAAGAAGAAACAAGGACTTTTTAAGACAACCAAAGCTGAGGGAATTCACCAAAAGATCTGACCCCTAAGAAATGGTAAAAAATTCTTCAAGGAGAAAGAAAAGAATATAGAATGGGAACTCAGACCTTGTAAAGAAAGGAAGGAATAAGTTTATTCCTTGGAGAAGGAAAAAATGAAGAATGCAAAATCTCTTATTTGTCTTAGTCTTAATGGAGCAAAAAGATTAATTAATTATTGCTCAATATAATGACAATAATCACGGGTGATTACAGTTATGACAAGAAGAGTGGGAAGGAATTGAGAATATTCAGTTGCACAGCACCTGCACTATGTCTGTGGAGATGCAGTGTTATTTGAGGGTCGTCTTAGATTTGTTAAAAATGTTAAAATAGTGGGGCACCTGGGGGACTCAGTCGGTTAAGCATCCGACTTCGGCTCAGGTCATGATCTCGCGGTTCATGGGTTTGAGCCCCGTGTCGGGCTCTGTGCTGACAGCTCAGAGGCTGGAGCCTGCTTCGGATTCTGTGTCTCCCCCTCTCTCTGCCCCTTCCCCCACTTGTGCTCTGTCTCTCTCTGTCTCTCAAAAATAAATAAATGTAAAAAATTTTAAACAATGTTAAAAATAGAAGACAGACTCCAATTTTTTAAATGAGTATAAGACAGGAAGAAAAGAAATAAAATGGAATCTTAAAATATACTCAAGTAAAACCAGAAGAAAGTGAGGGGGGGTGGGTGGGAAGAAGAGAACATTTAAGAAGAAACAACGAATAAGTACAATGAACAGAAAACACTTTACAAAAGTAATAGATATTCATGTAATTGTATTTTTAAAATCACTTTAAATGTGAATGGTCTAAATTCACTAATTAAAATGCAGAGATCATCAGAGCGGTTAAAAAACAAGACCCAAGCCTATGTCACCTACAAGAGACCCATCTTACAAATAAAGAGTCAGACAGGCTAAATGTAATTAAAAGAAGTCTGGAGTGGCTCTATTGGTTTCAGAAAAAGCAGACTTGTATTCAAGGAAAATGATCAAGAATGAAGAGGGGTATTACATATGACAAAGGGGTCAATTCTCCAAGAAGACATAATCTTAAAAGTGCGCGTATGTAACAACAGCGTGTCAAAATACATAAGGTAAAAAGTGAAAGGACAAGTGGACCAATCCTCTCTTGCCCTGGAGATGTCGACACCCCTCTGTCGGTAATGGATGGAGCAAGAAGGCAGAAAACCATTAACGGTCTTGGTGACCTGAACAGCACTATCGCTCAGCTCGATCTAACTGGCATCTGTAGACCACTTCATCCGCTAACAGCAGAACACACACTCTTCTCACATTCACACTGACGGCGCACCGCTACCGACCACGTTCTGGGCCATAAAGACGTGTCAACAAATTTAGAAGACTAGGGGTCATGCAAAAAGCTGTTCCCAGACAACAATGGAATGAAACAGAAGGTACCAGAAGGACAGCTTGGAGAGGGTGAGATGAAAATGGAATGTCCCCTCCCTGGTCTTTCTCCCCCAGCCCGTAACCCCATCTGCTTTGGTAAAAGCACCAGACCCATCCCTTCGAGGGACATTCTGCCACATGGTGGCCGGGCTTCAAGACTGTCAAGTTCCCGGAAAACAGAGAAAGTCTGAGGGATTCAAAGCCACGAGGAACCTGAGGAGACATGAAAACCGGTGAGGTGTGCAACCCTGGATCTGGCCCTCCAAAGAAAAGGCCCCTTAGGTAAACACTGAGGACACTAAATAAATACAGACTTCAGACAGGAATAACGTGTTAATACACACCACACCAATGTACGATTAGTAAGAGGGGAAACCAGGCATGGTGCCTACGGGAACTTTCTACACTGTTTTCACGAGGCTTTTTACCATTTGAAACTGTTCTAAAATTAATAGAATTATTTTTAAAATGAGGTAGGAATGATTCCAGGAAATAAAAACCAAAAAAGGAGAAAAAAGTAAAGTTCAAAGTGTATCCTCTGAAAAGAAAATCGTTCACGTATCAGTGTTCTTAACCTCACATGCGCAGAAGTGATGTGCATTCGCGTCGCCCTATTTCTCGTCGTCTTTTTGCACTGTATACGTGCATCAAAGTACCTGCTGTACCCCTTAAATACATACAATTCTTGTTTGTCTGTTATACCTCAATAAAGCTGTAAAAACAGGGAGACTGAAAATAAATGATTTTAGAGGCTAATGCTGAAGTTGATTGGCTTAGGCTTTGATAAGACTGGATAAAATTATCATTTAACTTGATTTTCAAATAATGTTGTTATTCACGAAAAGGTCGCTGAAAAGACCCTGTTGATCATGGAGGATAGAAAAAAAGCTATAAAATAAATGGCATTTGCTAAGCATTTATAACAAACAAAAACAAGTCTATGTTCTGATACGGAGTAAACATAGCTTTACTTCTCAGATAACTACACAAATATTTTGAAACCCTATTCTGGATCATTTATTCCCCCAAACAAGTTATATTAGTCTCTTTTATTTTTATACTAAAAAATCTTTTACGTTAGAATATACTAAGATGACTAAAATTATTTATAATAGTTACAATGTTAGGATATTTATAAAATTGTCATCTTCAGCTCCAGCAGTGTAAACGGTAAAATACTCCTCACAGAACCACGAGGATTCATCTTGTGACTTGCGCAGTCTAAATATTGTAAGGCTGGAAATGAGCTTGAACTTTGACCTGAGGGTTATAAGGTCTAGAGCAAGAAGGTATGTCATTAAAGCAAAGAAATAAATTCATGGGAAGTGATACAAAACTCCTGATCGCTGTGTCCATTTCACAGATGTACAAACTGCCGAAGCCAGGCTGGCTGTGTGCTGGGTCTTCCGCCCTGTGCCGAGTTCTAGCGTCTACCTGAGGAAGGAAGGGGACAGGCGAGCACAGCCACTTGGGGTAAGTGTCGTCAGAGGATCTGATACAGAAACCGGTGACCTTACTCTGGGCAACGTGTAACTCGTAACGGTTCCCAGCACCCAGTTCTAGTGTGTGTGTTGGTGGGGGGGAGGTGCCCACTCCTCTAAGCCGTCCTTGGACATCAGTGGGTGTCCTCTGACTGCACTCGGGGTGACACCATCCGCCGGGAGACAGCATCCAGCCCCAAGGGCTAAGGACCTCGTCCTACAAGACCACCCGCACCTTCTCCCACAGACCCCAGGCACAAGTCCGGGCCGTCACCTGTGCTTCTGAGCCACGGTTACAAGTCAGGGGTTCCCATGACCCCTCCTCGGGTTCTAGCACGGCTCACAGAGCTCAGAGGAACATTCCTCTGGCCACATCAGGGCTTGCAGGCAAGGCCGCACGCAGCAGCCGCCACAGGAGGAGCCGCGGGAGGAGGAGCCGCGGGAGGAGGAGCCGCGGGAGGAGGAGCCGCGGGAGGAGCAGTCACAGGAGGAGCCACGGGAG
>NC_064809.1:136262325-136306868 GCF_023721935.1 Panthera uncia | reverse complement strand
CATGGGAGGAGCAGTCACGGGAGGAGGAGTCATGGGAGGCGGAGCCACAGGAGGGGGAGCCACGGGAGGAGGTGCAGAGGGCAGCGTGGGGTTGGGGGTGAGGGGGTTGCTCTCCTGCACCTGCACCCCCTCACCAGCCCGGCTCCTCCTCCGGGGTTTTCACGGCTTCCTGCCTTGGGCCCAGTGGCATCGCTGGCCCTTGGGGACTGATCCTCCCCTCCGGCCCCTCCCCTTCAGGTCCTGGGAAGGGGGCGGGAGGGCAGAGAGGGAAAATTCCAGCCCTCTGACCCCCAAGTGGGTTCTTCTGGTGACCAGCCCCCATCCTCAGGTGTGGGCTCCCCCCCCCCCCAAGCCACCTGATTCACATGACAAAAGACACCTTTACCCTTCTCAGCTCTCAGGAAATTTCCGGGGAGCTCCCGGTGCCAGAACTGCTCTGCAGACCAGCACACGTTTCTTGTTATTAATCCCAGTGTCACAACTACTGCATAGCTTTGGGGCTGAGACAGTGGACCCCGTGGACCCCGAGTGCCCTTGCCAGCTGGGCTCCTTCACGCCTCCCTGGCCCTTTGTGTCCCCTGCAGACGAGGGGAGGTCAGCACCTCCCTGCCGGCTCCTGGGGAGAGTGAGAGGGAACAGATTTTGCAGCAGCTGGGGGGCAGCAGAAGTGAGTCCCTGGTGAGCTGCGGGGACCCTGAGGCCAGATGCCAGCCGCACTCAAGGTGAAGGTAGGCACACGTGGGCTCGCCAGCTCAAGGAATGCTCTTGGTTTTTCCCTCCAGACCTTGCCCTCGCTGCCGCCGTGGTCGTGGAGATCATGGTGGGCGGTGCTAACAAGCCCTCTCTGTTCGGGCTGGGGACCACTTTCTGCTTAGCACACTTTTTAAACACTCAATCAGGGGTTGAAGAACCTGGGGGGTCAGTGAATGCTTTACGAGCCCATGTGTCACCGGGACTGCTGAAGAGGACTCTGCCTTTTGTTTCCATGTCACGCTTGTGGAAAAGGAGAGAAAGACAATTCTTCCCGGGTCACGGAATGCTCGAGAAGAGCGCACCTCCCAGCTGGCCTCGGTCTGGTCTCCAGCGAAATGCCCGCAGACAAGCAGGTGGCCCAGAGGAGCCCAGGATCCGGTCTTGGTCGGAGGCAAGGGCCGGTTTGGGGGACGGTGAGGGGCCATCACAGTCGCAGGGAGCCCCCAGCCTTCTCTCTGCCTTTCCAAGTCATCACCGGCAAAGGATAACTGGCAGAAAAGATGGGGGTGCCCAGAGAAAGTGTGCTGCATGAGCATCTGGCCCTGGCGGCCCTGGAGGAGGGCGCAGGAGGGTGGAAATGACCCATGGAGGGCGGGCCTGTCCCAGACAAGGCGGGACAAGAGGGGAAGGGAGGGGAGAAGCTCTGCTAAGGTTTGGCTGCTGTCGTCCTGGCCGGCTCCCCTCCTGAACACTTTCCCTGTAAGGCACAGAGAAGGCGAAAGCCTGGAAAAGCCGTGGGAATGTTCTAGGGCCGCAAAACGAACAGCAGAGCCTGCTGAGTGTGAACGGAGCCTGCTTGACCCCACGTGTCTCTCCGGGGTCGGGACACTTGCGAGATGGCCCTCCTCAGCCCACAAGGGACAGGGCAGGTGGTGGAGAGGCTAGGTTCAAGGTCAGGCCCCCCCGCCAGGCCCCAGTTCTCTGTGGTCTGGGCAAGCCACTCAGTCTTCCTGAAACCCCGCTTTCCAGCCCATAAGCCTGGGGATCAAATGAAATCATGCTCACCAGCAGGAGAGCCAAGCACAAGCTTGACCTGAAGGCTCCGGTCCGTGGTGACCGCTGGGCCTTGTCGCTGGGGGAGCAGCGGTCAAGGACAGTGTGCACCAGGTTCTCTCACAAGCGGCACTCAGGGCAAGGCCTGGCGGGGCGTGAGGGGCACAGGCTGGGGTGCCAACCCGTGAGGCTGCTGGAGACACCCTGCACGTGTACCTGCGGGGACACAGGGCTTCTCCGGGAAGGGGAGGGGCGGCAGTGGCTTGTGGGGGGGGTTCCACCCTCTGCCCGGGGTTTTTCCTTTATCCTGCCTGTCTCCTTTCCAGTTCCCCCCGCATCCTTGTCCTCTGGACACTTTGAGTCTTCGAACCAGGGCCGGCCTCGCAGGGACAGAAGGACCCCCCTCGGCCACTGGGTCACAACTCTTAATCCTTTTTCAACAAAGGACGCGCATGTTCATTTGGCACTGGGACCTGTGGATCACAGAGTGTGTCTGCAGAAAACCTGCGGGCTCGGGGCCGGGCGGCCTTCTGAGCCCCACAGGCCAGCCTGGTTGGAGAGAGGCAGAGACCGGAAGGGAGTGAACGTGGATGTAGACGTGGACAGACCCGACACCTGCTCTCCATCAGCTGCAGCCACGGCCCAGGGAGCAGAAAGTGGGCATCTCGCTACCTTCACAGGGCAGTGTGAGCCCCGCCCTGTGGGCTCCCAGGCTGGGGGCTACACTGTCCCCTCCCCAAGTAGCATTTCTGGTGAGGATGAGCCAGAGCTGTGGCTGTGGGATCAGAGCAGGTCTGAGAACACAGAATGGCAGAATTGACCCGATGGCCGCTCCAGGACCCCAGTCAGACCTCAGGCTTCGGTCCCCGGGAGGACCCTTCGCTGGGAGTGAGGACAGGAGCCCTCTGTAGTGGCCCGGCCAAGCCCCAAGCTGCCAGCCGCCCAGTGTGTGAGGCAGGGCGGGCAGTGCTCTCCCCAGAGGGGCCTGTTGTGAAAATCTTCCAAGATGAGAAGTTATTTAAAAGTGTGCTTAAAGCCATAAAGTATTAAAGAAATGTGAGGTATTATTAGCTCTGGCATTTAATACAACATCATTAAGGCTGTTAACAGTTTATTTTTAATTTTATAAGCTAAGCTAATGCTTGTCTAATTTTGAAGTGTTTCCCAAACCGCTGTAATGAGTATATAAAAGGCTAAAATGATGGAATTTGTAAGCCTTGGCGCTCCTTGGGGGATAGGGGCTGCATAAATCCTGGGAACAGCTTCCTTCCACCAGCCCGTGCTCCGAAAGCCCCGCCTCGCGCGTGAGCACCTGCGAGCTGGGAAAGGATTTTTCTCTTTTCCGAGAGATACGTTCAGGGAACGGCACACCTTGGGAGAAGGACGAACGAGTTGCTTCCGAGCCGCTGTGTGGGGCTCCCGAATTCCCGCGGCTCCAGAAACAAGGGTTGGCTCCCGGTCTCTGAGCTCGATTACTCCAGGTTTGCACACAGTTCGGTCACAAGGTTTGTGAATCTGAGACAGGCTGGGTGAGGGGGCTCATGGGAGGGAAGGTGTGCTGTGGACCCAGGGGCGCGAGGGGGGAAAGCCGGAGGCACGGGCGTCGGGTATGGAAACAGACCGGGAGCCAGCAGATCCCCAGGGGCATGCCGTCCGGGGCAGGGCACAGTCACATCTGCCTTGAACAGGCCAGCCACGCGGGCAGCGCCCTGCTCTGTGCTCAGTGCAACCCCATAATCTCCAAAGGGGAGATTACGTCCGGAGAGCTAGGTTTCTGCAGCCTCGACTCCTTGAAATTTCTCTTTTGAGCATTTTTGGACGAAAACATCTCTTGAAATACGCCCGGCGCACGCGATCATCCCCAAGCATGTCGGCTCTTTCTTGGATGAGCCAGGCTTCCGTGGGGCTCCGGGAGGCACCGCCGCGGGTGAGCTTTGGAGCGGCCAGCTCGTGCGCGAACAAGAGGTTGACTTGTCCGAGCAGAATAAGTGGCAAAGCCGGGCCCCAGCCCCAGTCACCCTGTCCCCTGTCCCCTGAAAGTGCCCTCCGTGAAGGGTGATGGTCGACGCAGAGCGTCCTTTGCAAGTTCTACTAAAACAGCCAGGTTCCCCGAGAAGCCCCCCCAGGGGAGGTGGGGTCCGATGGGGACGATCATAATGTCCCGGACTGCAGAGGTCTCTCCCCGTCCCAAGAGAAACAGAGAGACATGCTGGGTCCTCCTCCCTGACTGTCGTGGGCACTCCCAACACGGGTGCTGAAGGCAGGGCTGTTGGGGGAGTCGGGCCCCGGAGACGGGGGCTTGAACTTCACGGGTGGGTTCCTGTCGCAGCCACGGTCAGTATCGCAGAGGAAGCAGGGGGCCACCTGCCCACCCAGCCATTCGTGCAGCACTCGGGACACGCGGTGACAGGCACACCAGAGTCTTGCGTCAGGGACAGGGGACCCTCCACACGTGCGGTTCTTCCCTCTGCCAGCTAGTGGCCAGTCCCCGCTCGTCACATCTTTGTTACAGAGAAAAAAACAGAAACTCCTCGAGATTTGCCCGGGAATGAAACGAGCTAATCCACGTCTCAACCTCTTAGCCTGGAGTCTGACACCGAGTACTAAATAAATATTAACTAATATTAATGTGCTTCCTGCTAGGCTTACGTAGGAGACAGGTGTTAAATAAACAGGGGCGTAAAGACACCCCAACAATCACTGGCAAGGGTGCGATGAAAGATGCAAAGGACCCCTCCGCTTGCCTCCCGCCGTCCTCCCCTCCACACCCCCCAGGGTCCTCCTCACATAGAAATCCCCCCCAGCAGTCCTCCCAGCACAGCACACCCCTCCCCCGCCATCCTCCCCACTCTCCACGGTCCTCCCCTCCGCACACACCTCTGGTCCTCCCCATGGAGTGCTCCCTTGCATTCCCTTCTTTGGTCATATCTCCCGTAATTATTCTATTAACCTGCTTTTACCATCACCCCGCATCAGGCAGGGTCCGTCCTTCTCCACACGTAGAGGGACCTCTACTAGACTTGCCCCGGAAACCATCAGTGCCCAGGTGGGCCGCTGGAGCCTAGAGAGATAAGGGCTATAGTGATCACACACCCTCCCTCCTGCGAAGCCAGTGGGGACTGCTGGCTCTCGGGGTCTCAGTGTCACTTGGGGACGGAGACCCAGCCCTTGGGCGTTTCCCCCAAGTCCGCAGTGCTGGCACTCACTGGGAAGTCAGCCCGAGGCCGCTGCAGGGGCACCAGAACAATGTGGCCTTGGCAGGGCTGTGGCTGGACTGCCCCCCGGGGCACCTGCAAGAGCCCCGGCAGGAAAGTGGAGGCAGGGGTGGGGGTGCTGGAACACAGGACACCCCTAAGCACCCACGTGGGGGGTCTCCAGCGTGTCCTGAGACCGCAGGGCAGGGTGCTGGGTCTCCTGCAGCAGGTGCATGCTCAGCCCCAGTGTCCTGCTTGTTAGTCTCATACAGCTCCTCCGGGTCCCAGCCTGCAGGCAGGGGTCAGGGGACACTGGGGTTCAGCGGGAGGGACGCCTGCATGCACTAGGGGCTCAGCGAGTGTTGGTGGAGGCAGGAGGTCCGGAGACCCCTCAGGACTGCCTTGCCACAGGTGCCGGGGCTCATGGAGGCTCCTTGCTTGTCCCCAGGAACCAGCACGGACTGTCTCACTGCCCCGGGCCCCGGTCTGGAAGGTGCAGGGCGGCCTCCGGCCCTCATCCCAGCGGAGGGCACAGGCGGTCTGGTGTCCAGGCAGCAGAGCAGCCCTGGCGGGTGTTGAAAGACGCCGAGACGTCAGGAGTTTAGAAGTGACACGGGCGGAATGGCTTCATTCCCAGGCCGGCCTGACCCTGGGAGGGGCCACCAGCGGCCCCCCTAATCATCAGCCTCACCCTGGCTAGGTGGTCACCCCCCACCCCCCGCCCGACACCTGCTACCTCACAGCCCATCGTCCTGTCTCAGTGGAGAATCTCGCTCCTTAGAAGATGAGAAGAACTTGCTGGAGAGACTCGGGTCTCATTAACCGACATGACTCTCCTCATCGGCCCGCCTGCCCCTGATCTCGCGCCCGCGTTTGAAATGGCTGCGCAAAGCTCCCTTCCTTTGTCCACCAGCAGCCGACTCTTCCCAAGCTTCTTCCTCCTGAGCAAGAAAGTACGGAAGGGTCTCCGCTGGTCCTGCTGAGTGACGTCCCGGGAGGCTCCCTGTGATCAAGTGTCCAGAGCTCAGCGCACTCTAACAAGCTCTTAATGAGCACCTACTGTGTGCCAACCTCAGGGCCAGGGCCTGGGGATACAGAGCTGGGTAATTAGGGGAAGGACGTTCCTTAAGAGATTCGCCGTCTCCTGGGAAGCAGACGCGGAGACCAGAGGCGGAAGTCTCCGAGGATGGTTGTGTGAGTTCCCGGAGTGGCTGAAACGAAGGCCGGAAAAGAGGAGGCTTGAAACCACCGGCCTCTGTTGTCTCCCAGCCCTGGGGGCCAGAGGTCAGACAGCGAGATGCGGGCAGGCTTGGTTCCTCCGGGGCTGTGATCGGCCGCGGGTGGTGGCCGCAATCCGGGGTGTCCCTTGGCTTGTGGACACGTCACCCGGTGTCTGCCTCACTGACACGCGGCCCCCTTTTCCTGCGTCTCTCTCTCCTGGAAGGATGTTGTCGTTGGATTTAGGGCCCGCCCTGACCCAGGATGACCTTAGTTACATCGGCAAAGACCTTGTTCCAAACAAAGTCATATTCTGAGGTTCTGGATGGAGAAACGTTTTTGGGGAGGGGCTGAAATTCCACCCCCTTCAGCCGTGGGATAAACAGGGGTGAGTCCTGGGTACAGAGGAACTCGAGTGGGGGTAGGTCACCTGGGCCCCGGGAGCGGGGAGGAAGGGGAGAGCCTGTGTTCACCCCGTCGCCTTAGCTTTTGGGGCTCGGCCCCCAGGCCTGCCTTGTTCAGGGCTGGACTGTCAGGAAGATCCTCCGTCCCTCACTTCTTCGAGGATGAAGGCGTGTCCGTTAGACGCGCAGAACCCCCGCCCCACATCCCCTTAATGGCAAATTCTCCGCTCCGGCCTCGTGACCCCACCGCTTGGGACGAGCCCGCGAGGGCAATGAATGGAGGTGAGGACACAGTGGGTCTCTGGCTCCCCATTTGCGGGAAGCCCTTTTAACGGAGCCTAGGGAGTGCCAGAGGGATGGCCTGTGGGGCTCCGGGTCCCTGGACAGGTAGGTGCAACGGGCCCCGGAAGGACGCGTGCAGAAATGACGACTACCGAAAGTGCCCGGTGAATGCCGACACGGACACCGGCTGGACACCGGCTGTGCAGATGGAGAGGCTCGGGGTGGGAGCCCACGGTGGAGGGTGGGACGCCCGCCTTCTTCCCCTCTGCTTTCACTGAGGCAGGAGCAGAGCTGCCCCTGGGGACGGAGGAGGCGTCCCGGGGAGCAGAACACAGGCACGTTTGGGGATCCGCCAACGTGGCCGCCAAGCAGGGCCCCTCGTCTGCTCTCCCGGGGGGGGGGGGGCTTTTCCTTCTCTCCCGCCTCAAGGAGTGGGTCAAGGGGCCCCTCCTGCACACAGAACTTGTTTCACAGATTTCGAGCTGTTGATTTAAGCCCAGAGGGTGGGCCCCGCGTGGCTGGCACACAGCAGGTGCTCAGCAAACGCGTGTGGAATGAAGGCACACAGTTCAGGGGCCTTTTTCCCCCCATCAGTAAACTGCCTTTGAAGGACAAATGTGAAGTCTTAGGGATGTGTGGGCAGGGCTGCAGGGCTCCCTCGTGTGGCCGAGGAGTAAGGGGACACCAGCGGGTGGGACACCAGCGGCTGGGGGTGGGTGGCAGTCAGGGCCCTGGGCTCCTGCGAAGAGGGCACCCTCCTCCCTGATGCCCTCAGGGGTAAGTCCAGCCAGGACCGCCCCTTGCCTGCGTCCTCGGCTGCCCTGGCAGGTCCTGAGGGGCCCTGGGGCAGGAGGCGTCCACACGGCCCGGTCAGGTCTTTGGAGGCTTGAGAAGGGCCGGAGGTAAGCAGGGCCAGCAGCGCTGGGCCAGCGATCAGGGGTCCTGGGGGGGACCCCTGCGTGACAGTGACACCCCTGTGCTCTGCGGGAGCCCTTGTGCCACACCACCTGCTCCCCCCGACGGCCGGGGGACACGTGCTCCCCACACCTCCTCCGGGCTGGCAGGCTGAGTCGGCCCTCGTTTTCCGTTTGTCTTTGGTCTTTTTTTCGTATTAGAGAAAACTTGTCACATCTCTCACACGTTGTCACTGAAGCCTCATTACTCTGAAATGTCACTTCACTTCGGAACATCATTATGCACAAACATATGCCTCAAATGACAGGGATTGCAGAAAATTTGAAAAGATGTGAGTTTTTTCCCCAAAGCTGCATTTTCGTGGGGACCGAGTCAACATTTTGACATCCAGGAGAGACGTGGATGCGGACGGGCGTCTTGGAGGTCTCCTCGGGGACGTCATCTGGGTATTTCGGGCCCAGCGAGCTGTTCCCGTGCTGACCGAAGGGGGCCGGTCACCCACGGGAGCAGGGCTGGAGGCGGCCAGGGGCACGTGCCCTGGGTTCCCGAGGATGCTGCCCGCTGGGCCTGAGGTCCAGCCACGCTCCGGCGGGGTGGCCCCCTCATACCGCGAGGGGTTCTCTGCAAGGATAAAACGCAGCTCGGTGTGCAGTCTGGGATGATTTGTTTTCTAGGCTGGGAGTTATGTGCTCATGTCAGGGGCACCTCTGAGGGCGGGAGGAGGACCCAGAGCGGGAGGTCTTTGGTCACATTGGTTTCGGAAACAGCCACTATAGTTATTTGATCGCTGACTCATTCCACAGACAACTGTTGAGCACCTAGTGTATGCAGTGTGCTACAAGCTTGACTCGGGAATAAATAACAGGTGCCTGTGGTCTGTAGCCGCCCGTGGCTGCCCGTGGCATGAGGGCTATGTGTCCCAGAAGCACTGGGGACGCTGGAGAGGTCACATGACAGGAGCCCCAGGTGGCGATGTCCACACCCCACCTGCGGCCAGGAACTGGGGAGTCAGGTCACTCAGTACTGAGCAGGCAGCACAGAGGGTCCCCCGATCCCACGTCAGCACGGACCGGAGAAAGGGTGGCGTGGTGGGGAGATCACGGCACTCGGGACCACTCAGAGGGTCACGTTTCAACCCGCCGGTCCCCTGGTTCGAGCCACTGCTCTGTAGTTATCAGACGGGAGTGAGGATCTGTTCTGAAAGGCTGCTGTTACCAGGGGTGAGCCCCAGGGCTCTGAGTAGGGGTTCCGCGGGCCGGGGGCAAGGGGAGCTTTGTGCTCCGCGGGGTCTGCCGGGGTCTCACTCTCCACTTGAGCGCCCAGTGCCTGAGAGCCCAGGACCGTGCTGTCTTGCCTACTGTTGACAACTTCCTGCCCAGCAGAGTGCCCTGGACGTGAGAAGCTGTACTGAACACTGTTGAATAAATAAACAGACATTAAAAGTCACAAAAATGAATGAGCATACGTGCAAAGAAATAGTGAGCGAGCCCGGAGAGGTGGGTGGGTGGGATTCTGGCAGGAAAGGCGTCAGAAGAACAGTGCTGCTGGGCCATGCGCTGGGGCCCCCCCGGGCCACCCTCTGAGGGAGCCAAGAGCCTCATCGGGGCCAGGCTCCCACGCCTCTCTGGGGACAAGGCCCAGTTCAGCAGCCCCATGCGGCCCAGCTTTGAAACGATCTTTTCCTTTGCTAATTTTCTGAGCCATTATTACAACATAAGCTGAATTACAAACTTGCACTCGTTGAGAGAGAGTTTCTTTTCACGTATAGAATTTATAGAGTCAATTAACCGCTATTTCACTTGTGATCTTAATCATCCCAACGAGCAGTGAAATGTAGGTCAGTGTCTGTACGTGTCTAAACCGTGAAGTCCGCCTCTCTGTCCCTGTCCCTGCAGCCAGCACCATGGGCCCCGGCTTCCCTCCAGTTTGGGCAGAAGGAAGATAAATCAGGACACTCCTTTATATGCCCAATAGTTGCTATTAAGTGCTTTCTATACAGAGTTTATGTATTTCCATTTGGCTGCTTTAAAACTAATTTTTTTAAAAATTAAGACTTGTTTGTAGGACATTCCAGATAAGAGCCATATGTTTTCTTTTCTTTTTTTATGTTTATTTATTTTTGAGAGAGAGGGAGCACGCACTAGAAGAGAAGGTGCAGAGAGAGGGGGAGACAGAGGATCCAAAGCAGGCTCCAGGCTCTGAGCTGCCAGCACAGAGCCCGATGCGGGACTTGAACCCACGAACTGTGAGATCATGACCTGAGCCGAAGTCGGACGCTCAACAGACAGAGCTCCCCAGGCTCCCAAAGAGGAATCTGTTTTCTTACTTCGTGTCGCTGACTCTGTTTGACAGATGGTGAGGGATAAAGACAAAAACCCTTTGAAGACTTTGTTCATCAATTCAGAGCATGATCCCGGCTGGAGAGTCCGGGGAGGGGGGGACGGACAGTGTCATGTGTGTTCCACGACGCGGGAGGGATGTGCTGGAGTCTGGGAGGCTGCATGCGTGCGGGAGTCGCAGGGAGGACGAGTGGAGCTCCTCCTGCCTCTTCAGCCCGCCCGCTTTCTCATTTCAACCTTAGCATAAACTTTGAGGCAGTTTCTGCCTTTATCCACATTTTGCAACTGAGGAAACCAAAGCACAGATCCACTCAGAACCCGCCCACGCCACCTCGCTGTGCAGTGGTGCAGTGCAGATCAGGACCCGGACCCTGAAGATGGCTGTATCCTGCTTTGCGGGGTCACCAAACAACTTGACCAAATCCTTGAGATGTTACCATTCATGGCTTGTATTTGCTTTTTAGCCATCGCTCTTCCTGCCACACACAATGTAAGCATGGCTCGGTGCACGACAAAAACACAAGAGAGAGAGCTTTGCGGTGTCCAGTGAGACGGGGTCACAAAGATCACGCGTTCCAAGAGTAGCGTCCGTCAGGTGCACGGCAGTGTGGACGGGGCCGTAGCCTCCAACAGCAGCTCAGGGGCCCTCGGCGGCCAAACCACATGGCGGGCTGACCAGTACGCTCCCTTCTACTTGTTCCAAAGAAGTATGTTTTCCACTGAGTTAGACTAATTCGGTCACTGGAAGCTTCTTCCTTTCTGGGTTCTGGCCCCTTCGTACCATAACCCCAAAACTATCTTTATCTTAGGACCTGGCAGATGTGGCAGGGTAAGTGGACCTCCTCAGACACTGCCCCATGACCCCCCTGATGCTCACCTGCCCTCTGTCGAGGCAGCACACCTCAGGACAGTCTACCCTGAGCTTGGCGAAGCACTCCCAGCCATGCCAAACTACCTCCAGATCATGGGTCACCTGTAATTCTAGACCCCTGGTGCTTAAGGGGGAACACTCAGAAAATAACCAAATCCCATCTAAGACCACCTGACCGGGTCTGCTCTCACATTGCCAAAGGAAGGACTTGTTCCCTGCAAATGAGTCTGTGAGGAGGACTTTATTGGAACAGATGTTTCTATGTCATCTGACAAAAGCTGCCAGCAGCCTCCTGGCATAATTCTTCACAAACACAAGCATCCCTCTTACATGAAAGCATAGAAAAACAGCTTGTAACTTTGCTTTACTTTGTGAAAGTTCCTGGGTAAAGTGAGTACAGGATTAGCATCTGTAAACCCAGGTATCCAGTGGACAAGTTCTGAATTTCAAAGGTGCCCGGGGTTCCAGGCAGGGGATGTGAAAGTCTTGGGAATTGCCAACACTGATGGGAAGCCAAATTTGATGCCAAAGGCCTTGTTTAAATTACCATCCGTGCATACATCAGAGCCAGACTGTATCACGATGCCATCTGGCAAAATGCAAAGACCATAGATTCTAATCCCAGTCCTCCTACTTAAAAGCCTTATCATAATCTCAGGCTTGTTACTTAACCTCCCTGAGGTCTAATTTCCTCATTTTTGAGAGGGTCACAATACTTGTACCGAAGATTGCATCTGCCTTATGAGACAAAGTAAGTGGCTTTAGTCACTCAATGCCACACTCCAAATAAAATCACGTTTGTGAAAGCATTCCATACGCCCTAAAACACGGCACAGCTTTCAGGCGCTTCCGTCCTTCCTTGGACAGTTGTCTACCACCACGTATTAGGCAAATAACAAGTGACAGGCACCGTGCTGAAGGTCCAAAGATAGTGGTCCCTAGCGCGCATCTTCAATATAGGGGCAGGAAGGGCGATGCAGGTTACCAGTCGATTATGAGGCCAAACCATCCTAAAAGATGTGCGTGCTAAGGCCATGGGGTGGGGGTGGGGGGCAGATGGTGGATTAAGGAATCCAGGCGGGCTTTTCCAGAGCTGAATCTAGAAACAACTTCAGAGGGCACCAGCCATAAAATAACCAGCAGCAGGTGAATCCATGCTTCCAGCTAAGCAAGAAAATGGCCTCAGAGAGAGGATCTTGTCTGAAAGGTTTTGTCCATCTAGAGGTGAGGTGCAGAGAGAATCGGAGCTCCTTACAGAGAAATGTTTTGTATTGGGCAGTTCGTCCCGCATTGTGTGCATAACACACAAGCCCAGAAGTTATGTGTTTTTCACTCAGGGGCTGGCACAGGAAGTGTGGGTGGGATGGGGACGGGAGGGCTGATCTACGCTGGCCTTGACGCTCTTGGATTTGCCCACGTGCTGGATTCTTAAGCGGCAGCTGAGCAGCTAAGAAGTCAAACACAGCGTTTGGAACTCTTAAGTGCCCAGGAGACAAAATCTACTCTTCAGGCCCTTTAAAGATAAAAGTCCTGGAATGTGATCCAAACTTTCATTTAGAATTTCTGGAGGGGCTACAGAGAGTCAGAAGAAGCCAAAACCAGGCCAGAATTTGCAAACACTGAAACCCAGCTTCGAATATATGAGTTCGTAGCTTGGAACTAGCCCCAGCATAAAAGCCTGCCAGAAGAAACAGTAAATGCATTTTTGAGGGAAAGGAGTACCATCAAATCATCTGTATGAGCTTTACATATCATGGCCAACAGGCAACCAAAAGTGTGTCAGGCACAGAAGCCTGGAAAACAAAGCCAAGAAAACAAAGAAAAGAGACAAAACAAACGTTAGAAACAGATCCACAAATATCCATGTGGAGAAGCCATTTTATATAAACTCTACTTTCACTAAGATGTAAGAACATGGATGAATGATGGGGAATTTTACAAGAGAACCTAAATCTATTAAAAACTGAATTAACTTGGGGCGCCTGGGTGGCTCAGTCGGTTGAGCGTCTGACTTCGGCTCGGGTCATGATCCTGCGTTTCATGGGTTTGAGCCCCACGTCGGGAATCTGTGCTGACAGCTCGGAGCCTGGAGCCTGCTTCGGATTCTGTGTCTCCCTCTCTCTCTGCCCCTCCCCCACTCTGTCTCTCTGTCTCCTAAAAATAGGTGAACGTTAAAAAAATTTTAATCAATTAACTTAAAATGACAAATTTATGGTGTGTAAATTATACCGCAGTTATAAAGGGGGGGGGGTGATGACACAAAGCAGTAGCCATGACATTATTTGTAGAGATCATAAAAATTCATCTAGATGATGAAAAAGCCATCAACTGCACCGATATTGTGTGAGTGGATATATGAGGTTCAGAGGGAATTTTCATTAATAGTGTACCATATGAGTTCAAAGAATCTGAAAGCAGTTCCGCTGGAAGTCCAGGCAATATGCTTCAGAGAACCATCTTACAACGCTCGTGTCCCCTGAGTTGGGACAGAGACAGTGATGTCGAAGGAAGCATGAAGAATTTCAGTAAGATTGTGTCATGAAATGAGAAATTGAAAATGTTTAAAACAGTGTCTCTAAGTTACCAGATGTTTTATGTGTGGTCATACATAGATCTAAATAACCAAAGTAACAAATATTACATGTAAAAAAAGAGGATGAATAAATGAGAAGATAGTTCAGTAGAAAATATCTCGTCTAGAGCATCAAGGAGACAAGGATGGGAAGTTTTACAAGAGGGCCTGGGAGACATCTGAAGACATGATGAAAATGTCCAAGATGTACGTAGTTGAGGAATCAAAGGAAGAAGAGAAAAAAAATGGAACTCACATCATATTTGTCTAACTCTTCCCCAAACCAACCCCCCCAAATCAAATGTGTGTGAATGCACACACACGTAAAGAGATGTATTTGAGTCAAACTTATTAAACCAAAAACAGTGAGAAAAATCTAAAAAATCAGCAGAGAAAATAAAATGAATCGCTTTCAAAGACCAATAATAAGAAAGAGGGCTTAACTGAAATATCGGAATCCCAAAGCCAAGGGCACATCATCCACACAGGGCTGGAAGGAAAGAGCCGTCAGCCCAGAATTCTGTATGCTGAAAGAATATTTTCCCAAGGTAAAGGTAAAACAAAGACATAATTAGACTATTACTGAATTATACGCTAGTAGAACCTTACCTAAAGAATACCACAGAAGTTGTTTAGGTAGAAAAAAAAATGACTCCCAGGGTAGGCATAGAAATGCAGAAGTGGAATATATATAAATTGTATCTATAATTGCAGCCATAATTATATACTGTGATATTGTAAAACTTTTTATTTCTTACAATAATATAAAATAAAATATATAAAATTAAATTAAATTAAATTAAATTAAATTAAATTAAATTAAAATATAAGGCAACAATGCTATAGAAGTAAGGAAAGAGAGTAACGTATTGTACAGTTTTTAAGTTCAAGAAATGATAAAATGCTCTAGAAATTGGCCCAGAAGAATGTGGGTAACAAGCCAC
Source organism: Panthera uncia (assembly GCF_023721935.1). Lineage (NCBI taxonomy): Eukaryota > Metazoa > Chordata > Mammalia > Carnivora > Felidae > Panthera > Panthera uncia. The sequence goes on along the minus strand of NC_064809.1, from coordinate 136,292,383 downwards.
GGGGCAACTGATAATCACATAGTAACCCGAAACATACACAATGAGATAAGAGAAGGGGAAAAAGAACGATAAAAATTTTGGAATAAACCAAAAGAAATAAAAAAAAAATGGGATAGAAACACAGATCAGATGTGATATGTAGAAATATTAAGGCAGAAAATTCCAATAAAAAATCAGTGTTTATGTCACATATGAATAGACTAAGTACACTAATTAATAGATAAAAATTCTCATACTAAAGTAAAACATATACTATATATTCTTACAAAAAATTAAAGATACGGAAAAGTTGATATTAAAAGGTGGATAAAGACATACCATGCAAATAATAGCTAATAACCACAATAATATGCTAATCACAATAATGACAAGGTGATGTAGCCGTCAAGTATCAGATGCAGTAAACTTTGAGGCACACAGGATTGCTAGTTAAAAAAAAGAGAAAGAAACATTTTATAGCCACTAAAGGGTCACTCTTCTGGGGAGATAAAAATTCTAAAAATATTGTCACCTATGAACAAAGCCTCCAAGTACCCGTGAGCATGACCACTACAGCAAAGACCATAAATTGACAAAGAAACCGTCATTATGGGAGATCCTTACAAATCTCACTTTGCAACTAAAAGCAAAAACAGACAAAATGGTCAGTTGCTGAACCCAAGACTTAATATAATCAATAGATTTAATGGGACTGATATAGACAGAATATATGCATCCAACGAAAGCAGGTTTTGCATTTTTATGTACATATGGAGCATTTACTAAGATTCCCCATATGTTGAACCACAAAGCAAGTCTCAAGAAATGATTTTATGATTGAAATCAGGCCCACCACATTCTCTGACCACAACAGATCTGACTTAGAACAACACAAGAATGATAAGAAGAAAATAATTTCCAAATATCAAAAAAAATAAGCAACACATTTTTTAATAAATCATGGATCAAAAAAATTCACAAAAGAAAATTAGGAAATACGTTGTCATGTATGATTATATAACCACAGTGAAAAGATACTACAGCTGTGCTTGAGGGGAGATTTAGGGACTTAATTTGGATATTCAAAAATGTTAAAGGGTCAAAACCAATCTAAATATCATTTTCAAGTAGTTAGGTTAAAGAAGAATAAATTAAATTTAAAATGATAGTTTTACAAAGTACAAAATAAAAAGAAAATCAGAAATTAAAGAAAATGAAACAAACCATTGCATCAAAAACACAATTGACTAAATCTGACTCAAGCGGAAATAGAAAAATCTGAAAAGTTCTGGATTTGTTACAGTGTTTGATAAACAAATGTATAATTAAAATTAATCCATACCAAAGAAATTCCTCCAAGCCTATATGCCTTCAGATTCTACTAAACATTTACAGAATAACAAATTATACGAGATTCTTATATACCTAGTGCTCTTCCGGAAAGAGAGGAAACATTTCTCAATTGTCTTGATGAGGTCAGAACCATTTGGGTAACGAACCCTCACATGCACTTTACAGATAAAGGTTGTATGGGGACTGTCGTCACTGAATTACACCCCACTCCACCACCAAAAATATCTACATCTTCTTAATCCCTGGATCTGTGCGTATGGTACCTCATATGGTAAAAGGGACTGTGCAGATGTGATTAAGTTAAGCCTCTGAGCTATGGAGGTTTTCCCAGATTGTCTGAGCAGGCTTAAGGTAGTCACGAGGGCCCTCACAAGAGGAAGACAGGAAGATCGGTCAGTAATAGGAGCTGTGATGACCCACACAAGAAGTTGGAGTGATGAAGGGAAGGGACTACAAATCAAAGAAGGCAGGTGGCCTCTAGAAGCTGAAAAGCCAAGGAGACGGATTCTGCTCTGAAGCATCCAGAAAGACGTCAGCTGCTGACAGCTTGAGTTTAGACTTCTGCCCTCCAGGGGCTCCTGGATGGCTCAGTCCGTTAAGTGTCCGACTTCAGCTCAGGTCACGATCTCACGGTTCATGGGTTCGAGCCCCGCATCGGGCTCTGTGCTGACGGCTCGGAGCCTGGAGCCGGCTTCGGATTCTGTGTCTCCCTCTCTCTCTGCCCCTCCCTTGCTCGTGGTCTGTGTGTCTGTCTCTCTCTCTCTCTCAAAAATAAATAAACGTTGGGGCGCCTTGGTGGTACAGTCGGTTAAGCGTCTGACTTCAGCTCAGGTCATGATCTAGTGGTTCGTGAGTTCGAGTCAAGCATCGGGCTCCTTGCTGTCAGCACAGAGTCTGCTTCAGATCCTCTGTCCCCACCTCTCTCTGCCCTTCCCTTGCTCATGCTCTGTCTGTCTCTCTCTCTCTCTCAAAAATTAAAAAAAAAAATTTAACTAAGAAAAAAAAAAGACTTCTGCCCTCCAGTACTATAAGTTAATAAATTTGTGTTTTTTAATCATCATGTTTGTGGAAATTTGTTACAGCAGCAACAGGAAACTCACACAGAGACCGACGTCTCTAATGCACATGGAGGCAAAATTCCCCAAAGTGAGTGTTAGGGACTCAAGTCCTTGACATGTGACAGTAGGCAGGACATTGCAGTCCAGTTCCGTACACAGCAGGGATGCTGGGTATACAGAAATTCAGAGGCAACATTTGCACATCGGTCATTATAGGCCCCATAATAACCAAACAAGAGAAACTGGACAATCATCCCAATAGACAGATAAAAGGCATTTGATAAAATCCAACATTTAGTCATGGTTTAAAAAGTAATGATTTCAGCAGATATAGTATACAAGGGAACTTGCTTCATCTAATAAAAGCCATTAAAAAAAAACCCCAATGAGTGTCACAACGACCAAGCACTGGGGATATTTTACCTGGTGTTGGGAACAAGAGAAGCTGCTATCTCTTCTGTTGTAAACCACGGAAAGTTCTAGCCACTGCAACAAAGCAAGAAAAAGAAATCACAGTTGCAAGACCGAGTGAGATATGCTCAGATGATACGATGTTGTATGTAATGAATTCTAAGGTTTCTATGGACAAACCAGAAAAATTAATAAGTGAATTTAATAAGGCCAGTGGATCTAAGGCCCGTGTACAAAATAAAAACAGAATTTAAAAAGACGCCATTAACCATGACTTGATAACTCTAAACTCCTAAAAGATCTCTACACAGAAAACAACAGAATAGCCTATATAGAAATTAAGCGAAAATAACGGATTGACATACATAATAGTTACATACTTTGCAAGTGGATCTCCCGGTTTCACGTAATCTTAAAATCTCGGCCAATATGTATTTGGGAACAGCGATTCAAAAAATCATTCTAAGCCGATTCTAAAACCTGTATGGAAATGGAACGGACCAAGAATAGCTAAGACAGTCTTAGAAGAGAAGGCAGAGGCAGGAATTAACGTGCCAGAAATCAAGATTTATTGGAAGCTCCCGTGATTAAGTGGGTGTTGGAATGCAAGGGCAGACAAGGAGACCAGAGGAAGAGTGGAGAGCCCAGAAACAGATGCCCACTTTTCAAACAAATAGTTTATCATGGCGGTGGTCCAGAGCGGTGGGGAGACATCTGTTCAATAAATGATGCTGCGTCCACTTGATTGGCATATGGAAAAAATATATCTCGTCTTCTTACCATCGCATAGAAAACTGATTTCCAGAACTGTTGTAAATCTGAACATGAAAAACGGGCAAGTTAGGAGACTATCTTAGGGATCATGAGATGGCAGGGGTCTCTCAAGCAGGACGTGACACTCACGAACGGTGCCAAGGAGGCGTGATAGATTTCCACACTAAAATTAGGAACTTGTGTTGGTCAAGATACCAAAAGGAGCAAATGGGCAAACCCCTCAATGAGATATTCACAGTGTCTTTGACCAAGGACTCCAAAACCAACACGGAAAACACAGAAACACTCAATAGAAATACTGGCGACAGATCTGAACAGGCAGGTCACAGAAGAAGTCCTAAAGACCAGGACATACGTGACACGGCATCCACACTCATTAGGAATCCAGAAAAGGCCAATAAAGATCACAACACAGTACCATTTCGTAGCCCGTGAGAGAATGAAACTTCCAAGGCCAGACATCACCAAGTGTTGGCAAGGGTAGGGAAGAATCGGAACACAAGTATGGAGGCACAGGTGTCGGATCTCATGGCTTGTTAGGGAAGCTACGGACGGTATCCACTGTAGATAAACATGCCGAATGTGGGATCCTGCCATCACACTCGATAACGCCTACAGGATACCCTACGGAGCCGCCTACACTCATGCATCAAAGGCACAGCCTCAGACAAAATGGTGCCACCCTGGAGACAGCCCCAACGTCCATTAATGGTCGAATGTTTAAATAAGTTGTGGAATGATTATACAGCGGAACACTCTGCGGTAATAATAATGAGTGAATGACTCGTCTCTAAAACAACATGGGGGAATCCCTCAAACATAACATGGGCTGAAAAAACAGACACAAAGGAAAATAGACCGTATGATTCAATTTCTATAGAATGCAAAACAGGCACCGGCTAACCTGGGGGGCAGCGGTCAGAAGGTGGCCGACTTTGTAAAGAGGAGAGTGTGGTCATGGCTGGACAGGGACAGGGGACGTCTGGGGCCCTGGTGATGTGAGAGTCTGCATCAGGGTGGGGGACTTCGTGGCTGTGTCTGCTTGGCAAAAATTTGTTGAACTCTGCGCATTGGATGCTTATGATCTGTGTTCTTTCCTCTGTGTGTGTGTGTGTGTGTGTGTGTTACGTCATAATTAAATACTAGTTGTGAATTTAAAAAAAAGAAACATTGTAAGGCGGACACCTTGGAAGCATCCAGGCTGTCCCATCCAGCTGGCTCCTGGATCTCATGGCTCTGGAGTCAAGAGAGAGGGTCAAGTTAGGGAGAGAATGTTGGGGGTTTTCGGCATATCTGGGTAGCTGAGGCCATGGGTGAATAAGTGAAATGCGAACCGTGCTGAGAATAAACCCAGACAGAGACACCCAGTTCCAGACTCTGTGTTAGCATCAGCCATGGTTGTTCCCCAGAGACACAGAACAAGGAGGAGAGAGAGAGAGAGAGTGTGTGTGTGTGTTTGTGTGTGTGTGCGCGCATTATGAAGTTGAATAGAAATAAAATAAAAATAGATTTAATAGAAGTGGCCTAAAAAGAAATGAAAATGAGTCATTGCAAGAAAGTAGCTCGCAGGCTGCGGGGCCGGGAGGCCCAAAACCCCAGGATGGCCGGGCAGGCCGGGCTCAGGCAGACACCGAGGCAGCTGTTTTGAGGTGTAACTTCTCCTTTCTCGGGGAAACCCCAGTTAAGCCGTTCAGCTGATCGGACGGCCCACAGACGTTACGAAGGGTAACCTGCTTCACTGAAAGTCAGCCGGTGGCCGGAGTTGGACACAACAGCTGCTCGGTGCCACCTACGTCAGCACCTGGGCGAGTAGCCCTGAACTAAAGGCTGGCCAGGCTGACAGCTACAACTATCGCGGACCTTCCGGTCATCAGCCGAAGGTCACCTTCCCAGAGAGACTTTCTCTGAACGGCCACCGTCTGTCCTCGCCTCCCGGGTCACTGTCTATTGGCACCCTGTTTATTTTCTTTAAGGCACTTAAGGCCACATAAAATCAGGTTTGTTGTGCAGACGTGGCCTCCCATTTACTATTGTATCTGTGCCGTGAGGACAGTGGGTGTGACCGCGGAAGGTCCCCACTAACCAGGCAAGCCCGTGACCCCAGTTTTACAGAGGACCCTGGGGCACGCTTCCTTCCGTCCAGCCCTGTGCATCTTGCAACACTGGACCTCGTCTGTGCCCAGTGCTCTGGGTGGGGTCTCGGACGTAAGGGAGACAGCAGCGCCTCCGTGCGTGACGGACTTCTCCAAGCCCTTCAGCCAGCTGACCTCAGGGGGCCACGTCCCCGTCCGTCGTGTTTCCTGACTCCACCGCCCTGTGCCATGACGCGACTGTGCAAATCACAGACCTGGAGGAAAAGCCCAGCCAACCCGGGCTCGTGGCTTTAGCACAAACTTGGAAATTAAATAAAAGGCATCCTCCACAGTGTGCTTGGCCAATCATGACTGCTTTAAAGAATTAGCTGTGAATCAGTCTCTGCTCTGAGTTTTTCTCCCCATCAGTCATTTTGTGAAATGAAATTAGGCAAACAAAGAAGGGAAGAGGCGCCGATCACAACTGTCTGACATCTGCCTCCAACACTGCATTAGGAAGCCCCGGGGAGGGGCAGGTGCTCAGGAGGCGCGGTGAGCAGAGGCGAGCGGCTTACGTCGAGCACTTTAGCGCGGGCTCCCGAGGGCAGTGGGCGCTCTCCAGAGCCGGTGGGGCGGGTGGGGCTTCGTTCTGGGGAGGCAGCGCCTTGGTAGAGGCTCCAGCCTGAGGTCTCCCTGGAGGGAAGGGGACAGCACTATCCTCCGCAGGTGTGGCCGCCTGGGAGCACCCGCCCCCCTCCACACGCGCCTCAGAAATCGGCACCCCGGCACCCCGCCCACTGCCTCCCGCGCCCCCTTAGCTGACTAGCTGGCTACCAACTGACTGTACGAACAGCCCAAGACAGCTCAGTGCCACGAAGGGACCGGCTGCTGCTTTGGGAGGTCTGTGCCCCACGAGAGCAGACCGCCCTCGGCACCTGGGGGTCATGACTCACCTGGCAGCTTGGAGCCCGGGCAGAAGGACCCTGGATGGACTTCGGCACCAGGTAGAGTAGGTGACCTCGCTCTCCCTCCTGGGAGGGCCTCCAAGTGCTGTTTAGGGGAGCACCTGCCGGGAGGCGGGGCAGAGGGCGAGACTGCAGGTGCTGCTGGGGCAGGGTGGCTGCTGGCTGCACCCGGTGGGGTGTGACCGAGGGAGGGGCTTCTGGAGCCCAGGGAGGTCCGGGGACGCTCCGCCCACTGAAGGACGCTGAGCCGTCAGAGACACCCCCAGGGGCAATGGCGAAGACCCCCCCCCCCACCCCCGACCCCCGGCACATCTCCCGGAGCCACTGTGGTGGGAGGGAGGCTCCAGTTCAAGCTGAGTGGACTCCACTGAGGCAGAGCTGTGCACTCAGAGGTGTTCCCTGAGGGGGCATGGGGGCGGCAGGGGTGGGGGTAAGTGGGAATTCCAGAAGGGCGGGGAGACCGCGGGGGGATTACTGATGGAGGTTTGAAGATGGGTGCCGGTGGGGACCAGGTACACTGTGCGGTCGGACAGCACAGTGTTTCGGTGAGCAAACCCTCCTCACTGGGCTGGGCTCTCCCATAGGGGTGCGGGCTGGGCTCTCCTGTAGGGGTGCAGCTGGGCTGTCCTGTAGGGGTGCAGGCAGATACCAGCGGAGGCTGCAGTCTGGTCGGGGCATCTCTGTGGGTGAGTCCTCCACACCCTTGGTGGACTGGGGGGGTAGGTCACAGTGCTAGACCTCATTCCTGGGGCCTCAAGTGAGGCCTGGAGCACTGACAAGGTGGGTCTCAGGGGACGGAGCCCACAGGCCTGACCGCTGATGGCGAGAGGGTCAACAGGGACCACTGCAGTCGCCCGGTCCTTGGGGACACAGGAGAGGAAGGCCACGCAGAATTCCACCCCAAAGCACGGTGTCGAGCAACTTCTTCAAATGAACATGGCTCTGCTTACAGCCGTTGAGATGGGAGAATGGTGCACGTGGGCACGTGGGCATCTGCCCTGGGCCCGATCCGCGAGGGACAGCTTACCGCCACTAGCTGGGGAGATGCACTGTCCCAGGGAACTCGCGGCATCACAGAGCCCGGAGACAAGGCTGATGTTTACCCTAGCCTGCACTCCTGGCGAGCACTGAGGGTTAATCCAACTTTGATCAAGCCTTCCCTCTCTCTCCAATCTCTGTCTCTCTCTCTCTCGGCCGCTGAACAGCCTGGGCTGCCCTCCTGATAAAAATCCTCTGCCCTGTGCATTCTGACCCTGGAACACTCCTAACCTGCTTTCCACCCCAGGCCCACTCCTCTTTGTAAAACTCTGGAGAGGCCTGCAGACCGTGTGGTCAGAGCGGTCTCCCCGTAGCGAAGGCGGCTCACCCCTCATAAGAATTCCTCCCCCACCACACCGTCGGCACCCTTTGAATAAAGTATCTCCTTACAGAAGTCTGGCTTCCTTTTCTATTGGACATCAGTCACGTGTGGCTATTTAACACTTGAGATGTGGCTGGACGGGAACTAGGTTTTATTTTATTATAATTAATTGAAATCTAAATAGCCACACATGGCTAGAGGCTCCCGAGGGAAGAATGCAAATTTAGAGGGGAAACTGAGGCGGGGAGTGAGGTGGGGAGGGCGGAGCATCCTGACCCAGGCCTCCCAGCTGAGCAGTGACCAGATGGCGACAGTGCAGGCCCGTCCTGGTGTCCTGGGAAGTCCCTGTGCCTCCGTTAGCTGGGCTGCCTCTAGGGGACAAGACCACCCACTTGGAGGGGAGCAGAGAACCGGATGGCACAAAGCCCTTTTCACACTTGAGCACCTCCCGCAGCCCCAGGATGCAGGGTCCCTCTCAGTGGCCGGTGAAGGCTCAGCCCATCACTCTCCTCCCAGGACCGGGGCTCAGGGAGGCTCCACTGCCCCCTCCATCCTGTGACTGAACCCCACCTCTCAGCTCTCTTCCTTTGTGCCACAGAGAAATGCAGATTTTTTCCCCCTAAAGCTTTCGGAGATTGATTTGAGACCAGAACAATTTGTGCCTCACACACATCAACACTGGCTCGTTCCTCTGCGGGCTCAGAAGACCCATCCTTTGTCTGGCTCTGCACCACCCGGGGAGGGGTGACGGGGGCGGGTAGCAGTATTTGCTGGGAGGCACTGGCCGTATATTAACCTGGATTCTGGAGGCTCAGGGGGCCTGTGGGAGACGCTGACGGAAGGTTTTGCTGTCCCACTGCCCAGATGAGAAGTTTTCACTGCGGGGGACAGACATTGTCCTGGGGTCAGAGGCTCGGATTCCTGTTCTGGTTTCAGGTGACCTTCAGGGGACCCTGTGCAAAGTCCTCAACATCTTTGAGTTCCGTTTTCTTCCTTGTGTGAGTGGGACACGATAGGTCTCCTTCACCTGCCTTGAGGGCGCAGACAGGCTAAAAGAAGCCATCTGCTTTGAATGTCACGGAAGTCTTGGGTGCCTGTCCCCGAAGCAAAGCCGGGCGCTTCTCCTTCAGGAGGTCTGTGGAGAGGAAAGGGCTGCTTCTGAGGAGGTTCGGGGAGCAGGACGACGGGGCTCAGAGAGCAGAATGGGGTTCCGGGAATCAGATGACGGGCTCAGGGAGCAGGGCAGGGCATGGCAGATAGCTGACCGAGAACACAGCCCCAGAGGCACCTGGGTGGCTCAGTGGGTTAAGCATCCGGCTTTGGCTCAGGTCACGATCTTGTGGCTTGTGGGTTCGAGCCCCACATCAGGCTCTGTGCTGGTAGCTCACAGCCTGGAGCCTGCTTTGGATTCTGTGTCTCCCTCTCTTTGCCCCTCCCCGCCAAAAATAAATACACATTAAAAAAATTTTTAAAAAGAGAGGCACCCGGTGGCTCAGTTGGTTGAGCGTCCGGCTTTGGCTCAGGTCATGATCTCACGGTTCGTGGGTTCCAGCCCCGCATTGGGCTCTGTGCTGACAGCTCGGAGCCTGGAGCCTGCTTCAGATTCTGTGTCTCCCTCTTTCTCTCTGCCCCTCTCCCACTCTCTCTCTCTCAAAAATATATAAATGTGAAGAAGAAGAAGAAGAAGAAGAAGAAGAAGAAGAAGAAGAAGAAGAAGGAGAAGGAGAAGGAGAAGGAGAAGGAGATGGAGAAGGAGAAGAAGAACGTGGCCCCCTAGTTAAGCCCTGGAGACCAGGGTGCACCCCAGAGTTCACCCCACCTTGAGGCCAAGGTCCTGGCATTTCGTAACCGGTGTGGGCCAGGCTTTGGCAGAGGTCTGTATGATGCTACAGAGGATGGAAAGGTGAGGCTACACCTGTTGTCCTATGTGGGGGGAAGTTGTCCAGAGGAAGGGCTTCTGGGACTTGTCAGCAGCGGGCAGGTGGCCCCCAGCAGTGTGACTGTTACTTTCCATCATTTTGGCTGGTGTTGTTACCAGAGTTACAGCAAGCTTTTCACACATAAGAAGTGGCTCTTACTCAGCTCCTACAGTGGAGCCTATCACTTGGTTGGAAGCCAGCACGAATGATTGGATGGATAATTGTATTCAAGGCTGGGATGCACACGTAGACTAGCGTGTGTGGGCATTTTAAGCCTCCTTGCACTGATTCCCACAATAGCGATTACAGAGATCCTGTCACTCTTGCAAGGTTGAAGGGCTGGTGAAGACCCACCAGTGTGGTACATGGAGAAGGGCCCGGTAACGTCCAGTCACTTCCCCCAAAGCAATGGACCGAAGACGTTGATTGTTCTAATCAGTACAGCACATCACGCCTGTTAGGGTTCCCGGAATTAGCAAAATACGAGTGCAATATGTGTGCAATACTTATACTAAAAAATCATTTGCTGCTCTTCTGGATCTCAAATGTACCTGGGCATCCTGTATTCTACCTGGAAACCTGGCTCCTGGAGACACATACGAGACCGTCAGCAAACGTGCACCAACCTGGACCCCACACGTCGCCTTTCTCTACTATTTACTGATTTAAACCATCAACAGCAATGGTGGCTTTTATGAAACCAACACTGAGTGTGGAGATGAGCTTAGCAGAGACACAGATTGTGTTCTTCCTGGAACCACGCCATACGGGCCCCCTGTCCAACGTGAGACTCTATACGTTTTCATGAATTCTCTCCTGGGTGAGAAGCCGTTTAAGAGCAGCAGAGGCTGGCGGCTCAACGGGACCCTGACTTGACCTCAAAGGATGTTCCGGACGGTCGGGGGCCTCACCGCTGCCACCTCCGTTCCTTCCTGCCCAGAGCCCTGGCCATGCCAGCGACAGACGGAAAGCCCATGTGGCTGAGGTCTGTTGAAGATTCAGTTTCTGTCAACGTTCAGCGAGACCCTTTTCAAATGCGCTCTACCAGCGAGATCGCTGAGATGGCTTCTCATGAAAGCCCTTTTCCCAGTTTGGCTCCATCCGTTAAACAAACTTGCTCCGTCTGGCCACAAACTGAGAAAATGGACGCTGTATTATCTATTGTGCCTGGTCAGGATATATAGGATATTTGATCGAGGAAATGTCCACCTCCTCGGAAATTCAATTCCATTAAATGCAGCAAATATCCATTGAGTGCCTATAACTGCCTGTCATTTTGATGCGGAGCACCTCTTCAGGATTATTTTTCAAACAAGAGCATTCATTAGTCAGGATACAAGATTTCCAGCGGAAACTTTGGTCGAGGCACTGGACATTTTCTAAACCCCTATTTCCATGTCCGTCTTCCATCAGAGACAGTGTGGGGGACAGTGGTCTGGGTGACAGAGGCTGCCATCCCGTGACCGATGGTCTAGTGGGAGAGGTGACCATCGGATGAGACCTAAGGAGACCTCGGTAGGGCACTGCGTGGTGGGAGGAGAAGGCAGGAGAGGTTCATTCAAAGGGGGGCGTGGGGTCCAGCGTGAAGGTGGTCTGGAGCCCCTGGGTGACAGAGGTTTGCTTTGTATTGCCTCCCTGGCACGTGGTGCTGGGCTGAGCACAAGGTGGCTGGTGGGTATCTGTGTGCCAATTGGCCACAAGACCTGAATGATAGGTAGGGAGTCAAGAACAACAGAAGCAGAGAGGGTTCTATCTTAGCCATGACTACACGACTAAAATCTCACAGAGACGTAGGTTTGGGGAGTGCGGATAATAAAAGCAGCAGGTGTCAGTGAGGGGTGTGTGTGTGTGTGTGTGTGTGTGTGTGCTGGGGCTGTTGTCACTTGGCACCGCACACTGGAGACTTAACCAGCAGAAACGTGTTCTCTGCCCTGCCCATTCCAGAAGCTGGAAGTATGAGATCAAGTGTCATCAGGGCTGATCCTTCTGAAGCTCGGAGCAGGGAGAGGTGTGTTCCCAGCCTCTGTCCTGGCTTCTGGTGCTTTTCTGGTAGCCACGGGCGTTCCTTCACCACTACTATGTCTCTCCAATCCCTGCCTGCATTTTTACACACTGTCATCCCTGTGCCCGTGTCTCTCTGTCCAAATTTCCCCATTACCAGTCCTTTCAGATTGGGGCCCAACCTACTCCTGTGTGATTACAACTAATCACACTTATGACACCCCTGTTTCCAATTAAATTGAGGATCTCGGAGGCAGGACTTGAACATGTGAACCTGGAGGGACACAGTTCCACTGCAGAGGCTGTGTGTGCAGTGTTTGCTTCCCACTTCGTTATGGTTGCCTTTCCTTCTGTCCCTCCACAGGTAGCCACTGTCACAAAGAGGACCGTGGTTTACAGTGGGGGGTGAGGGATGCGGGAACAAGAAGTCGAGTGCTCACTCTGTGTCCTGCTCTCAGGGCTTCACGGCACCAATTCATTTATTAGCTGCACAACCCTGCAGGGTGGGTGTCCGCACTGTCCTGACTCTACAGCTGATGGAACTGGGGTGCAGGCAAGGGAGGTGGCTCACCCAGGATCCCAGAGAATAAACATGTCTGGAGTCTCCCCTGATGGTGTGGGGGAGGGAGGAGCCCAGCTCAGCAGGTGGTTCACCAGTCAACTTGAGGGCATAGTCACCACACAGCCACAGACTGCAGGGTGGACCCTTGACCCGGGGGTCTCATGTGGGTCAGATCTCAGCAGTCTGTACAGTGAGACTGAGTGGGGGCTTCTCCTCTGCATTGTCCTTTTCAGGACCACAGGTCAAGGCGACAACAGCTGTGGGCATTCCAGCAGGTGGGGTGACGAGGACTTCAGTCCACACCAGGGAAAACTGGGATGGAAGACGTCATGCCACAGGTTGCTGCTGGAGGAGAGAACATCCCCCAACCAATGAGGAATCATTATCTGCATCTCCCATGCCACCTGCAGCACCCACAGCACCTGTCCCTCAATCCGGGGGACGAGGTGAAGGGGCAAAGACACAAGGGACAAATCCAGGAAACAGCCTCAAAAAGAGATTTGAATTTTGATTCAGCATCAACTCTACAGAAACTGAGTTAACCAAGAGACACCTCATTACACTCAGAGAAATGGATGACTCCTGCCCGAGCTCCTCCCTTCCCCCTTGACCTCTGTCTGCTAGAAAAGGGGCACGAGAGCCAATGAGGCCAGATGTAGGGAATAAAGAGGCTCATGGCCTGTCCGGTCATGTGACTTGCAGAGAGCATGTTTGGACGCCCTTCCAGCAGATCTACTGTTGGGATTCAAACAGGGAGCAGGAGTGACCACAGATGAGACAGAAAGCACACAGAGTCTAATGGCCGGGAGACCTCACAGGCCTTCTATGCCAGGGTGCTCACACCTACCCTGTAGCAAACGGAGCTCTAGCCACATATGAGATAATGGTATCTTGAACCCTTACGTGAGTGAGTTGACGGTCAGTTGCAGAGGGCCATTGAAAGAAAAGAAGTGAGGGTAAGGTGGTCAGGTGTCCATGGGGGCAGGCTTTCGTGGCCGGTGTCTGGAAGGCTTGGAGGGGGCAATGTTGAGGCAAAGAGATTAGACCCTGGGGATGGAGATTGAGACCAAAAGGACCTTTCCCGGGGCTTTGTTATGTGTTCCAATGCACAGACTGCTGTCAAGCCTCCCCCGGAATTCTCCATCACTGACAACAACACACACCAAAAGGCATTTCTCAGGTGACCTCAGCATGGCTTCCTTTCATCGCATAAAATAAATTTTTGATGATGCACTGACACTTAAAAAGAAGTGAGATTCTAAGCCAGAGAAGGTGGACTACGGCCTTTGTCTTTGGGAAGTTTATGGTAAGTAATTTCCTTTGGGTCACATTGGGTGTTTCCACACGATCCGTGAGCAAGGATGTGACTGTGCCCCGTCCATTAATCCAGAACTCTCACATCTGAGTTATCATTCAAAACTTGGGGGTAATAGTTGACATCATTGATCCAGCTGTCTGGGAAATTATATTATGACAGCGCTTTCTCTAATAATCCGTCAGAAAAAAAAAAATCATTTGGTTCATCTCGCAGTTAGTTCTTTCTCTCCGAAGCCCGACATCGCCTGTAACCCTGCCATTGATCAATATAAAGCTAGATTCGTAAGTGCATTTTTAATGACTTTTTGCCATGGTTGGGAACAATTGGCTGGAACAAACACGGGCTGTTCTTGCCTGCACTGGCCGTCGGTTTCCATCTCAGGCTCCTGGAGGCTTTCCTTCAGTTGCTTTGTATCCGGCAATTGTTGGAGTTCGTGGAGATGAGCTCCAATTGAGGTGTAGATAAATCGAAAGTTGAAAACACAAATCATTGAAGTTGTCTTGGAACTTAATTGCCTCTTTGCCTTCTGACATTTCCCCTTCTCCATCAGGCTACAGAGATATTACTCAGAGTTCCAGCCGACCCTGCATGTGTACAAATGAGTAATTGTAGAGATTCAAGGAGCGTGAGAAGAAAAGGCTATTGGGGCAAGAGAGCCAAGGGGAGCCCAGGCAGTTGGAGGCCTCCCTGGTGGCGCAGAGCATGCAGGGTGGGTCCCACGGGCACAGGGCACGGGCCACGACTGCTGATTCTGGTTCTGAGCTCTTCCTCCTGCACACATGGCCTTCTGCCCGTGGGACTTCCAGAACTATCCCCCTGTCCCTAGGAGTGAATTCTGTACCAAGAACAGTGGACGGGGGTTGGGCCACCCTTGACCTCGAGGAGAATAGCAAAGGTGTTTCATTTTTGTGTTGCCCCCCAAGACCTAAACAAGAGTGGAGCATTGTAGGCAGAGGGGGAGGAGGGTCTCACAGAGTACCAGTGAGGATGAGCTTCCCCAAGGTCATGTTAAGGAAGAGACAGAAACTCGTATGTAATGTTACACCTGCTCTGGTCACTGAGTGTCACCAAGACCCTGACTCCAAACGTGATGCGTCTGCTCTGTCCTGATGTGTGCTTAATGTGTGCTCTTCTGTGTCTGCATTCTTCTTTTCCACACCTGCTTTCCACATCTGGGTGGTTCAGTCACTCCTGCACCTGCGTGGCTTTCCACTGCACGGGCTATACCACGACTCGTGTACCCACTCTGCTGTGGGTGGACTTCGGGGCTGTCGGCACTTCAGGGACATTGTGAATGTCTTTCTTGCTATGCTACATTCTTGCTCGTGGCCGCATGCACTTTTTTCGGCGTATCCTCATAGAAATGTGAGTGGTGGCTCGCCACGTGTATGTGTGTTTTTGGTGAATTGTCCTAAAGGGTTCAAATACGCTTGTGGCAATTTCTGCTCCCGCCAGTACCGTATGAAGGTTCGGTCTGTTCCACATCCCTGTGCACACCCAGTGCTGTCTGTCACACCCACAACAGTGGGTCCAAGCATTTCTTATTGTGACAAGTATTAACTTTTTCTCTAAACCGTAGACTACCCATGCATTGAGGAAAAATGTAAAAACAGAGAAAGTTAAAAAAAAGTCTAACGACCAAAATCTCTCTATTTTCCTCAACTTCATTGTCTATAGACACTTAATCTTCATTTAAAATCAGGAGTATTGAAATCATCTGGTATACAATTCTGTAGCCTTTTCTTTTTTTTCACAGAACATTGTATGACGAGTGTATCCCCCACCCATCAGAGAGTCACTGAGGTTGTGACTTTTGTAGCATGACACCGTTTCTTGGGAGGATTGTACCACAATTCACATACCCAGACCCTAACAATGCTTACAAAGATTTAAAAAAAAAAAAAAGAAATCAAACATATACCAAGGAGCTTTGCTCCCAGGACAAAGTACGATATTCGAAGAAGCAAAACCAAATTCAGCAGCCAACAACTTAAGAGCACAATGTCTATGATCCAATAAAAAATTATGAGCCACGCAAATAAGCAAGAGATACGAGCCCAAACTTTAGAGAAGCAACATAAGCCAATGGAAACAGAACAAGAATAGAGCAGAAAACAGAATCAATAGTGTAAGCATAGTAAAAAAACAAAAACAAAACTATCATAATTATGTTTCATGTACAGAAAAAAAACAGACGAGACTCTAGATAGACTTTTGAAACACCAGCTGTAAACTGCATAAAGGATCGAAGACAACGGTGGGACCATTTCATAACCCCGGGTGCCGACAGATTCTTAATGAAGACTTCAAGAAAGCACACATCCCCAGGTAAAAAGTGAGGGACTGAGAGTAGAACAAAATTAGGTTGTCTTTCAAGGCTGACACCAGGGACGAAGACTGTGGACCGATGGGATACTGAGAGAGGGTCTATCTGACACTGAAATGGACAGTAGGGTAACACTTTGAATACAAGGTACTTCGGCAGGATACACACAAAAATCACAGACATCCTGGTAGAGTACAGTGGGTCGTTCCCAGATGGTGGCACCGAATGGGTAATAGGTAAAGAGATACTGAAATCCCCAGGAGGGCAGAATGGAGTCAGGAGATGATTCTAGACAAGAATGAGGGTGAGGGGGATGGGGCCACCTGTGGAGATGCAGACTCGGGGACAGACCCCCTGGCAATGCTCCAGGGAAGTGTGGTGCACGGATGTTGAGCAAGGCACCAATTCTCTTCCTCATCCCTGCTCTTCCCTCATTTCTGTTTGTCCCTCGGGAACTGCCCCTTCGTGAGGACAGAACTGTGGGTGCTCCCCAATGGTGGTAGCCGTGTGGCCGTGTGGGCCTGGAGACACAGACAATCAGTACCCGCTGACAACCGGGGTGGCAGGCGGCCAGTGGCACTGTGTGTGCTGGTTCGCTTCTCCCCACCTACCTCGAGGCCACCCTCCCCTGCAGGGGTGAGGACACTGAGGGCAGAGCCGTTCAGGAAATGCCCACACCCCACAGTGAGGAAAAGGGCTGGTCTGAATTGACACCAGGGTTTCCTCCAGAAGTTGTATTCTTTTGTTTTTATTTTTATTATAGAAATTGCAAATGTATGCAAAACTAGAACAATACAGTGACCCCACTGGGGGGGGGGATCCCCCAGGTCTCATGCCACCCTCACCCTTACAGAGCGTCATAGGATTTTTAGAGCAAATTCCAAGGGGAATATCATTTCCTCTTTATTTATTTATGTTTTTTAATATGAAATTTATTGTCAAATTGGTTTCCATACAACACCCAGTGCTCGTCCCAAAAGATGCCCTCTTCAATACCCATCACCCACCCTCCCCTCCCTCCCACCCCCCATCAACCCTCAGTTTGTTCTCAGCTTTTAAGAGTCTCTTATGCTTTGGCTCTCTTCCACTCTAACCTCTTTTTTTTTCCCTTCCCCTCCCCCATGGGTTTTTGTTAAGTTTCTCAGGATCCACATAAGAGTGAAAACATATGGTATCTGTCTTTCTCTGTATGGCTTATCTCACTTAGCATAACACTGTCCAGTTCCATCCATGTTGCTACAAAAGGCCAGATTTCATTCTTTCTTATTGCCATGTAGTATTCCATTGTGTATATAAACCACAATTTCCTTATCCATTCATTAGTTGATGGACATTTAGGCTCTTTCCATAATTTGGCTATTGTTGAAAGTGCTGCTATAAACATTGGGGTACGAGTGCCCCTATGCATCAGCACTACTGTGTCCCATGGGTAAATTCCTAGCAGTGTTATTGCTGGGTCATAGGGTAGGTCTATTTTTAAGTTTTTAAGGAACCCCCACACTGTTTCCCAGAGCGGCTGCAGCAGTTTGCATTCCCACCAACAGTGCAAGAGGGTTCTCGTTTCTCCACATCCTCGCCAGCATCTATAGTCTCCTGATTTGTTCACTTGAGCCACTCTGACTGGCTTGAGGTGACATCTGAGTGTGGTTTTGATTTGTATTTCCCTGATGAGGAGTGACATTGAGCATCTTTTCATGTGTCTGTTGGCCATCTAGGTGTCTTCTTTAGAGAAGTGTCTATTCATGTTTTCTGCCCATTTCTTCACTGGATTGTTTGTTTTTGGGTGTGGAATTTGGTGAGCTCTTTATAGATTTTGGATACTAGCCCTTTGTCCCAATCAAAATTGCACCAGCATTCTTCTCAAAGCTAGAACAAGCAATCCTAAAATTTGTATGGAACCACAAAAGACCCCGAACAGCCAAAGTAATTTTGAAGAAGAAAACCAAAGCAGGAGGCATCACAATCCCAGACTTTAGCCTCTACTACAAAGCTGTAATCATCAAGACAGCATGGTATTGGCACAAAAACAGACACATAAACCAATGGAATAGAATAGAAACCCCAGAATTGGACCCACAAAATTATGGCCAATTAATCTTTGACAAAGCAGGAAAGAATATCCAATGGAAAAAAGACAGTCTCTTTGGCAAAAGGTGCTGGGAGAACTGGACAGCAGCATTCAAAGGATGAAACTAGACCACTTTCTTACACCATTCACAAAAATAAACGCAAAATGGATAAAGGACCTGAATGTGAGACAGGAAACCATCAAAACCCTACAGGAGAAAGCAGGAAAAAACCTCTCTGACCTCAGCTGCAGCAATTTCTCACTCGACACATCTCCAAAGACAAGGGAATTAAAAGCAAAAATGAACTATTGGGACCTCATCAAGATAAAAAGCTTCTGCTCAGCAAAGGAAACAATCAACAAAACTAAAAGGCAACCGACAGAATGGGGAAAGATATTTGCAAATGACATATCATTTCCTCTTTAGATGTTATGGTTTGTAACTCAGAAATATAGGTTTTCCTTTTCTGAAAACATGGCAGTATGAGGAACCCACTCCGTAACCTTCCACAATCCATGTTTCCTGTCGTTACCTGTACCGTAGATGATCGCTGGCAACCTTGTGTATGTGTGCGTGCGTGCGTGCGTGTGTATCTGTATCTAGGGGCACATGCTGCCGTTCCATTCTCTGTCTACGAAGGCTCTCGCAGTCTTATCCTGGGTTCTCGTCATATCTCTCTCTCCGTGGATGTGAGTCGTTGAAGAAATCTAGATGTTTGTCCTATGGTTTCCCGCAGTCTGACTTCCGCTAACGGCATCCCTGTGATGGCGTTAAGGATATTCAGCTGTCTCCTGTGTTTTCTGTAAATGGGTAGGTCTACAGGCTTGATCGGATTTAGGGTTTGCAAGAATATTTCACAGATGATGTTCTACATGTCTAGTGTGACTTACACAATGTCCATTGTCTCTCATTAGGTGAGGTCTGTCACTGCTGGTGATCACTGCCTGCACCCATTCCTCCAATAGGGTCTAAACTTGTGATATCAAATTTCACAATTTATTGTGTACTCATCCCCTGGAGTTGTTTTATGAAAAGACACTTCACCTCATCACCTATTTGCTTCCCTTGAGGCAAATTCAAACAAGCCAAGCCAAGCAAATGCCTGTGTTGTCCCAGTACATTCCAGTCTTCAGGTTGGATACGGCCACCCCCAGTATCCTCCAATGCTGATTGATGAGTTGTTTTTTCAGTATTATTACAAACTCACAAATTCCAATCTATTCAATGTCTGCCAATGCATGACAGTTAATATTTCTATTATTTCAAATTTATTTTTCTGAGTATGTCTCACGCAACCTTGGTTGACTTGGATGGCTTTTCTGCTGTAAGGTGCGAAGAGATATTCTAAGCTTTCTTCAAATATTTTCTGCCCCAGACATGGAAATCAGCAAGTGGATGCTAGTTCCTTTCATGGGCAGTGGTATTATTTAGACAGAGGCAGTCATAACCACTGCATAGCCCATCCCATAATAGAAAATACCACTGTGTACATTTAAAAAGTAAAAGATTGGGGCACCTGGCTGGCTCAGGCAGAAGAGTGTGCGACTCTAGATCTTGGGGTTGTGACTTTGAGCCCCACGCTGGGTGTAGAAATTACAAACAAACAAACAAAACAAAACAAAAACAAAAAACCTTTTTAAAAAGTACAAAAAAATAATTCTGTACATTTTATAAGTATAATTAGGTGTCATAGTTAACCTAAAACATCAAGGTGAGTGTCTGTGAAAGGGAAAGGAGTAGGGGCAGAGAGAAATGGATTATTAAAAAGAAGAAAAGAAAGGGGCCCCTGGGAGGGGGGTCAGTCGGTCAAGCATCTGACTCTTGATTTCAGCTCAAGTCATGATCTCATGGTTTGAGGGATCGAGCCCCTTGTGGGGCTGTATCCTGACAGTTCGGAAACCTGCTTGGGATTCTCTCTTTCTCTCTCTCTCTCTCTGCCCCTGACCAACTCATGCTCTTCTCTCTCTCTCTCTGCCTCTCTTTCTCTCTCTCTAAATAAATAGACGTTTGCAAAAATTAAAAGAAAAGAAAGGGACACCTGGGTGACTCGGTTAAGCGTCTGACTCTTGATTTAGTTTCAGGTCACGATCCCCGGGCTCGTGGCTTCAAGCCCCATGTAGGGCTCTATCCTGACAGTGAGGAGCCTGCTTAGGATTCTCTGTCTCCTTCTCTCTGCCCCTCTGGCATTCATGCATATTCTCTCTCTCTCTCTCTCTCTCTCTCTCTCTCTCTCTCAAAATACCAAACAACAAAAAGCAAACATTTTTTTAAAAAAGAAAAGAAAAAGAAAAAGGAAGAAGGAAAGAAACAGGTTCATGTTTTATGGACTGAAATGTTAATTAATTTAACTTTTGTCATCTGAAGGTCCATAAGTTAATAAATGAAATTTTAAAAGGAAAGAAATATAGGCAGATCCTTACGGAAAGTAGATCAGTGGTTGGCAGGAGGAGATGGCAAGTGGCCGCTAATGGGTGTGGGGTTTCTTTATGGGATAATAAAAGTGCTCTGGAAGTAGATTGGGGTGATGCACATATACTTATAAATATACTAAAAACCACTGAATTGTACATTTTATAAGGGTAAATTTTATGGCTTGTAAATTATATCTCAATTTCATAAAAGGAAAGAAATACTCTGTTCTATTACCCTTCTAGATACACACCATAGAAAAGTTTACATGTGGAGTTGGGTGCTTAGTGGCGGTCAGGGATTTGTGGGCAGCCTGGGCGTCTGTCCCTGGAGCTGGATTAATACTGTGGGACGCATCACGTGAAACTCCACACAGCAGCCAGAACCTGTGATTCTGAGCTACAGAGCAATAAGGAAAAAACTTAAATACGTGGTGTTTTGTGCAAAATGCAAGAAACCAAATGAGATTTACAGCACACTATTTTACATAACTTTTTAATATGTGTTTATGTAGGCACACACTGCCTATGTTTCAAAGTTTCGCATCTGTCTAATTGCACAGTCACACACATCAGTGCATGTGCCAAGGCAAGAGGCAGGGGCACCAGGTGAGACGCAGCTGAGGAAGAGAAACCACTGAATGGAACAGAGAGTGGGGGTCCTGCCTGAACCCAGCGTGGTCAGGGGCTGGCTGTGAGCCATGCGCATGGGGACCCTCTCTGCATCTGAGGCCTGAAAGAAAAACAAAATGAGCAACAGTCTCAGCTCTATCCAAATGTGTTCTGAAGTCATGACAAAGCGCCTTCAAAATGTCCTCTCTCCTGCTGCCCTTGACATTCCTGTCCCAGTAGGCTGCTACCTCCAAAATCCCCTTCTTCCTCATCCTTACTTTCCAACTCCAAAAACACCTTGATTCATTTAGTTCTTGTCTTTCTTCTTTCTGGAGAGCGAGTTTTACCCCCGTGGCCCGTCACCCGCTCTTGGTTCTGGTGCTCAAAGAAGTTCTACTCCCAAGTGTCTGGGAAGCAGGCAGCCAAGGCTGCCCTCCACTGTGGGGGCGGGGGCCCCAGAGGAGGGCACACGTGCAGCATCTCTGCCTGGAGCAGATACCATCCTCCGTGCTCTGATCCCTGGCTCCTAGCACCCCTCAGTGCTCCCAGGATCTGGTAACCCAGCCTCTGCTTTGCTGTTCCCCCAGCTCCAGCAGTGGGTTCTTGTTTTCTTAATTTGAGTTATTTATGGTTTTGCTATAGTGTCTTCTTCTTGTGCTTTCAGCCACTACTGCCCATGTAACCAATTCCTTGTATTAAATCCCTTCTGCTGAAAGCCCTGTGCCGGTTGTATTTCCCTGGTAGATCCTGGCTGGTTGGTACCAGAAGTAGTTCCACTCTGGGAAGCAGATCCTGAAAGCTGGGACTCTGTGATTGGTTTGGTCATCAGCATCGGGCTGTCGGATATGAGTAAATTCGTGGTACGCTATCAGTGTGAAGGGATCTCCTGCTGCTGCTGATGACACAGAACTTGGTGGGCCCAGGGCTTCCGGTACCCAGTGGCTGCTCCATGCCGCCATTGTCATGGTCAAGATGGCACAAGGATCCTGGGGTAAGAATCCTCTGTCGTCACCCTGGAGGGTTCTAGAAAAAAATGATGAACACGGGGCCATGTCTCAGTGCAAGTCGTGGAGAGAAGCTACGGGACTCTAGAGCAGCCCCCAAATAATTTATTTTTTTTCTTGTGGCTGAAGTAAGGAGCTTGTTGAAAATCAGATGCAAAACAGAATCCTGCAGCCTGCAGCGTCATAATGTGATTGCATTCATACACCTACTAACCATCTCGCGTGTGTGCTGGAGGATGGCCTGGGAGGAAATGTGATTTTGAGACTCCCATTGGGTGCATCTGGATGGACTGGGATCAGGCTGTGAATCCTGAGCCCCTGAGTCTCTCCGAGGGCTCCTTGCCAACGAAGTTGCCGAGAAGTTCGCTCACCTGGGAGAGGGGCTGTCCTCCCCAAGCTCAACCTCTCTGCCTCTTCCCCCACGACTAGAGTCAGCTCTCTCTACCCTTGGGGGAGGGGTGGGAAGCAATTGTCATGTCTGACCTGAAGGAGCTACTTTACAGCATGAAAGAATCATGAGAACTTGCTAATTTTCACCAGCAGAAATGTGAGGAAAATGTGTGGAAATGAATTTGAAGGGTGTCAGACCAAAGAGGATGGGAGATAAATTGGGATCAGGCCACTCTTACCCATCGCTCTGTACTCACCAAAGATTCTGGGCTCAATGTGTTAGTTCCAGAAGCTGTAAGTTTCTAACAATTTTCTTGATTGATTGATTGATTGACTGATTGATTGATTGAAATTTGGACCACGGATGACGCACATTGACCAGAGATGCCAAACCTTCCCTGGAAGAATGCAGAAAAAGGAATACAAAAGCTGAGCTCGCTGGGGTGCTGGATGGCCAGTTTGTCATATATGTGCCACATTCCCCCTGGGTCCTCCCTGAGAGCCTAGAAGACGCTCCCCGAGAAATGCATTTGCTGGAAGACAGTGGCGTTCTTGAAAACTCTTGGTCAGCTTGGGATGCCAGCTGGGGGTACCACTGTGGACTGGGGATGATGGACTCCTGAGGACAGACCAGAAGGCAAACATCCGAGTGAGAGAGACACCGCCACCACAGCCAGAAGGGACAAATGCAGATGGCTTTTCCCACAGGTGTCTTCGGTGGTAACTGCTGATCTCCACGTCTCCAGGGTGCTCACCTGGAAAGCTCACCGAATGTCGCTCAACACGTGAGATGACTCTCCATCCTGGTGGGTGGACACTTGACTTTAGAGGCACCGTGGAGAGCCATGCTTTCTCTCTCTACTTCCACAGTGGACCCTATTCATAGACTCAGAGCTCCTGGGCTGAAGGGGAGGCCCAGTCCCCGGGCAGAGGGTCCTGAAACTGCTTCTCAGGTGTGCACTGTGGATACTCCTCCAGTCCCTCTCCAGAGGCCCTGCAGCCATTGGCTGGACAGAGATGAGCTGTGTGTTCTCTGTGCCCTTGACCCTGCCTCTCAAGTGACATTCATTTCCTGGAAGCCCAGTGTGACTGCAGTCCCCCAGGGGTGGTGCTGAGGAGACGAAGGGCCTGGCTGGTCCAGGCAAGGTCCGCACAGTCTTTTCCCAGTTCTTTGGTGCCCAGTCAGAGTAGACGTTCATGGCAACCCGCAGGACCCTGCGCGGCTCCCTGGACCGGCTTGTGTGAGCCATTCTGGGGTAAGAAATAAGCGAAAGGCTGGGATTTCTCCTCGTGGTCCAAGGGTGAGGGGAGCGGTCAACAGGTCCTGCAGAATTGCCGAGAACAGTCACGGTCACTCTCAGAGGCCCGTATGTGCAGGGCTGGGGCTCTGCATGGAAGGGGTTGATCGGTCCTGTGCACAAGGCGGAGGGGTCTGGGAGAAGGACACGTTATCTCAGAACTGAACCGAAGAGGAACCCAACCAACCTGAGCTTCTCTTCTGGACACTGAATCTTTGCTGACATAAACCAGCACGTGCCGTGTCACCACCTCCAGCCTGGGATGTCTCCAGTCTGGTTCCCCAGTGTCCCCACCGCAGGCTCTAATGCAGGGAAGGGAATTGCCAACTGAAAACACAGTGATAAAATAATTTTCAGACTAGCCACGTTCGTTTCTACATCAAGACCCTGTTTTGTGTGTAAGATCCCTTCTACTGAGCAGGAAGGTCATGGACCTGATTTTCACTGGGGGATCATCCCTCCCCGGCTAACAATTAAAGGAGCGGGAGAGACAAAAAAAATAAATTGTGATTTAATCCCTTGAGGGAGTCGTGCCTCCAACGAATTGTTTACCCCAGCATTGATTGTGATTAAAATTAGTCGTCTCATTATTTTCTTCCGGCCTGTTTTTTTTTTTTTTTTTTCCCCCCTGCAAATGGAAATAACACTGTATTCCCAGTAGTTAACAAAGTTTGTGGTGCATCATGGGTGCTCTATAACTATCGGTTGAAATAAGCAAAGGCTTAATTAATTTCATAGGAGAGACAGTAAATGCTCCAGAAGGGAAGGGTTGTCCCAGGTCACAGAGGTGGGACTAGCAGAATCGGAACTCAGACCTGCGTCTACACACTCCTCACTCAGTGCTTCTCCGGCAGATCAAACTGAATCGTCTTCTCAAAATCAAAAATGATACATAGGTTCTTTCTGGAAGCTTCTACACGGGACCCCTGCAGCCGCGCAGTGAAGATGTGTGATCCCCACTCCCTGACTGAGCTCACTGAGTCACAGAAGAGTCTGGCTTCTCCCTCGTTGCCGGGTAGTGGTCAGGGGCCAGGAAAGAAGCATGTGGCCCCATCCAGAATGTAAACTGCCCGGGAGGGAAGAAGTGTGATTTATTCACCGATGCAGGGTTCTCACTGCGAGGCCCCGAACCAGCAGCCTCGGCATCAGTAAGTGCTCAGTAAGCGCGTGATGGGTGATTGAAGGAACCTCAATTGCTCCAGACCCTTCGCGGGGATATGGAAGCCTACATCTTCTGGCTGCCACTCAAGCTCACAGCTCCATTAGCGTTCCAAACCTAAAAAAATCAGACAACAAACAATCCCCCCTTTTTAAAAGCCAGATATTATTTTTTAAAGCAAAAGTGATTATATAGCTTTTTTAATAAAGTTAACCAACTTCCTTATCCTTGGCACGGCTTTCTTCCATCGGCAAAGGAAGGCAAGCAGGTTTCCCATAAACGGCACTTACTGGCTTGACAATATGATTTGATTTATAAAAATTCAATTTACACAGAACTTTCAAGAGAGACATTTGTTGTGGAAAGTGGGGTTTTTGACGTTTGGTCCTGAGATCGATAAGTCTGGGACAGTTGTGAGTTAAGGGCAAACGCCTGTGTCCCCTCCCCTCGGCGGTGGGGATAGGTGGGCGCTGTGCTCTGAGGCGGCCGGATGGCAGGCATAATTCCCCGCTACACAC
The DNA here is from genome assembly GCF_023721935.1 of Panthera uncia. Lineage (NCBI taxonomy): Eukaryota > Metazoa > Chordata > Mammalia > Carnivora > Felidae > Panthera > Panthera uncia. The sequence goes on along the minus strand of NC_064809.1, from coordinate 136,266,827 downwards.
AGGCGGGTCAGCAGAAGGGCCATAAATCCACACGGTGCCAGGCAGCTTCAGGAAGTCTATAAAGTGTGTATTTACAGAATTGTGCCAAATTGTTACGGGGGTTTAAAAAAAAATCAATCCTCAGATCTATCTACCCTCATAGAGAGTCTGTCATACAGGAAATGGTCAATAAACGTTGTACGGAATATTGATAATGGTCATTATTAGCACTGCCGTCTACCCCGGCGTCTTTCCAACTGGAATATGCAAAACAGATGGGGCCTATGTTAAAAGACGTGGCTCTACCCACTTTGGGGGGGGTGGGTTGTAGCTGAGCCTGGTGCTTTAGGTATTTAATTTCAGATTTATCTCTCTGTTCTCCGACTAGACACTGTATAGATTTTCTGAAGTTCTGGGAGAATGCCTGAAGACACATAGTTGGTCCTTTCCTGCTCTGCACAATTGTGAAATAAAATGTTACCCAGAAAATACACGAGTAAGTGAAAACCTGTGTAATCACAAGGGTGAAATACTGACACGTTTTCTGCGGAGAGCAGACCAGCAAATCATCCCTCTAAAGGAGTGAACGTGCAGAGGAGAGGCTGGGTCCCGGCCCCCCCCCACCCCGGCCCCGGGGCCTGGGGCGGAGGAGAGGCGCTGGGTGGAGGGCTGCGTGAGAGGGAGGCTCCTCTGGGGGGGGGTCCCCCGAGGATGGCAGAGTGGACGGCAGGGAGGGCACGGCGCCGGGGGGCTCCCGTGGGGCCTGGGGCTGCAGCGTGGACACTGTCTTCACATCTGGCTGCCCAGGAAATAGCCCTATGCACCTGCCAAGGGTCTGCATCGGTGCCTCACGCAGCCACCAGGGGCAGAGCTGGCTGCTGACCAGCGGGGAAGGGCTGTTCCCCAGCAGGAAGGGGCCTGCCCCCAGGGAGTGGGTGTGGGCCGGGAAGGCCTGGCCAGGGGCTCTCCTGTTCCCTTGTACTTGCACGACAAAATCCCACAGGCTCAGCACCTCAGAACCCCACGTATTTAGCATCTCACGGCTCCTGGCCGGGACTCAGGCCGTGGCGTAGCTGGGTCTCAGTGGGGCTGTGGCCAAGTGTCAGTTGCAGCTGGCATCTCACCTGTCGCTCCGATGCCAAGCTCACGGAGCTGTTGGCCCCCTGGAGGCCATCCTGCCCAGGGCTCCAGTCTCTCACTGTCCGTCCAGAGGCTGCCCACAGTCCCGGCAGGGCAGAGCCTCACCCACACTCCAGGGGAACATTCCGCCAGGAGGTGAGCATCGCGGGGGCCACGGGGGAGCCCGCCCCACCCAGCCAGCAGACCCGTAACACTCTGGCACCGACGGAAGGTCTGAGGCGGAACGTCCACGCCGAGTGAGGCACCAGAGGGGACGGCGAGGAGGGCAGAGTGTGGCCGCTGGGGAGCGCGGCCCCAGTGTCACCTCCAGGCAGAGTTTTGTCCTCGCTGGGGTCAGAAGGCATAGGACCACTGGGAAGCGTCTTGTATGGCGAGACGGGAACGACCCCCCCTGCGTGCACTCACCGGCACACGTGTTCATGTGTTCATTCAGCGGACACTCCCTGTGCGCCTGCCGCCTGCTCTGTGGCAGGTGCCTCAGGGGACCACGGGCTCCCTCACGAGCTGTCGTCCGCAGGCGGGGGACGGGAGGCAGGGAACAAGTGCGTTAACAAGGCAAATGTATAATTTAATGTCAGGCGGGAATTAGCTCTCTGAAAAAGGTATTCAGAAAAGCAGCGATGATTCTGGAAGCTGAAGAGCCCTGAGAAGCCAACTGACTACCAAAAATGTCCACCAAAAATAATGTGTCTGCAAGCAAAGGGAGAACACCGTGTGTTTACAAAGACCGTGTGTCGAGGGGCGCCTGGGTGGCTCAGGTGGTTGAGCGACCGACTTCGGCCCAGGGCATGATCTCACAGTCTGTGAGTTCGAGCCCCGTGTCAGGCTCTGTGCTGACAGCTCAGAGCTGGAGCCTGCTTCGGATTCTGTGTCTCCCTCTCTCTCTGACCCTCCCCTGCTCATGCTTTGTCTCTCTCTGTCTCTCAATAATAAATGAACGTTAAGAAAAAAAAATTTTTTTAAAGAAAGACCGCGTGTTTAGAAAGACTCACGCGCACAGTGGTCTGCTTACGGGCTCTTATCGAGAAGGACTCGGAGAAGGGCAGGTGGGTGGGGGGTGGGGAGACACTGCATGGCTCGCTGGAAAAGGACGCGGGTGTCTAAGACAAACCCACGGTATCAGGACGGCAAATGGCACGACAGTGACGAGCCGACTCAGATGTCCTCAAGAGCCCGGTGGGGAGACGGATGCAGGTTTCAGAAGAATCCAGAATCCTGCCAGGTGCACCCTGGGCTGGGAGGCCCACAGAGAGCCTCCTCCCACCCCCTGACAGGTGGGAATGCCTCAGCTCTGCAGAGGAGCCCCTGGAAAAGCAGCCCCTGCATATCGGGTGACTGCCGAGCACGGACTGCGTTTCAGGCACCGGGACCAAGCTGCGAGCAGGACACACAGGGGCCCTCGGGCTGCTGCGACCAGGGGACAGGTCTGCAGGATAAATTCGGCCACTGCTACGCACTATGAAAACCATGCAAAGCCGTGTGTGGCTGAGCTTGGGGAGGGCAAGCCTCCCTTCGGCTAGGATGCTCTGGAAAGTTCTCGGGCCTAACCAGCAAGGAGGCAGTCCCATGGTGTGGGGGAAGAGACTTCCCAGCAGAGAGAATTCAGGGGTCATGGCCTCCAGGATGGGCCGGTCCTGAGGTCTTTGGGGAGAGGTGAGGAGTCCCAAGTAACGGGGGCAGCAGGTCAGGAACCCCGAGGGAGGGAGGCCGAGGCTGAGCTCCCCGCCAGGCCCACGGTGGGGCCAGAACCCGGTGACGAGTGTGGGTTCCCTTCTGGCTGCTGGGAAAGAGCCATGGATGGTCTAACGGGAAATAAGCAACCCTCAGAGACAGAAATAGCGCTTCCTGGAGCTTGAGAACATCCGAATCTGCATATCAAAAGCACTCATTAGATATCAGGCACACTCCGTGCACCGTGGACATCAGGTAGGTGTGCGAACTTCGCCGGCGGTTGGATTTCAGCCTGAGAAATGACGGCCTCCAAGGAGGAAGGACAGAAAAAGCAGCCTTGCGGCACTGGAGAGCTCCTCCAGCGAGAGGGAGACAGGGCCACTCAGGTGGCCCGGCCCGCGGCCCGCGTGCCAAAACCTCCCCCACCCCCCGCGACGAGGGACAGGAGAGAGGCGGTGTCCCCCGTATTCTGCACAAAGTGCACCCACCACAGGTGAGCGGGAGTCCCGGGCTCAGCCTCGAGGCCGCTGGGAGCCACCACCCGCTGAGAGCAGATGTGTCCCCCGGAGGCCACAGCCCTACAACGGGGTATTTACGGCCCTGCCAGAGCGTCACCTGAGCCCAAACCACCGGCAGCTACAGACAAGCACGGTGGTCACGCCAGCAGCCACAGGCATCGGACTCAGGCCAAGATGTTGGGAGCTGCACTGAGACGTGGCCAAGGATGTCAGAGGGACGAATCCCCCCCCCCCCCCGGAACCCACACCAACCTGGCCTTGTCCCCCCTCCGCGGTCCAGAAGTGGAGGTGAGGACGCAGGGGACAGACCTTCCGGAACTCTCCGTGCTCGTGGCCCACGGTGACCACAGATTTATTTAGCAGGTGACCCACAAAGTCTTCGCTTCCTTCTTTTGGCTTCGGTCAGTCTGGCCTGAGCCACCACTGTTGGAACACAGGGTCCCGGGGGTGGGGGCACCAGGGCCAGGCGCACTCTGTGTGTGGAGAAGAACCTTCTGGGCACAGACCCTCAGGAGGATGCTCGTTTCTGCCCCGGGGTCTCGAGGTCTTACTGTCCCTGAAATCCCAGGAAGGGGAGGCCTTGCCTCGATCTGACAATAACCGGGCTGCAGGAGCTGGCGAGGACATGGCCGGGCCACGCGGAGGACACAGCAGCGCTCAGTGTTTGTGGTCACCAGGTTCTCCTTGTTCCTCCGCAGGGGAGGGGACAATCCCTGAACATGGTATGGACCTCACGGGTAATAAGCCGATTTGATTTTGTCCCCCTTTTCCCTCAGGGGTGAGTGGAAGGGGCCACCCACCCACCCGGGGACCTGGGGACCCGGGGACACTCCTCCACCCAGGGAAGCCCCCGCAGGGGACGCTGCTCCTGCTCTGTAGCTGTGATGGCCAAGGACAGACCAGTGGGCTGGGCCACACTGCCTGCCCCATCCTCCCTCCCCCCCTCCCTCCCTGCCTCCCTCCCTCCCTCCCTCCCTGCTTCCTTCCTTCCCTCCCTCCCCCCTCCCCCTTCCTCCCTCCCTTCCTCCCTTCCTTCCTCCTTCCCTTCCTTCCTCCTTCCCTTCCTTCCTCCTTCTCTTCCTTCCTTCCTTCCTTTTTTCCTTCCATCCTTCCTTCCTTCCTTCCATCCTTCCTTCCCTCCCTCCCTCCTCCCCCTTCCTCCCTCCCTTCCTCCCTTCCTTCCTCCTTCCCTTC
>NC_064809.1:136069088-136261925 GCF_023721935.1 Panthera uncia | reverse complement strand
CCTTCCTCCCTCCCTTCCTCCCTTCCTTCCTCCTTCCCTTCCTTCCTCCTTCCCTTCCTTCCTCCTTCTCTTCCTTCCTTCCTTCCTTTTTTCCTTCCATCCTTCCTTCCTTCCTTCCATCCTTCCTTCCCTCCCTCCCTCCTCCCCCTTCCTCCCTCCCTTCCTCCCTTCCTTCCTCCTTCCCTTCCTTCCTTCCTTCCTTCCTTCCTTCTTTCCTTCCATTCCTCCTTCCCTCCCTCCCTTTTTTCTTTCCTTCTTCCTTCCTTCTTTCTTTTTCTCAATCCCATAGAATAAAAGGAATAGCGTTGATTAGTTCCTCTTTCAATAATGAATCAGAAAAGATAAATATGAAAGGCCTCAAATTAATTCTAAGGAGCTTAATTATTTTTTTTTTCCCTGGGACGCATTCTTTCTGAAATGAGTTTTCCTATCTGCCCTGCATTATAGCAGCCCCCTGGCATGGCAAAAGTTTATTTTGGGCTTGGGGAATGAATGAATTTGCAATTAAAAAACTTGCTGTCATAATCATGCACATTTGCATAATACGGGCTCTTCATTAGAGCACAGAGAATAAAAACAGTCTGATAATCAAATCAATTCATCTGCTATTTGTTTAGAGTTTGCAGGAGCCGTAGAGTCCAGGCTGATGGACAGGACGCACAGGCGTGGCGTTGGGGTCACCAAGCCCGGAGTTGGGCTGTGGTCGGTGGACCCGTTCAGAGGCAGAAATCGTGCCTCCCTGACGATGCAGAGAAGTAGTCTGGTGACTGTCCCCAGGCCCACAGGTAGTCGTGCTGGCCCTGACATCCCCGGTGTCCCCATGGAAGGGGCATATGTTCTGGAACATAAAACAGCTCTCCCAGAGTCCAAATTCCTAAGACAGAATTTCTGAGCAACCCGCTCCAGGACCATCGGGAGCAAAACTATTCGGAAATGCAGACGTCCCCTCCTCCTTAAACTCACATGTGTGCCCCTGGCCACCCACCCACACACACACACTCCCTTCAGCTCATAATCGCTCCTGATTCGTCTCCATTACTGCCAAATTAAAATTCAGGCCCGATGTGGGGCCGGATTCAGAGCCAAGTACACAAGTCCAAAACTATACGTTGATTTTCAGATAGAGAACTATATAGTTAGAAACAACTTGGAGTTGGGATATGATTGTTCCAAATCCAGTTTCCTATAAGAAGGCGATGTGTGGTCTAAGAGGGTAGAAAGGCTTCCCGGAGGGATCCCACCGTGTGAGGGGCATCGCTGGGCCCTGGGGCAAAGGGCATCCGCTCTGGAGGAAGCACCCGAGGGCTGAGCCCCGAGCTCCCATTCTGCCACGGGCATCCTTCTCAGAGGGAGGCCGTCTTGATGGTGTCGGGGCAGGTGGGTGGGCACAAAGGCCCCTGGGAGTGGATTCAATGACCCTACGAAGTATTTCTGAGCACTGGCTGGAGGTCAAGCCCTGTTCCCGCTGGTGACCTCCTCCCAACCTCCTCCTCTGCCCCCCTCTCCTGCTGCAGGTGCCTTTCAGCAGACCCCACCGTCCAGCTTGTAAGATCCCGCCCCTGCCCTTCGCACCCTGTGTCTGGCTGTGGGGCCATCGAATTACAACGTGGACGCTGCTCTCGGAAACGGCCTCCACGAGAGCTGGCGGCAGGGAGGTGGGGTGCCCAGGTGTCTGGCGACAGGATACACCTTGCAGTATTTCAGAACAAGCCCAGGACAGGTTGTACACGGACTTCCCGTGTCCTCGCCGAGATGAGCGTCTTGACTTCCGTGTCCTGTCGTGGACGCTCCCGCCGTCACTCACTCACTGATCAGACACGGGCAGAGTGTCTCCTACGTGCCAGGTGCTCTCCCAGATCTCGGCGGGACAGCTCTAAGTGGGAACTGCTGGTCAGGATTCATTCTCTTACGTTCCGTGTTGTGCATAAGCGCTGTACTGCAGAACCCTCAGCGTACGCTAAAGTCCATGTTTCACGTGCACAGCTTGGTGACCCCTGATGCTGCCTGTCTCGTCCCCGATACCAGCAATCTTTGCTCCCTCTTTTCCTCATCAGCCTGCCTGGGCATTTACCAATTTGACTGATGCTCTCAAAGGACTAGCTTTGGTTACACTGACTTTCTGCATTCTTTTCCTATTTTCTGTTCCATTGAGTTCTATGCGACATTCGTTATTTCCTTTCTTCTGCCTACTCTGGTTTTACTTTGCTTTTTTTTCTTTCTAGTTTCTTAAGGTGGGAGCCGAGGTCATTGATTGGAGAACTTTCTTTTCTTCTAATGTGGGTGTTTAATGATATAAATGTTCCTCCAAGTCTTTTTTTAACTGTATTTATTTTGAGAGGGGGGAGGGGTAGAGAGAGAAAGAGGAATTGATAGAGAGAGAGAGAGAGAAGGGAAGAGAGAGAGATCCCCAGCAGGCTCTGCACTGTCAGCTCAGAGCCTGACATGGGACTTGAACTCACAAACCATGAGATCGTGACCTGAGCCAAAGTGGGACCCTTAACTGAATGAGCCTCCCTGGTGTCTCTCCAACTTCAAGTCTTGCTTCAGTGATAGCCCACAAGTTTTGACACTTCGTGTTTTATTTTCATACAATTAAATATATTAAATCTCTCCTTTGATTTCTTATTTGAAACATGCATTATTTAAGGGTATGTTATTTAGCATACAAATATTCAGAGATTTTCCAGAGATCTTGCTCATTCTTTCTATGGATGGAGTTCTACTTTGGACACAGAACAGACCAGGTATGACTTGAATCCTTTTACATTTATGGGAACTTGTCTTACAGCCGAAATACATTCTACCAGTTTGAAATTTTCCACGTACACTTGAAAAGAGGGAATTCTGACGTCGTCTGGTGTAGTGCTCCGTAAACGTCAATCAGATCAAGTTGGTTGATGGTATTGTTCACATCTTCAATGTCCTTGCAGATACTGTCTTCTTGTTTTATCAATTCCGAGAGAAATGATTTAAAATTTCTGACCCTTAGGGGCGCCTGGGTGGCTCAGTCAGTTAAGGGTCTGACTTCAGCTCAGGTCATGATCTCCCTGGGTTTGTGAGTTCGAGCCCCGTGTCGGGCTCTGTGCTGACAGCTGGGAGCCTGGAGCCTACTTCAGATCTGTGTCTCCCTCTCTCTCTGCCCCTCCCCCGCTCACACTCTGTCTCTCTCTGTCTCTCAAAAATAAATAAACATTAACTTTTTTTAAAATTTCTGACTCTTATTGCGGATTTATCTATTTCTCCTTTCATTTCTATCAGTTTATGCTTTATGATTTTTGAAGCCGTGTTAGTAGACACATAAACATTTAGGGTTGTGTCCCCTTTGATGACTTGACATCTTTATCATTATGAAGTGATTATCATTATGAAGTGATTCATATCATTATGAAGTCTCATCCCTTATTATCTTTGTTCTGAAATCTACTTTGTCTGATATTCACAGATATTCTCCAACTTTCTTCTGATGAGTGTCAATATGGTCTATCTTTAGTCATCCTTTTCCATTTTAGCCTGTTTGCATTTTTAAATGCAGAGCAGATTTCTTGTAGGCAGCACAAACTTGTATCTTGCTTTTTATTCTATGCCATCTCTGCCTTTTTAATTGAGGTGTTCAGATCACTTGCATTTGATGAGTTTATGGTGTTGTTGGGATTTAACTTACAACTTTGCTCTTTGTTTTCTATTTGTATTATTTGTTGATTCCTTTTTTTCTGTTTTACTACCTTCTTCTGGATTAATTGATTATTTTTTGTGACTCCATATATCTCTTTTGTGGGCTTCTTACCTTTAATTCACTGTTGTGTTATTTTAGTAGTTACTTTACGTTTATAGTATGATCTTTGTCTTGTCACGGTCTACTCTCGACAAGTCCCCTCGAGTAAAAGGACCTCACAGCATTATACTTGTATCTTGCTCCTTCCAGATTTTGCACCTTGTTGTCCTATATTTTACTTCTCCAAATGTTATAAAACTCATAACACAGTGTTGCTATTTTTGCTTCAAATAGTCAACTTCTTAAAAAGGAGATTTAAACAATGAGAGAAGGATGACTTTAATAGTTTCTTATGTGATTTCCATTTCTGGCATTTTTTTTAAATTCCTTTGTGTAGATACAGATTTCCATGTGTGTCACTTTCCACGTGTCTGAAGGACTTCCTTTAACATTTCTTATAGCATGGATTTCAGTTTTTCACGTGTAAGTTTTTGGGAAAGTATTTAAACTTGTTAAAAATAGACAGATTTTTTTCTTTCATTCAATGCTTTAAAGATGTTGCTTAACTGTCTACCGACTTGCATTGTTTCTGAGTTAAAGTCAACAGCCAGCCTTATCTTTGCCCTGGCTATGCACTGTGTCTCTTTAATCTGGCTACCGTGTTTTAAACTTTTATTTTGAAATAATTATAGATTCCCAAGGAGTTGTAAAAATACTTCAGAGAGGTCACAGATACACAGACTCCCCCAGTGGGTACATCCTACATAATTATGGTACAATCTCAAAACCAGGAAACTGGGATCAGTAAAACGTGTATAGTTTCCTGTCACTTTATCATCTGTTTGCATTATTGAGCCGCCAAGATACAGAACTGTTTCATAACCACGCTTGATTGTCACACACTCCCTCCTTTCTCACGTGATCCCTAATCCCTCTGACAGTCGCTAGTCTGCATTTTGTCATGTACATTTTTGCCACTTCTAGAATGTCATGTAAATGGGATCATATAGTAATGTTACCTTTTGAGACCAGATTTTCTCATGCATCACAACGCCCTTGAGATGGGCATTCGCAGAAGATTTGCATGTTTCAGAGTTTGTTTGTTTGTTTGCTTGTTTGTTTTTAATTATTGAATAGTGCTCCCTAGTATTCCTACACTTACTCACCATCTGTGTGTCCCCCTTGATGAAACGTCTTTTCATGTCTTTGCCCAGTTTCCAACTGAAAATTTTAATTCTGTATTTTGAAAGTTCTTTATAAATTCTGGGTACCAGTCTTTTGTCAGTTACGTGGTTTGCAAATATTTCCCTCCAATCTGTAGCTTGTATTTTCGTTCTCTTCACACGGCCTTTTGCAGACAGAAGTTTTTAATTTGGATGAAAAACCAGTTTAGCATTGTTTTCCTTTTGGAGCCATGTGTTTGGCATCATTTCTGAGAAGCCTTTACCATGCCCTAGATCTCAAATATTTTCTTCTATATAATATTTTTAAAGTCTTATGGTTCTGCATTTTACATTTCAATCTATGATCCATTTTGGTTGATTTCTCTGTAAGCTGTGAGGTTTAGGCTGAGGTGGCTTTTCCTTTTCCCCTTTCCTTTGCACGTTGCCCAGCGCTCTGACACCAGCTCACTTCTGTCACGTATCCATTGGTTATACTTGGATGGAGTTATTTCTACGTCCTCCCTTCTGCTTCTTTAATCTGTATATCTGTCATTCTGCCAATGCTGTGTAGTATTGATTACTGTAGCTAACAAATCTTGAAACCACATGCAGTGATTTGCCCCCTTTATTTTCCTTTCCCAAAATTGTTTTATTTTCTAATTCCTTTGTCTTTCCAGATACATTTTTGAATGAACTTGTGTATATCTACAAAAATAGTTTTCTGGGATTTTGACAGGAATTCGATTAGACTAATGCATCAAATTATGGGAGAACTGACGTCTTTACAATGTTAAACCTTCAATCCATGCCTGTGGTATGTCTCTTTATTTAAATTTAGATCTTCATTTCTATAGATATCAACATACATGTCCTATGCATGTTTTGTTAGATTTGCACCTAAATACCTCATTTGTGAACAATTATAAATGGCATTGTGTTTGGTATTTTCTGTTCTCACATGTGCATCGTTAGTATACAGAAATGCAGTTGAGTTTTTGTCTTCCAAGATTTTATTCAAATTCAAGTTAGTTAACATATAGTGTAATAATGATTTCAGGAGTAGAATTTAGTGATCCCTCACTTACATATACCACCCAGTGCTCATCCCAACAAGTGCCCTCTTTAACTCCCGTCACCCATTTAGCCCATTCCCCCACCTACCTCCCCTCCGGCAACCCTCAGTTTGTTCTCTATAGTTAAGAGTCTCTTATGGTTTTTCTCCCTCTCTGTTTCCTCCCCTTCCCCTATGTTCATCTGTTTTGTTTCTTAAATTCTGCATTTGAGTGAAATCATGTGGTTTTTGTCTTTCTCTGACTGACTTTTTTGCTTAGCATAATACACTCTAGTCCCATCCAGGTTGTTCCAAATGGCAAGATTTCCTTCTTTTTTATGACTGAGTAACACTCTAATATATATAATAATATATATTATTATATATGTGATATATATCACATATATATAATGTATCACATATATATCACATATATAATATGTCACATATATATAATATATCATATATATAATACATATATATGTGTGTGCATATATATATATATATATATATATATCACATCTTCTTTACAAATTCAAAAGGTACAAAAGTACTAATTCGAAGCGGCACAAACATCCCAATGTTTATAGCAGCACTATCAACAAAAGCCAAAATATGTAAGGAGCCCAGATGTCCATCAACTGATGAATGGATAAAGAAATGCAATTGATGGGGCGCCTGGGTGGCTCAGTTGGTTGAACTTCTGACTTCAGCTCAGGTCATGATCTCCCCACTCATGAGTTCGAGCCCCCATGTCAGGCTCTGTGCTGATAGCTCAGAGCCTGAAGCCTGCTTCAACTTCTGTGTCTCCTTCTCTCTCTGCCCCTCCCACTCCCCTGCTCGTGCTCTGTCTGTCTCTCTCAAAAATAAACATTAAAAAATTTAAAAAAAGAAATACAATTGATTTTTATATGTTGACCTGTATTCTGTGACATTGATAGACTCTGTCACTAGAAGTGGACTGTGCGTGTGTGTGTGTGTGTGTGCGTGTGTGTGTTCCTATGAAGTTTCTAGATAGACACCACGTTTCTGTAAATAGCAGTCATTATGTTTATTTCTTTCCAACTTGTATGGTCTTTATTTTCTTTTATTGCCATATTTTGCACTGGCTAGCACTTCCAGCCCTATGTTGAGTGGGAGAGACCAGGCAAAATGTCTTGGGCTTACTTCCAATCTTAGGAGAAAAGCATTCAGTCTTTCACCATTAAGCATGACCTTACCTGGAGGACATTCTGTAGATGTTCTTTATTGGGTTGAGGAAGTTCTCCTCTGCTCCTGATTTCCTGAGATTTAAAAAAAATGTTTTTTAATGTTTATTTATTTTTGAGAGAGAGAGGCAGAGTGCGAGCAGGGGAGGGACAGAGAGAGAGAGGGAGACACAGAATCTGAAGCAGGCTTCAGGCTCCGAGCTGTCAGCATAGAGACCGATGCGGGGCTCGAACCCACGAAATGGGAGATCGTGACCTGAGCTGAAGTCTGATGCTCAACCGACTGAGCCACCCAGGTGCCCCTGAGATTTTTTTTTTATCTTAAATGGATGTTGAACTTTGGCAAATGCATCAATTGATACAATGGTGACTTTTTGTTTAGCCTATTAATGTGGCATATCATATTTATTGATGTTCAAATATTTTTGTTCAAATGTTTTTGCTCAAATGTGGTGTTCAAATAGTTTTGATCCCTGGCATAAACCTCGGATGACCATAGTACATAATACTTCTGTAATCACTGCATTTTGTTAAGAATTATTGACAGTGTTTTGTTAACAATTTTTGTATGTATATCCATATCAGAATATTAGCCTGTGATTTTTATTTTTTTATTAAAAAATTTTTTTAATTGTATCTGCCTTTGGCATCCATAATACTGGCCTCAGAAAATGACCTGGGATGTGTTCCATCCACTTTAATTTTCTGGAAGGGATTGTCTACAACTGGTATGAATTCTTTAAATGGTTGGTAGAATTCTCCAATGAAAATGTCTTGTCCTAGAAGATATCATTTTTGGTCTATCTTACTGTGATTTGTTCAGCTTATGGATGCTGAAAATTTATGTGTTTTGACAAATCTGGGAAATGTCCAGCCCTTTCAAATTTGAATACTTCTAAGCATCATTATCTTTCTTCTCTCCTCCCAGGATTCTTGTGGCACAAATGCTAAATGCTTTGCTATGATCCTCATGCCCATGAAATGCTGTGGATTTTTTCATTTCATTTTTTTTAGTTTCTTTTGTGTGTTTTATTTGTTTGTTTGTTTGTTTGTTTTTTGTTATTTTCTCTGTCATTGAAATTGTGCAATTTCCACTGTTCTGTGTTCAGCTCGTCGGGTGTTCCTTCTGTTTTCTTCATCCCACTGTTGGGCTTATGCTTATCTTTATTTTTCTTAATGTTTGTTTATTTTTGAGACAGAGAAAGACAGAGCATGAACGGGGGAGGGTCAGAGAAAGGGAGACACAGAATCCGAAGCAGGCTCCAGGCTCCAGGCTCCGAGCTGTCAGCACAGAGCCCGATGTGGGGCTCGAACTCACGGACTACGAGATCATGACCTGAGCCGAAGTCAGATGCCTAACCGACTGAGCCCCTCAGGCGCCCCTCCACTGTTGAGCTCATGGAGGATTTTTTATTTTACTTTCTTTTCAGTGCTAGAATTTCCAATTTTTTGTTTTAGAACTTTCAGCTCTGAACTTTTCTGTTTCTTTGCTGAGCCTTGATATTTTTTTTTTCATTTGTCTTAAATGAAATTGCTCATTGAAGCATTTCTGATGATAGCTTTTTAAATATCCTTTTTTTCAGACAATTGTAACATCTGTGTCCTCTTAAGGTTGGCAGGTGTCGATTGTCTTTTCTCATTCAAGTTGAAATCTTAATGGTTCTTGGTATGACGAGTGATTTTCGATTGAAAACTGGACATTCTGGATATGATTGTATGAGATCCTCAGTCTTACTGAATCTGTATTTGGTAGGCCTTCTCTGAAGCCTCCCTGGTGGAGGAAGGTGGGCCCCACCTCTCTACTGGGTGGAAATCCAGATCTCCAGCTGGCCTCCACTGACTCTTGGGGGACAGGAGCCCCTCGTCCTGAACGGATGGGGGTTCAGGCTCTCCCTTAGGCCTCGGTGGACACCACCTTGGCTGCAAAGGGGATGTGGTGCTTTCTTACTGCCCCACCTGGCCGGCTTTGACATGTGGGGCGGGAAGGGGGCTTCCTGTCCACTGTGTGGTGGTAAAAGTCCTGACCCCCCCCCCAGGCCTTTTCTGATGCCACCCCACTGGGGAGGGGGAGAGGTTTCTCATTACTCTGTTGGGGGTGGGGTTCCCCACTGACACTGGGGGTGGAGAGGCAGGGTTTTCCTACTCAGCTCTTGGACGAGACCCTAGTGGGCTGGAGGAGCTGGAGCGTCTCACTACCACCTGCTGACAAAGGGAGTCTGGGGTCTCCCTGCATCTTCCATGGCACCGGTGGGTCTGGGTCACTGGGTTTCCTCTGGTGTTTAGCTGGAGTAGAGCCCTTCTTGCCTAAAGCTTTCTGTCTTGCTAGGCCACTCCTTCCTGGTTCTTTGGTTCAAGGGAGTGGGAATTTGTTGGGGCTTTTTATCTGTGCTTGTTGGTACTTCTGGATCGTGGCTTCTCCGGTAGCCAGTCTGGGCTAACGACGCAAAATGAATGAATAAATAAATACCAGCGACTCGTTAGTGTTCCCTTGTGTCAGTCCCAAGGTTCCTAGCCAGTCTGTCCTGTCAGCATTCAGAACTGTATTATGATGGTTTTATGTGTAGCAGGCAGGGATTGTAGGTGTTCTTAGTGGAAGGAATAGGGAAGAGTATGTCTCCTCTGTGTTTCTGGAAGGAAAGTCCCCACTTGTCTAGCTACTGTTACAAAGTAGCTTAGTCCTTGCCTGGAAGCAACTGACTCTGATATTCTTTGACGTGATTGCCTCTGTGTTTATTGTACTCTGGGTTCTTTGAGCTTCATGGATCTGTAGGTTTATTGTTCTCATCGAACTTGAATTTCTTTCCAGGTGTTATTTCTTTAAATATTGCCTCTATCCTTCCTCTGTCCTACCCCGGCACCCTCAGGGACTCGGACACACATAAATTAGGTCTCCTGAATCCGCTCACGGCCTGCTGATACACTGCTTGGTGTTAGACCATTTCTGTAGCTGTTTCCTCAGGTTTGCTAAGCAGCTTTTCTGCTCTGCCTGATCTGCCGCTAATCCTTCATGGAATATGTTTCACATCAGACGCTGGAGTTTCCAATCTCATTTGGGATCGGTTTGATGTTCCATGTCTCTGTTGAACACGAGCCATCTTCCCTCCAGGCCCTCAGATGCACAGACTGGAATTCCGTTACTATCTTCATTTACTTGGTCACTAATGTTCTTGTCGTGGCTGGTTTTAGGTCTGTTTCTTCTCATTACCCAGTCAAGACTGTTCTCAGTGCCATACTGAATGCCCTGTAAGTGATGGGGTTTTCTGTTCTGGTGGACAGAGCGGGAGCCCCATCCCCGCGTGCATGTCTGGGGCTGTTGCTGACGAAACTTCCACTTTCGCCCCTGGTGTTGGGCAGTTTCCTGGCAGGCAGGTGCGGATCAGGACTCGGTACTCGGTCTGGGAGAGGACATTCTAGTCCCCCGGGTGTCTCTCCGACACTGTGCCTGGCAGATTCTGGCTGCTTTGGCCTTCCTGGGAGGTCAGCCCCATCTGCTGGACCCCAGAGCCAGTGGGATTTGCTGCAATCTGGAAACCCCTCTGGGTGGGCAGCCGCTGGTCCTCCGCGCTTGTTTTCCACCTCTCCAGAATCGGCGTCCATGCTGCCGGATGCCCAGTGTCCTGAAAACTGTGATTTCGTGTTCTGACCAACTGCCAGTTGCCTCACATGGGAAGGTTAATCGGGTCTCCATCACGTGCACATCAGAAATTTCTCATCCCCGTTGTGTTTACACCGACGCTCCAAGTCCTTCCCTGAGTGTGCCCCAACCCGAGCGATCCGGGGGTCTGGAGAAGCAGCATTCCTTCACTCACAGGCCCAGAGAAACGCACCTTGGAGACTCCGTTTGAAAAGGATACACCATGTGGTGGTGGCACAGGGTCTCATCAAGCTCATCAAGGGACAGAGCGCTGGCTTGGCGCTTGCCTATGCAGCTTTCAACTTTCTGCCTAATAATGGAGACAGGATCCTGTTGGGGTCACACAGAGAGTTTCACGATAGAAGATTCTGGGGGGAGGATTTTGTTACCCTAGGGGCAAGAACAGTGGCATCTAAACAAATTTCTCTCTTTTTGGGGGGGTGGAGGAGATTGCTGACTCACTGGTTTTGCAGAATGTAATTAACATCCAGCGTTATACTGGTGTCAGGTGTAAACCTAGTGACTCAGCTGCTCTGCCCGTCACTCCGTCCATCACTCAGGGCTCACCACCGTAAGTGCGCTCCCAATCCCCAAACAATTGTCCCCTGCTGGCTGACTGAGGCCTGGTGTCCCCTGTCCTCTGCAGCTCTGGCCCCTCCGAGCCACTTTCTACGCTGCTGGGAAAGCAGGCACCCTCTGATGCTCCTTGCTCTGAAAAATGTGGTGGCACCCGCTGTCCCCAGGCATGATTCTGGTCTTATTTTTGGCCTTTAACTCATTTGTCCATCTTCTTTCCCATTTTCATCTCCCAATGCTTTCCCCAAGCCCCGTGGGAGTTCTTTATTCTTGGCCTCGGGCACACACGGGCACCTTGTCCCCAACCCTCCTTGCCAGTAGGACGGTCTCCCTGTCCTCTGATGCCACTGTGTACCCTGCAGGTACCGTGGCACGGATTCCAATGCCCTGCCAGCCCGCTTACACCTGGGAACCACCGACCACACCACCACAGGGAGGTAAGCACGGACCTGTGTCTACCTCTAGGTGATGGGCACACTGGTGGGTGAGCCAGGGTGCAATGGCCAGTGGGGGGGGGGGCTCCAGGTGAGTTGGGAGGTCACCCCCCTGAACTGTCCCCAGCATGCCTCACCTGCTGCTGATGGATGGCCAGCAGCCTTATAGGTGGGTCAACCTTTCCTCTGGGAGGGGGAGCCTTGAGCCTCAGACCACAACCAGGGGTCCACTGGTCAACCCAGAGCCATTTTAGAGTAGGCTTATTGGGGAGAAGAAGGTAGTAGACTGTGCACTGTGTGAGCAAATTAATGGGGAGGGGCCCCCCCAGAACAGAGATGGCCAAATGAGCGCCTGGGCACATCCAGATAGAAGAGGGAAGTGTTCCGTGGTTAATGTTTGCCCAGAGTTGACCAGAGGCCAGCGTCCTCGTCATGCCTGACCACAATCTTCAGCATTACTGAAGCGGTTTTGACAACTGTAATAATTTCATCCGGAAGTTCACTCCACCGCTTATGAACCACTTTCTTAGACATCATTTCCTTCTTTTTCATCCTCTGGGAGATACCCAGCCCTCGTTTCCTTTTAATAGTAAATTTGATTTATTATATACATGCTATGCGTACTTCACAAAAGGTGCGTAAGAGCACACTATGTTTCCAAACGCGCCCTTTCTAAAATTTCTTTTCTTGATTGGCGTCCCCCGGTTCTCCCCTCCCCTCCCCCCTGCAACTCCAGCAAATCCATACTGTCCACTTCAAACACACACACACACACACACACCTGTGCACGCACACCCCTCGTGTCTGCCGCACGTCCGAGCACACAGCGCACGTGCATATAAGTGCGTCTATGCACACACACACCCATACCTAAATGTGCAGGCTTTCTATCGTGTCATTGCTTTGCAACAATAAACTGTATCACCCACACCTTTGAGCGTCTTGCTTTGGGAGCTCAGCAATGCCTCGTCAGCATCACCCGGCAGAGCTCAAATTTATTCTCCTGAATGACTGTCGCCCCATGTGAATTTCCACACAGCTACTTACTTTCAAGTTTATGTTTCAATCCATCAACGGTTGTCCAATATGAACTTGTAGAAGCTGCACAGTCTTTTTTATTAAAAAAAAAAAGTCCCATTTAGGTTTTGTGGGGTTGTTGTTTTTTTTTTTTCTTTCTACGGATACAACTTCAAAGAGCCCTGGTGTAAAAAATACAAAATTCATAAAGTTCATGATGAGCCCAGGAATCAAGCAGAGTTTGCAAAGTAACCGCTCGATGAATGGGGAAGAAGTTCCAGATCTCTTTGAAATGCAAGTTTTAAAAATCCAGACCACAGGGCGTCTGATAAAATTAGTGCGGTGGCTACTGTTTCTATTTTTTCTTCCTCTTCTCTCTCCCTTTCTGGACTCCAAACCGCTTTAAGAAGCTGTGAATTATACTTGCCCTTAATGATATCTATTTAGCTTCTGCTACGTCCGTAACCCCTGCTGTAGGCTCGGGTGCAGGAGACATGCTCGAGCCTGCTCCCAGATGCATCGTCTTTGTGCTTCTGAGCCAAGTGGGGACTCAGGACACATTCCCCAGCTGAGCTCGGAAGGATTTCGACTGAGAAATGGAGGCCAGGAGGCTCAGGGGGTTAATCAGTGAACGGGGGCCCCTGGGGAGTCGGCCTTAAAGGAACCGATGCAAATACCTGCCCTCAAGAGGCACACTCTCTCCTGAGACCCTGCATACTCCCCAGCACACGCGTGGGCTGCTGTTATCTGGCAGGAATCTTCACTGGGCTGGGGACGGCATTCATGGCGCTGCCTGGGAAGACACGCGCTGTGCTTAGACGGGGAAACAGTCCACTGCTGCCGTTGAAAGAGGATGGGGTCTCGTGCTGGGCCGAGGGCCCTGGAGCATTTCCCGGCGTGCTGAGAATAAGGCCCCGGCTAACCTTGAACTGGCGCAGAAGGCTCAGAACGTGATTCGCACACCCACGTGATTCCCGTTCTCTCTGCTCAGTCGCTTGGGCTTCTCTCTGTTGCTGGAAACCGCCAGCACCCTCCTGTCCCCTGCTCCTTGCAGTGCGTGTCTGAGTGTCTACCTTTTGTGGCCACACGATAGAAGCCCTGGGGACCATCAGCCCCTCTGCAGGGAATTCTTTCCCTCAGGAGCCACCAGACATCAGCACAGCCTCTGACGGACACCATGCCTGCTTTTCAAGGGCGATTGTGTAGGAGCAGTGTGGCAGGGCTGGGGGCGGCGGACGGAGGGGGGGGGGCGTGCACCCAATGCTGTCAACACCAGTGCCTCCCCACCCAGCCCCGGCCAGTTAACCGGTCAGTAATTGCCTGACTTTGCCCCTCTGTACCCGGCTACCACCCCCAACTCTCTGCCCCCTCCCCTACACCCACCTCCCATGTGGCCTCCTGGCTCTGGACCAGCACAACAGGCCTCCAAGTGCTGCCTGCCTCCGACGCAGGCCTCCCTGCCGCCTGCCATGTCCGGTTAACAGGAGAGACTTTTATTCCCACCCCAGCCCGCCAGCAAGATCTACTAAAACACCGGCATCCTATTCTACGGTACCATAGACTAGGAGCTGTGTCTCCGAACACGCAGGGTCCCCTCCGGGCCCGGCTGCTGGGAGACTGGGCTGGGAGATTCCCCGCCAAGCTCCAAAGACCCGTGTGGGGCACACACAGTGCTCAGGTAGTGACGGTCTCTGTGCTCAGCATCTCTAACTCCCTGACCTCAAGGAGCTCAGGTTCCAGGAGGGGGTGAGTCTAGGGTACAAAGGGCTCTGATAGGAGGCAGAAGGCCATTGCCATGCAGAGGGACAGTCGAGGTGCCGGGGAGTATGCAAATGCAGAGAGCTGAGGTCGGCTATTAAGCCTGGCATTTCAGAGTCCTCGGGGTCCAAGAGCCTGTGCACGCGGTGATCAGGTTCCCGAGTGGAACGAGTTGGAGCAGGTCGGCCTGTCCCGGGGTCCAGACTTTCCGAGATGCTGCCCGGGGCGTTCTTGCACATGCAGTGTGGCCACTGAGTTCCTCAGGTGGCCGTTCTGCATGGCCCTGGGAACCCATATTTCTCAGAGCACTCGGTCTGTTCACACCAGTGGCCCGTGGGGCTGATGTTCATAGATCCGCCGAGGGGTCCGGACTCGCCTGTGGGAGAGGGCCTGGGGGTGGAAGACGACACCCCGTTACACTCCCAGCTCTGAACTCACCTGCCACACAGCTTTCCACGGCTCAGTGCCTGTGTCCTGGGTGCGGGTGGGTCACCGGTACCCAGGGACACCCCTGCTCTAGGACTGTCTCAGGGTCCCAGTGAGAGCCCCATGAGCAGAGGACTTGCAAGGTGCCTGGAGGGGCGACCACCCATGAGAAGCATCCATTCCCCTGCCCGTCCCTTGTGACCTCCTGCACGGGCACTCCACCTGCTGCGGGCTGGGCCCAGGACACCCCAGGTCAGATATCAGGGTGTTCCCCGCCAGGAGCCAAGATGTCCCACGTGAGATGCCAGGATGCGTCTGGAAAGACTCCCTGCTGTAGAGACTGGCTATACCGCCCTGGTCCCCGCACAGACAGGACCCGCTGTTCTCTGACCTTGACATTGCCTCCACCAAGGCGGGGAGAGCATCCGCAGGGGCCCACGGCCTGCGGTCTGACTCCTGGGGTGCGGTGGGGGTGGCTTCTTCACGCCTCAGTGTCCCCGCACCCGAGCAGCACACGATAGGACACTGGACGGTGGGTGACGATCCCTACCTGAATCAGTGTTTCTAGATCTCAGCGTCTGCCCCTCGATTTTACTCGCTCTGATGTGTGGGCGTTTCGCTGTATCTGCACAGTGATTGCTTTCCTTTGTAGGTGGCTTATGTGGTTTCACCAGCAGATTTGAATTCTGGTGGACCTTTAGAGAGCCGTGCGGGAGAACACCGCATTAGATGTTGTCACGTGAAACCGCGCGTGTCCCGGTCGGGTGTGGCCGCCCCAACCTTCCCTCCCCAGGGAAAGCCTGGGGCAGGGACGCTGGGCCTGTCCAGGCTCCCTGTGCTGTGGGCAGCAGGGGCCTCAGCTCCGAGACCCCAGCAGAGGCGGGGAAGGCAGGGGTGAGTCAGGGCAGGCCTGGAAGGAGGAAGGAGATCCTGGGTCCCTGGGGAAGAGGCAAGAGTGATGGCGATCATCATAGTCCTGGGACAGCAGTCCCAGTCATGCTGGGTGTTGTGGGAAGCATACAGTGACCCTCGGTGCCTGGTCACTGGGAGTGAGCCACATGCTGGCCGTGTATCATGCCCTCCACGTGTCCACGTGTAACCCTCTTACCAGCCCCACGGAGCAGGAAGCATCGCTATCCCTGTTTCATAGCCACAGACACTGAGGCTCACGGCATTGCCCAAGCTCACGCCCTCACCCCTGCTGTCCTGCCTCCAGCTGGGGAGGGGAGCGTCTGAGTGGGGGTACAGTGGAGTGGGGGCGGGGGGCACACAGACCCTGAGGGAAGACAGGCCCAAACCAGGCGGGGGCAATTCAGAGAAGGCTTTGCAGGGCAGGCTAGGGATTCAGGGATTAATTCAAGCCGGTGATGGGACACCAGTGAATAGTTCTTAGCCTAGTGGAACAGAATCCCAGCCTCTGATGGGTGATTGCTAGAGGGTTTGGAGCCCGTTAAGCATGTGCTCAGGGAGGAGAGCCCCTGCTCGGGGAGGAGAGCCCCTTGCTCGGGGAGGAGAAAACCAGGCAGATTTCCAACCTCAGTGAGCTTCCCCCTGGAGGGGTGTCTTGTGCCCTGCCTGGAACAGCATGGTTAGAACACAGCTCCTGAGTCAGGTGGGTGGCGCCCATCTGGCTGCACCACTCTGAACGCCATTGCCCTGTTCCTGGGGGTCATGCAGCATCCGCCTGGGGGAACAGGTGCACGGGGGCGCCTTGCACTCGGGATGTAGTGACGAGCTCCAGGCCATTGGTGAGGACAGTCTGCAGCCCGACACCATCGCCGCCTCCGTACGGGAGTGGGTGGACCCTGGGCCTCACATCCATTTCCAATGTTTCCAGCAAAATCTGGGGCACAAACTCTGTGCAGGCAGGAGCAGGCAGGAGCAGGCAGGCAGCACCCCGGGGCGGCGTGGGCTGCATTTCCTGTGCCCGTGGCCGGCTCTGTGCTCACCATCTGCACAGCTCCATGCCGCTCTGGGCTCCTGCTGCTGGCTCGGATCCCCCCTCACCCCGCACACACCATGCTCGCTCACAGCACTCCTCCACGACTCGTCCTGCTCCCGCCCACGGCCATGAAACCGGGGCTGGGGACCTGAGGAGGGTCAGCCAGCCGTGAGCAGGGCTCCACCCCCGCAGCCTCCAGCCCAGGCCCCACCGAGAGAGCCTCACGTAGGAAGGTCAAGGGCAATGCGCACGCGGGCCCGTGACCTCCTGGAGCACACACCACGGGCGCCTTTCTGGACCAGCCCTATGTGCAGGAGCCGACAGCCAGGCTCGGGGGGCCGTGCCTGGAGCCTAATCTGGAATCCCCAGGCGGCCGGGGCCCAGACGGGGCTTTGTGCTGGGCGACTCGAGCGGAAATCGCGCTCAGCCGGATGCGATCCTGTGAGGGAGCGAGAAGTTGATGAAGAGCGGCTCTGTCCTGCTCTCCCTGTCCGCCTTTGGGGCGCGGCGTTTACGCGTAGAAATCCGGGCCTTCTCAGCAGGGCAGCGCAGAGAAACCGGGTGGTGTCTCCCTGAGAAGCCGTGCACAAATCATCGCATCCAGGCACGGGCCCTGATTGGGCTCCTTGAGACTGAACCCCACGTCCTTAACCCTTCCTCAGCCCGGTCCCTGTTGTTTCAGAGGCTCTTTGAGGATCAGAGAAACAAAGAGCTGCTGAAAGAACAAAGAAACTCCCGGGAAGGAATTGCACTCACTGTCGTCAGCTGCGGGAGGCACGGGGTCGGGGAACAGCTGCGGAGGCGCCACAGCGGAGGGTGCGTGAGGTCGCCGACACCCGTGGCCGAGCTAGGTGGCCGCGTCCTTCAAAGGCACAGAGCTGCCTCCTGCCCCGTCGTCCCCGTGCGTGTCTTGGCCTCGGCCTCTGGGCTCCGGCCCCCGGTCGGAGCGAGGGTCTGGGTGTCAGCCGGCCATCCACTCCCCACCCGGCAGCGTCTTCTGTGGGTGGGGGCTGAGCCCAGAGGGGTGCACCCTCGCGTCGCCTAGGACGCCCGTCAGAACGTGGGATGGCAGCAGTGGCTTCCTTTTGAGCCTTGATCGTGTCCCAGCTGCTGTGTCTGTGGTTGCCCCGTGCTGGGGATCAAAACGCACCAAACCTTAGCGCCTTAGGCACACCATTTCTTGCGCTCACAGGCTATGTGAGTTCTGGACGGTGCCCTCCCGGGGCCTTCCGGGTGGCTGCGGTCGGATGTTGGCCGGGCTGTGGCCCTCTGAAGGGCTGACGGAGACAGAGGGACCCACGTGGGGACAACTTTGTCCCAGCTGCTGTCTGCAGCCTCAGTTCCTCTCCGCAGGGAACTTTCCACGGGGTAGCCTGAGGGTCTCCGTGTAGATGGGCTAGACCCCTCCGGGCTGGCAATTTGAGGGATACAGGTAGGAGCTGAAATGACCTTCGTGGCCTGGTCATTTTCTGTGACTTCTGTGGGTCCAACACCCTGATTCAGTAGGATTCTGACTGCAGTCCAGGTTGGGGGGTTTTACCTCACCCCACCAAGCCACCGGGGTGTCCTCCGATTGCACTCGGTGTGACGCCATCCACCAGAAGACGGAGTCCGGCCCCAGGGGCTGAGGACCCCGTCCTACGAGACCGGCCGCACCCCCCTAGCCCAGACCCCAGGCACAAGTCCGGGCCGTCACCTGTGCTTCTGAGCCACGGTTACAAGTCAGGGGTTCCCACGACCCCTCCTCGGGTTCCAGCGCGGCTCACAGAGCTCAGAGGAACGTTCCTCTGGCCACATCAGGGCTTGCAGGCAAGGCTGCACTCAGCAGCGGCCACAGGAGGAGCCACAGGAAGAGAAGCCACAGGAGGTGCCACAGGAGGAGGTGTGACGTCTTCCTGCCTTGGGCCCAGTGGCATCACTGGCCCTTGGGGACTGACCTTCCCCTCCAGTCCCTCTCCTCTCAGGTCCAGGGAAGGGGGCGGGAGGGCAGAGAGGGAAAATTCCAGTCCTCTGACCCCCAAGTGGGTTCTTCTGGTGACCAGCCCCCATCCTCAGGTGTGGGCTCCCCCCCCCCCAAGTCACCTGATTCACGTGACAGAAGACACCTTTGCCGTTCTCAGCTCTCAGGAAATTCCCGGGGAGCTCCCGGTGCCAGAACTGCTCTGCAGACCAGCACACGTTTCTTGTCACAGCTCACAGTATGACGACCACATGGCCACGGGAGGCATGATCTTCGGGGGTCCCCTTGGGGGTATTGCTCTCACGGGCAGCCCTGGAACTTTCCAGCACCCCCTAACAGGTGCTGGCTTGCAGCCACATGTCTGCCTCCTCCCCTTCCGGCCCTGGCCAGGGAGTGGGGGAGGCTTGTAGGAATGACAATATGGGGCATTCTGGGAAAGCATACCATACAGGTCACTATTATAACTCAGTCTGGGGACACCGTGGAGGAAATGACCTCGTCACACAAGTTCCCTTAGTAGTGGCCTCAAAGAGGGATTTCTCCCATGCCGTGGCGCAGACACGCTCTTACCGGCTCGTTCCTTCAGACACTCAATCACACGACGATTTTCCTCCGGTCTGGCTGCAGGGTGGCTCCCGGCCAAGCCTACATCCAGGTTAGCAGCTGTGGGAGAGTGAGGACATGGCCGCGTGGGAGCTGACCTCAGACCCGGCTTCGTCCTCCCTCTGTCCTTCCGTGCTCCGTTCCCAACAGCACCAGGCTGTGCAGCGTCCTCTGGAGCCGTGGGGAGGGCGGCCGAGGTCAGAGCAGGCACCGCGGCCACGGCAGCCAACCACCCCCGTGACCTCGGGGCCCTCGTTTACCTGCCGGGCAGGGTCCGCTGTTCCAGGCTGGGAGCTGGGGTGCTGGGAGATGAAGTGAGATTGCATGTAAAGTGCGTGGCACGGGGCCTGCCACACGTTCGGCCTCGGTAAACGTGAGCTGCCGGTGTCGGCTGGGGGACAGACCCTTCCTCGAAGCCCCGGCCCCCGTGCATCCAGTCTGCGCCCCTCGGCGCATAGATGAGCCCTCGACCCTGTGCGTGTCGTCACCCCCTCTGACACCACGTTCACACCCACGATGGCGGCTTGAGCTCAGCGTGCGGCCCTGCGCCTTTGCGGGGGAGGGGGGGGGATCCTTTGAGCCCATGGGATGCAACTCCCTGCCGGCCGCTGAAGCCCCACCTCCTGCAGGGAGCCCGTCCCTCTCCACCCTGCCCTCTCCCCATCAAGGGGCAGAAGACAGGAGTCAGAGAAAGCCCCGCAGAGACAGATGCCCTTAAGGGAGCCCCCGGGCAGCAGTCGATGCTGTGCAGGAACCCAGCTGGGGCCGTGCTCCGGGGATGCTGTGCGGCACCTTCAGCCTCGTGTTCGGGGACGGCTCCTGACTCGGGCACTCTGGGCCGAGATGTGCATGAAGGGAAAACCCGCGTGGGGAGCGTCCGGGGGACGAGGGCCTGGAGGGCAGACAGCTGCATCGGGTCCCGCACCTGACACGGACAGGAGGACAGAGACGGACACGGGATTCAGGCGGTCCGCCACTCGGAAACTGAGCCATCCCACCCCCAGGAGACGGCCTGGTCTCCGGACGCTTCTTCACCACCTCCTCCCTGGGGTGCCGCACCCCAGTCTGCTCCTGGGGCCTGGGGGCCTGCACAGGGGAGTCGGGTTCCCTCTGCGATGCCGTCCACGTGAAGCGTGAGGGCTCACATCCCCCCGCGACCCGACCGTGCGAGCTCCGTGCGCCCCTACACAGCACCAGCCGGTCATTTTCTCCGTGAGCGTTTCCTTGCATGAAGGTTCTAGAACCTATTTATCCACTCTCCTCTCGAGGGATCTGCCGGGCTACCCAGTTCCTCTTGTATCACACTAATGGGAACCACGGTGACCGATCTAGTATGGGGTCCCCGGTCACGTGTCCAAAGGTTGTGGGATTACAGCACCTCCAATTTGCCAGCTCTTGACAAGTTTACTCCCACACAGTGGTGCAGTCACACAGCTGCCAGGAGTCGGTGCGTCCCATTGCTTCAAATCTTCCCCGACCCGCGGGGGCGTATAAACTTTTAGTTTTCCGGATGGGTTCTGCCTTAGGCCCCCGGAGCAGCACGGCCCGGGCAGCTTGTAGATAACAGAGATTTCTTTCTCGTTGCCCTGGAGGCCGGGAGTCCAGGAGCAGGGCGGCAGCCTGGTCGGGTTCATGGTGAGACCCCCTTCCATTTGCAGGTTGCCACCTCCAGGCTGTCCTCGTGTGGCGGGAGGGGCCGGGGGGCCTGTCAGGACAAGAACCCCACCGTGAGGGCAGCGCTCTCATGA
Organism: Panthera uncia; assembly: GCF_023721935.1. Lineage (NCBI taxonomy): Eukaryota > Metazoa > Chordata > Mammalia > Carnivora > Felidae > Panthera > Panthera uncia. Next base: position 136,240,693 of record NC_064809.1, on the reverse strand, counting down.
CCTCAGGACCTCCCAGGGGCCCCAGGTCCGGACACCGTCACACTGAGTACTGGGGTTCCAGCAGGAGAGTCTGGGGGGCACCCAGGTAACTCACAGGTGATGCCCAGCCTTTCCCTGATTGCTAGAGACTTGGATCCTTTTTTCGTGCGTTTATGCAAAATCCTGGGCTCCTTTACCATGAAATGCTTTTCCATATCTTTTGCCCGATTTTCTACTGCGGTTCTTTGTTCTCGATCGGCGGGGGTTCTCTGTGCAGCCGAGATTCTTTCTGATCTTTCGTCAGTCACCCACGTGGCCATACTTGCTTCCAGACTGTGGCCCGTGGTGGCTTAACTTTGTTTTTATGGCGTCTTTTTAAAGAGAAGATTTTAATGCTTACTTCCATGGAATTCATTCGTATTTTCCTTCACGAAATGTGCGGTTCAAGACACATGTAAAAATGCGTTATTCGGGGCACTTGGGTGGCTCAGGAGGCTGAGCGTCTGACTTCAGCTCAGGTCGTGATCTCACGGTTCATGAGTACGAGCCCCACGTCGGGCTCTGCGCTGACAGCTAGGAGCGTGGAACCTGCTTCGGATTCTCTGTCCCTCCCCCGATCACTGTCTCTCTCTCTCTCTCTCTCAAAAAAAAAAAAAATTAATTAATTAATTAAACATTTAAAACATGTGTTATTCACCATAAAAATCATAATGACGTTTTCCCACAATTGTTTCTGGTATCTAGACTTCCTCTGTGGTTTGCCAGAAGCATGTGGTCTGTGGTCGTACTCAGGCGGTCTTTGTAGCAAATTGTTCTATGAGATGCGGCAAAACATCTTGGACGACGTGAGCGCTTTGCTCCCCCACAGAAGGTGGGAATCAGCTGGAAACAGCTGGCGAGGGACCCTGGAAGGGCTTTCGAGGGGCTCCCTGCCTCTCCGTGGGTGGTCTGGGGAAGGGACGTGGGCTCCACGTGGAGCCCGCCTCTGAGCACACGCACCTGGCTGCACCTGTGTCTCACCTGGGTGCCGCCACCAGGATTTAGGTTTTTTTCCTATTTAGGTTTCCCATTTAGGTTTCCCATTTAGGTTTTTTTGTGTGTGTGTGTCTTTGGCTTAATGTATTCCTGGTGTCTTGTCGGTTTTATTGGTTTTGTAGTTGCCATTTCTGTTGTTGTTTTCAGCCCACAAAAACGCGTTGATGTTCTTCATGGCTCTCACGCCTTGTAACCGCGAGTTCATTCTCATAACTTGTCTGTGGATTCCTTTGGTTATCTATGTATCTCACAACATTGTCTGTGAATAATGAGAATTTGGTTCCTTCCTCTTTTCATTCCTGTAACATTGGCTTCCCCTTGTGTTACGACCTCCTTTCCAGCACTTCCTCCTTGACCGTCAGCTGGAACCCCACCTGCAGACTGGTATCAGCCAGCGTCTCAGGGGTCGTCCATGCAGATTTCTGGATTTTTCTCAGGTAGTGACCCCCTCCTCACCCTGGCCTGCCCTCCGTGTTCCAGGCACCTTGGCCCCAGTGGGGCCATCTCCTCATTGCTTCTGGCTTCGGGGTGGGATCCCCTGCCCGGCACCAGGGTCTAGAAATTTCCTCCAGGCAGAAATCCTGGGTGAGCACGGAGTTCTGGTTTGTTTCCCTTTCTCAGTTGCCCGGCAGTCCCGCGCCCCCCTGTTGTCTGAAAATGGTTGATGTATAATTTTTTCAGTTTTCTTGTTGTAAATGGTGGGACCACAAGTTCTACAGCAATCGGTCCTTTGGAAAAGCTCTAGACCATTTATAGTTGGTGTGATTAGAAGCATGGCCGGACGGCAGTCCCAAATGCGGCTCCTGACTCGTACTGACCCTGTGGGCTCTCTGTGCCTGCTTCCCTCTCCACTGATCATGCAAGTTTCCAGTCCGTCCGTCCTCCTCTATTGGCTGTTGGCTAAATGCCTGCATTTTTCGTGTTTCTCTAGGGATTACAACAGGAATTCTTAATCTCTAGAGGCTGCCTTGTATTACAGTGTGAACTCCAGTGTAAAAACTTTGTACACACGCTAGAAATAGTAAGAACCGTAAACGCGTCTGTTCACCCCCTCCCACTCTTGTCTCACGGCCGTGGGTTCTCCTGCACACGATACCACACTCCTATCACCTCACTTCAGACGGTCAACAACCCATCTTTTACATTTGCCCATAGATTTCCTGGATTCTTCTCTCCTTCTTGTTGACTTGGGCTCCCGTCTGGCAAAGCTTCCCTTCAGGTTGGTATTTCTGTGGTTTTTCTGGCACCGTGGACCGCGGTGTCGCCGTCCTCGTCTTGGGTTTCCACCTTATGCCCTCACGGGACACAGGGTTTCCTTCTAAAGACGGAGTGCGTGCCTCCTGCTGGGTTGTGCTGCCCCTGGTGACCAGTCAGTGACTGTCCCCAGATGTGCTTGCTCTGTGGGACTTGACAGCCTCCCCTCCCCACCCCCCACCCCCGGTCTTGGCCACTGTTATTGTTTGTCTCTGGGTCTGAAGTTTGCAGTGACTGTTCTCTGATTGTATCGATACCCTGCTCTTCCTTGAACTCCGAGTACCTGTGGAGTGGTTTTCCTTTTTATCAAATTGGGGAAAAACAGTCCAGCAAGAATTTATTCCAATATTTTACGGTCTCCTCCTTTCCTACTCCGGCATCAGGTAGATTGGGTAGGTGTCCCTATGCCACACGTCACTGACACTTTGCTCCATTTTTTCTTCAGTATTTTTCCTCTCTGCTTCGTGTGGGATAATTTATACTGGCCTATCTTCAACTTCACTGATAGTTTCTTCCTCAGTCTCCGTCTGAGTTAAGCCTCTGTAATTTTTTTAAAAAATGTTCAGGGGTCCCTGGGTGGCTCAGTCAGTTAAGCGTCCGACTTCGGCTCAGATCGTGATCTCACAGTCTGTGAGTTCGAGCCCCACGTTGGGCTCTGTGCTGACAGCTCGGAGCCTGGTGCCTGCTTCGGATTCTGTGTCTCCCTCTGTCGCTCTGCTTGTGCTCTGTCTCTCTCTCTCTCTCTAAAAAATAATTTTTTTAATAAATAAGAAAAAAATAAAAATTTTTCAGATTTGTATTTTTCAGTCTAGAATTTTATTTCATCCTTTTTAGAATTTCTGTTATTGTTCTGAAATACTCAATCCCCTTATGCACTGCATCTATCTCTTATCTATCTATCTATCATCACTTTATCTATCATCTATTATCTATCTACTATATCTATCTATCTATCGTCTATCTATATTTCCCTTGCCAGGCCACATTGACATCCCAGACTGAACTGCCATGTCCTCATTCCTTGAAAGTCTTTGATTTATGGGACCCTCTCCACACTCAGAGCAGGCATACAGGTATGAAAACTGCTGGGCTCCCTGTGGACCCGTGTACGACTTACCTCTCTCTGGAAATCACTCACGAAGATTTTACCCACCGCTCTCCATTCTTCTCATCAGGAAATGTAGTAATTGTCTGTGCAGGCTTTTCCTGCTATTACCTGGGAGGTAAGGTCTTTCAGGAGGTCGTAGATGCTGACCAAATGCAGAAATTCCTGTCGTGACTGTTTGACTCCTGATTTAGTCCCTGTCACGGCTGTGACATAGACAAGCCTCCTTTTTCTTTTTGAGTCTGTATGATACGTTACACATTGGGGGAGATATTACATTTAAAAATGTATCAAAATAAAGTTGTTGGTTTTTAAAACTGTTCTGTTACTATTGGTTTTTCCTCTACTGGATCTTTACTTTTCTCTTCTTTTAAGTGTCTGCTTCTTAAAATTGACCTTTCTTCATTTCTAGAATATGTGTTCAGGGCTTAACTCTCCCTCTGGGCATGACCTCAGGTCCATCCTGCAAGATTTGGCAGGTTGTATCTTAATAGCCAAAATATTCTCTAATTCCTACTTCGAGGTTTTTTTTTTTTTTGACTTGAGATTATTTAGATGCACATTATTCAAATTCTTATAATGTAGGGCTTTTCTAGTTTTTGCAGTTTTTTTTTTAATTTAATAGACAAATTCCTTTGTGTTCAGATAACTTGCTTGGATTTTAATCTTTGGACATTTGAGAAGGGGGCAACCACGTCCCAGCATGTGAAAAAGAGGCAGACTATATTGTTGAACGCAGTGTTACTGTTTGTTTTCTATGCGGTCTGGAATGCTATCATGATATTTTTTTTTTTTTTTTTTTTTTTACTTTTTGGCATGTGCATGGGTTTAAATGTGTCCCTCAGAAATATTATTCCCCTAGACATTTGTAATGGGATTTCAACCTCTCTGTCTTAAACCTGTGAGTTTAGCCCGTTGGCATTTATTCTATTGAAAATGTTGGATTCATTTCCCCCGTATTTTGTGCTTTTTTTTTTGATCTTGACACTCTCAGTTGCTACTCTGACAATTTCGTCCAATACGAGTTTTTTGAAATCCACTACGTCCTCCACCGTGTTCGAAATTAAAGGCTTTCACTGATGTATACCTGTGACCAAGTCTGAAATTTTTTTAATTCCGCTACCCTCATGTTAAATAACACAGAAACTTTACAGCAGCTTAATTCCAGCTAACTCCCTTCCCAAGTGTTGTGTTAATTTTCTTGTGCTTTAATCCTACCACATGTTTTTTGTTTTTTGTTTTTTAATATAATTTATTGTCAAGTTGGCTAACATACAGTGTATACAGTGTGCTTTTGGCTTCAAGAGTAGATTCCCATGATTCATTGCTTACATACAACACCCAGTGCTCATCCCAACAGGTGCCCTCCTCAATGCCCATCACCCATTTCCCTCTGGCCCCCCCGTTCCCCTCCAATCAGCCCTCAATTTGTTCTCTGTATTTAAGAGTCTCTTATGGTTTGACTCCCTGTCAGTTTGTAACTATGTTTTTCCCTTCCCCTCTCCCATGGACTTCTGTTAAGTTTCTCAATGAGTGACATATGAGTGACAACATATGACATCTGTCTTTCTCTGACAGACTTAATAATTAGTCATTGAAATTTTTGTTTACGTGACCAATATTTGTTTGGCAGTCATCCACGTATACATCAATTTATGTCCCAATCGCTTCTCTCTGCATCAATTTCTCATATTTTTGTGTTAAAAACTATCTGCCACCCGCCCTATTTTCTATTTTTGGAAATCCAGTGACACTACATTTAATCTTGCCATTTCAACTTCTGTTATTTGATTTACTCTTTTGTATATTCCAGAGCTTTCTCTTTAGGTGTTCCATATGAAATTTCTTTGAGTATCTTTCCATAATTCTCTCTTATCTGTGTCAAACCGGATATTTAATACATCTTAATGAATTTTAATTCTGTAACTATATTTACTGTTTCTAAAATTTCTCTTTTTTTGTTTGTTTTTCTAAATCTCTCCAGTGTTTTGTTTTGTTTTTGTTTTTGCTTTTGTTTTAATATTATCCTGTCCCTTGGGATGCCTGGGTGGCTCAGTCAGTTGAACACCAGACTATTGATTTTGGCTCAGGTCATGATGTCACGGTTTGTGGGTTTGAGCCTGCTTGGGGTTCTCTCCCTGCCCCTCCCTGGCTCTCTCTCTATGTCTCAAAATAAACAAGCAAACTTAAAAAAAAATCTTCCAAAAAATAATATTATCCTATTCCTTTCTGGTGTTTTAAATTACATCCTTTAAATTTTAGCATATCTTACACGTGCACATTTATAATTTGTTTCTGACAATTTTATTATTTTATAGTTTCAGTGGCTGAAGCCCACACTTGTGTGGGCTCTTCTCCACGGTGGTGGCCGGCACTTTCCAAAGTGCTCTGGGATTGCAGATTGTGACCTCATGTTTGGTAAAGCTTATCTGGTGTAGATCACATGGACAAATTGAGAGAAAGAGGGTTTTCATGGAGAAAATTTAGGTTGTTTCTATAAGTTCTCATAGGTACTTCCAACAAAGATCTACCTTTTATTGTTTCACTTAGAGTTTCCTAAACCAGCTAATAAATGTGACTACAGATTACTACTAGATGTATAATATCTATATTGTTATATAGATATTATAAATGATAGTTTGATTTTTTTTTTCCCAAGTCCTGCTTAGATTGGTCACATCTCCCTCTTTGGTGGCAGGTGGATTTAAAAAAAATTTTTTTTAATATTTATTTTTGAAGGACAGAGAGAGAGAGAGAGAGAGCACTCAAGGGGGAGGGTCAGAAAGAGAGGGAGACACAGAATCTGAAGCAGGCTCCAGGCTCTAAGCTGTTAGCACAAAGCCTGATGTGGGACTTGAATTCACAAACTGTGAGATGGTGACCTGAGCCGAAGTCGGACGCTTAACGGACTGAGCCACCCAGGCACCCAGTTATTTCTAGTAGGTTTCTACTAAGTGTGCAATTCTTTGGGTTTCTAGGATTTATTCAGGAGTCACTTTTACATCCCCCCACCCCCTTGAATGGACCCCGAGACTGTCTTTTTGGCTTAAAACAAAGTATTTTAGTCTGTAAGTTAGAAAATGTCCCCAGAGAAACACTGGTGTAAGCTTACGTGTTAGCAAACCTTGCTGTTCCCCAGGGAGCTCCCTTTATTTCACGCAAACTCGGCTATGCGTCTAAAGGATTTCAGTTGTGTTTTATCCCGTGTACTATGATTGTTACATAAGGAGATAAATATTCGTATTGTCTGGTCTATTCATCTGAGAATCACTGAAAACTGTAAGTGGATGAAGTAAAGTACTTAGCCCTTTTTTTCTAAGCGACAAAGCTGACACGGTTAAGAGGCTAGCCCTAATTCTCTCCGTAAGTAACTTAGGGAAGCCGGATTTACCTTGATGGTGAGTTTCCATCTCCTTCACGTCACTGCGGTTTTTAAAACAGATCTCAGGGACCCTCATCACTTACCACTGTGCCCCTCGTGGCAAGGCACTTAACAGCTCTTTGAGGACTTTGTTTTTTCGTGTGTGCACATTCGATTTTCTTCCTTGCCGGTTGTGAAAACGTGAAAACATGGGACTGAATCTTGACAAGTGGTGTCTGAGCCACGGTGCCTAGCCCAGCTCCAGGCACATTATAGTTGCTTGATAACTACTGATAGAGTTGGCGTAATTCCAAGGACCTTCAAACTCTAAACTGCAGCTAGAAGAATCTAGATAATTTTCCCAAAGAGAAAAAGAACCATCAGAGAGCTGAAGACCAGCCAGGCCAGTTCAATCCCACAGGCGTCAGTAAAGGGAGGTTTTGAAGGTTGGGGTCAGTGGGGTGGCACCAAGGGGGCATAAAGACTCCCCATATCCCCTTGGGAAACACAGAGGAGAAACATCCCCAATGCTAACAGGTTGGCCGGTCTTTGTCAAAGCAGACACCCTGCTTTGTTCCAGGGCAGCCTCTGGGGGGCAAGGGTCAGTGGGACTTGAGCTGAGGGAGGTTCCTTTGATGGACCCAGCTCTAAGCCCTCTCTTCCTTGCCCTCAATAGCAAGCGACAGGAATGGACAGACATGGGGGTACCCAGTAGTTGACAGGATCCCTAGGGTGGGGAAGGGGTGAGGAGGGAGAGGTTTGTTGTGGGAAATGCTACGGCCGACAGGGATTTTTCTTCTAAGAGGAAAAGGGAAGAAGTAAGGAGCAGGTGATGTGCTTAATTCCCTTGACTTGTGTCATCTACCTATTACTATTTACATTTATTAACACGCTGATGCATTTCCATTTTAAAAGGATTCTAGAAACGCACCGTGAAAAATTAAAATGTCTCCTTCAACTCGTGCCTTACCTCCTATTTGCACTCAAGTATCTGACCAGATACCATCAAAGTGCTCCATTTGGTGTGGGGGAGCACCCCACATCCCTCCCCTGTCCGTGTGTGTGTGTGTGTGTGTGTGCACGCACACACGCATGCGTGTGCACATCCTAATATCAAGGGGATCGCCTTGGGGCGCCCGGGGGGCTCAGTCGGTTGAGAGTCCGACTTCGGCTTAGGTCATGATCTCGCTCTCTGTGAGTTCCAGCCCCGCGTCGGGCTCTGTGCCGACAGCTCAGAGCCTGGAGCCTGCTTTGGATTCTGTGTCTCCCTCTCTCTCTGCCCCTCCCCTGCTCTCCCTCTCTCTCTCTCTCTCTCTCTCTTTCTCTCTCTCTCTCTCAAAAATAAATAAAAACATTTAAAAAATAAAAAAATAAAAGAATAAAACTTAATGGGATCACCTTATACCCTTTCAATGACTTTTTTCACTTAGCAATGTATCTTACGGATTTTGCAAGCCGGCCCTGTGTTCTACCTCCAAAATTTTTAACTACTATTTATAGGAGTCCATTGATTGGGTTCGCAATGATTAACTTACCTGTTTCCCTCTTGATGGTGATTTAATTTGTTCTCGTGAGTTTGCTCTTACAGACAATGCTGCAAGAACTTCTCTGTACATGCACACACATGGGTCAAGCGTGCAGGCTGCTCCTTCCTTTACAAAGATTCCTAAAAGGCAAGTCTTGGATCAAAGAGTCTCTACGCATCATTTTTCCAATTGACTGATAAATTGCCCTTTTAAAAAGCTTTATCAACGCATCCTTCCGGCAAAATGCAAAGACAGCACATCCTCCCCCCAGACTTCCCGTTATGATTTTTATACTTCCTCCCTCATCGAAAACACCTTTAGTTTCTGTTTCAAAATCTTCTCATGTGTTTATTGGCCATTTTATGTCACGTTCAGTAAACCCACAGTTCAGATCCTTTGGCTATTTTCGACTGGGTTGTCTTTTTTGTGTCGGTTTGCGTGGGCCCTTTGCAGAATCTGAATATTCATCTTTTGCTTTTGCCACTGGAAATATTTTTGTCCTTCCGGCATCTGTCATTATCTTTGTGACTTTTGTCATTTATCGCAGGAAATTTGTCAACCTCTTTCCACGGGGCCTCTAATCCTCCCATATCACAATGTTTTCCCCGCCACACGTCATTAGCGATATTTTTCGGGCTTACATTTTTAATCAAACTGAAATCTATTTACATTTACTGTAAGTGATGCGTCATCTATACTTTCTTTTTAGCAAGTGGATCATCAACGATCCCAGCATCATTATTAGTTAGACGTTCTATTTCACAGAAACATCACTGTTATTACGTTAATGCAATTTTATGCACAAACTCCCTGATGCGTCAGTTTGCTCCCTGAATGCCTGTCCCGCTGCATCACATGTTTGTACACTCTGATGTCATACCGCTTTCGTGATCCTACTTCGGGCCGCGTCAGCCGGGCAAACCCCCAACCAGGTTCATGTCTGCTGTGTATCTTTTCAAAACGGTGCCGGCTGTTCCCATACACGTCCTGTCCATTCGAACCAGAGCATGAACTCCTCAGGCTCTATCACAAAACCTATTGGCGTTTGCCTGGGATGTTGATGGAAGGTGTGGATTCTTGAGGAGAAAGGACGTGTGAGGACACGGAGGCCTGTCCTGGGTGGCAGACACTTCTTAGTGTCCCAAACCACGTCCCCTTTCCTCCTGGACACGTTGGGGATGGCGTTTCTCACCTTCCCTCGCATTTGGGTGTCAGCCTGTCAGTAAGTTCCAGACAAGGGAAAGTAGGCAGGTGTTCGGTGAGCCACCTCCAGCTGAGCCACAGAAGTCACCTGCCCTGTGCCCACCACCCCCCTACATCCACAACCTCCCACCTGCATGAGGACCCCCAGTTTTTACTTTTCCAGTTGGTTACTATGGTCTGGAGTTCTTTTTATATTATTATTTCAGCTGTGAATAAAATCCTTTCTCTTCTATTACATTTTCTATTTGGTTGTTGCTGGTTCTGGAAAAACTATTGATTTTTGTCGGTTGATATATTCGGTCTCAGGTAGCTGAGCTCTCATGACCGTTTTGAGCCATTTATCAGTTTATGCTTGTGCATTTTTGTAGGAAAGAACATTCTCATATACATAATGCCATATTTCTCATGCTACGTTTTTTTTCATCTTTACATTGTTAGAACCCTTCGCGCAGTGTTAAACAGTGATGTATCGTGGACTTCCTTGCTGAGCTGATGTTTAGAAAATATCACTCATGTCCACTGTTAAGTATGATGCTTGCTTCAGTTTTCTGGTAAATACTTTTTATCAAGATAAGAGTGTTTCATTACTGTCTCTGTTTTCTAAGTGGTTTTTGTCAGGAATGAGCATCGGCCTCCATCAAATTGTTCTTCAGCGTCTAGTGAGGTCATTAAAGCTTCTCCTTTATTCTCTGGCTGTAATAAGCCCGGTGATAGGTTTTCCTAACCATTCTTATATTCCTGTGATTAACTCTGTGTGGTTGCCAGGCATTATTTTTAATACCTTGTTGATCTTGATATTAAATATCATTTAGGATTTATTCATCTGTTTACGGTGGGCTTGGATATAGATTTTTCTTGTTGTGCCTGCTTGTCAAGTGGTATCTTAATTACACCAGCTATTTTAATGAAAAGAGGATCTCTCCCTCTTTCTCTATTCTCTGGAAGTTTACAGAAACTTGTTAGATAGAAAACGTGGTGGGCATTTACTACGGCAAAGGTATATTTCCTCCTTTTAGCCACCCTCATAATAGACTCCGTTGATATACATACATGTATGATATAGCTGTAGATTTTATTCCCTAAATATTTATTTTTTATCAGAGTTACACATGTAGAGCTTTAAAAGCTAGAAAATTTGAGGGGTGCCTGGGTGGCTCGGTTGGTGGGGCATCGGTCTTCGGCTCAAGTCATGATCTCACAGCAGAGCTTGGAGCCTGCTCCCTCTCTTTCTGCCCCTTCTCTGCTCATGCTCTGTCTGTCTCTCTCTCTCAAAAGTAAACCTTAAAAAAGTTTTTTTAAAAAGCTGGAAAGTTCTACAAATCTTTTTTACAAACGAAGCCATCCCTGGGACAATGCTGTTTCTATCTGCTCCCAGAAGCAATCACCGAATCTGTTTTAGCTGTTTCTTTTTGAGACTTACTCTATTTAAGTAATGCATTTTTCCTACAATTTTTGATTCTTTATCATTAGATATTAAATACTCTCTTCCTACCAAAGAAGTTGGGGACTTGATTTTCTTTCGATCGCCCTGAAACCCACATACAACAGTGTCTCTCCAACCAAACTTGTTACGACGGGCAGATAGTAGTTTCCGTCCCGGGTAGGTTTGCATTCAATGTTCATGTAATTCTGTACATAAACATTTTTATATGTGAACCAAGTACAGTAATGTAGTGTTTTATAATACTTTTCATTGTTTAAGTTAATAAATATCTCTTTCTTCTTGCCTAAAATAATGGGTGACAAATTCACCACCAGATCTGCGTAACCCTGTCCACACATTTGAGTTAGGGAAGACTTTCTTTATGAAATTAAGACATATACACACACGCACACGTGCACACGCACACACACACACAGATGCTTATGTCATAATGTAATTACTTCATAAATTACCACCTGTAGACACATCCATGTACCTACACGTGAGGGTGGAAACATTTCCAGCATCCCATGAAATCTCTCGTCCCTCCGTCCCAGGATGTACCTCTTCCCCAAGCCTAGCTGTTGTCTTGAATTCTGATGCCACAGGTTGCTTTTGCCCTGTTTCTAACACACATGTGCCCACGCATGCGTACGTCTGGGTTCTTACCCTGAACGTAATGGCTTGAGGATCATTTGTATTGTTTCGTGCAACGGCAGCTGGTTGCTCTATAATTGCCCCAATGTCGGATAGTTTAAGTTTTTTGTAATGTGTACTCCTCTCCTCTACCTGTGGAAATTTTTGTTTGTGAAGTGGCTAAGGGCTGCATTTTGCCCTTTTATTGATATGATTTCTATGAATTCGAGTGATGAATTTCAAATGAGCACAACTTACTGATCTAACACTTCTCTCTGTTAATGATCTCTGTATCTTTAATAAAATCTCTTCCTATTCCGGGGTGCCTGAGTGGCTCCGTTGCTTAGGCGTCTGACTCCTGATTTCTGCTCAGGTCATGATCTCCCGGTTGGTGAGTTCGAGCCCCCCGTTGGGCTCTGCGCTGACAGCACGGGGGCCTGCTTGGGATTCTCTCTCCCTCTCTCTCTCTCTGCCCCTCCCCTCAAAACAAATAAATAAATAAACTTTAAAATAAAATAAACCTCTGCCTATTCCAAGGTCAGGAGATTAGATAATAAACACTTTCCTCCCACCTGATGACTTACCTTTTCAATCCTTTGAAAAACAGAAGTTCTAACACTTCATCTATTTCTTCCATTACAGTCAGTCCTTCTGTGTCGAGACTGAGAAATCTTTCCAACACCAAGCTCATTCAAAAATTCCTTATGATACATTTCATAAGTTTTAGCAATTTAGCGTTTGTATCTAAGTTTACTTTTTTCATATCTAAACTCGAAATATGTCTGGGATTGGTTTTTGTATAATTATGTGAGGTAGGAGATCAAAATATTTTTTCCCCTATGGGGTATCCAAGGACCCAGAAGCTGTCATTGAAAAGGTACTGTACCCACCTGTCACTACGATGCCATTGTTATCATAAATCTGGCCATCTGCAGTGTATGCAGGGCCCATGTGACAAGCACGAATGAAGACTCCCAAAGCATAGTGTAAATAATTAAATGTAAGTCAAGCCAAAATGTTATTACATAGAATACATTCTAACCCCTACATTGACAAATGTATACTTTCTCTCCTCAAATTTCCCTTTAATAAAAGTTATTTCCACTAAAGCATTAATTTGGCTTTTATCTCATAACGTCCATTATGTGTATTATTTTCATTAGCACTCAGCTAAAAATATTTTCTTCTTAATTCTTTCGGCTAAAAAGTTACGTACAAGTGTCTTATTTGATTTCCACACATGTGATGATTTCCTAGTTACCTTTTTGTTATTAATTTATCACTTCAACACTTTGATAATATTTCCATTAGCTTTTGGCTTCCATTTTCCTCTTGATGAATTGGCTGTCAGTTGAGTGTTGTTTCTTTGAAGGAGATCTGGTCGATTGACTGATTTAGATTTAAGACAGTCTTGGATTTTCAGAAGTCTTTTATATTGTGATTAATTGTGATTTTCTTTTTATTTATTCTGCCTCCATTTCATGTTGAGTATGATTTGATATTTACAGTCATGTTTGGAAAATCCTTACCCTTATTTTTTCCCATGAAATATGGTAATATGTATTGGTCCCATACAATATTCTTTTTCCCCTTCTCCTGGGACTTCCCTTACACATATGTTGAACGTTTACACCGCATCCCACATGCCTCTTATTGATTTTCTGTTTTTTTGAAGTACCTTTGTCACTAAGCACATTTCTGAATATTTTCTTCTGACCTGCCTTCCAGTGTTGTAATTATCTCTTCAGCTACGACTGATTTTGAATTAAACCCTTCCATTAAATTGTTCATCCCTTGGCTTATTTTTTAATTCTTGATTTTTCTCTTATTAGGTGCCCATTTTCTACATACATATTAGTTTTGTCTTTTATTTCCTTGGGCACACCACACATATTTATTCAAAAGATGATGTGATAATTCGGTATCTGAACCCTCTGTGGGCATGTCCCTGCTTCATTTCTTTGGTTTGGAGTCGTGTTGTCATCTCCTGTACCTGTTTATTTGTAGTAAATGCTGGCCAAGGGATTTGGAAAATTGTAGAGACTATTTGATGCTCCGGATAACTTTGCCTTCTTCTTCTAGGATGGGATGATATTGGTCTCTGGCCAGTGGCCAGGCTAGAGACACCAGTAATCTCACAACACATAGTCGAGGCAAGTGCAAACCTGGACTCCTTTATTTTTAGGGCCCTCTCTTCCCAGATGACTCTCCCACCCGTGGTGTATCCTTCTTGGCCACTAGCCCAAATTTGGGGGAGTTTCCAGACCCCTTTCTTTGGCAGACTCCTCAGGAGACTGACGCTGAGGCACAGGTTGTGTGGAGTTTTGTTAGACTGTGTTCTTGGGAACAGTACTTCCAGCACCAGAGAAGCAGACTGGGGCAGAGTGGAGGCTGAACTGGAATGGCGGCTATATAAAGCCTCAGCTGGTCCCATGGGGGGACCCACAACTGCAGGTGTCCACACGAGGCTGGTCCCATGGGGGGGACCCACAACTACAGGTGTCCTCAGCTCAGACGAGGGGCCGAGTCTTTACTCTGCATCAACCAGCAGTGAGTCCACACTGCTCCGAGGAGCCCCTGAAGCCCTGGGCACAGCGGCTCCCCCGGCCAAGAGCAATTCACCTGGGTCCTGCCACCAGCGAATGCTCAGGAAGCTGGGGAGCCTTGGTCTACATCATCTGGTCCATCGTAACCAGAAGCCAACCTCATGCTGTTTTCCTTAGAGGTTGACAGGCTTTGTCTCTAAGGTGCCAGAGAATAAATATTTCGGGCTGTGCAGCCCATATGGTCTCTGTCACAACCACTCAACTGTGCTGCTGCTGTATGAAGCAGCCGCTCTGTGTAACAAATGGGCGTGGCTGCCTTCCAGTGAAACTTTATCTACAAAAGCAGATGCTGGGCCAGGCTTGGCGAAGGGGCTAGCCTTTGCGGACCCCTGGCCTTGGTCCCAGAGGGGGGCTTAGCGGCTCGTCACAATGTCCATATCACCCTCATCCTGAGTGGGCTCTGGATGTTCATGTCTACGTTTTGCCCCCTCCTCACATTCCAGGGTCGGCTAAAACCCCCGTCCATCTCTCAGCATCTCACCCACTTTTTCCAAATTTGACAATGCTCTCTGGAGCTGTGCTCTCCAATACGGTGGCCAGGAGTTACATGTAGGTATCCAAATTTAAATTAACTGAAATCAAACAAAGTCTAAGCGCACTCGGGTGGCTCAGTGGATTAAGCGTCCAACTCTTGATTTCGGCTCGGGTCATGATCTCACAGTTCATGGGTTCGAGCCCTGTGGAGGGCTCCTCGTAACAGTCCCAGGAGCCTGCTTGGGATTCTCTCTCTCTCTCTCTCTCTCTCTATCTCCCTCTCCCTCTGCCCCTCCCCTGCTGGCACACGCTCACACTCTCTGTCTCAAAATAAATAAATCAAAAAAAAATTAAAAACACAAAATTAAACGAAGTCTGGAATTAGGTTTTTCAGCCACAGAAGTGTTGGGTAGCTCCAGGCTACCACATTGGACAGAGGGAATGCGGAACACTTTCGTCATCACAGAAGGTTGGCCATTGCTCATCTAGAGAAGAGGTTGGCCTCACCTGCCAGGGTCCCCTCTGTGCGTTTTCTCCACATCGTGGTACCATAACTCTTCTCTCACTTGATATCTATTCAATGTGGTCAATGTGATTTTATTTTTTAAGTTTACTGATTTATGTTGAGAGAGAGAGTGAAAGAAGGGGAGGGACTGAGAGAGGGAGAGAGAGAATCCCAAGCTGATCCCACGCTCAAAGCAGAGCCAGACACGGGGCTCAATCTCACAAGCCGTGAGATCATGCCCTGGGCTGAAATCAAGAGTCAGATGCATAACTGACTGAGCCACCCAGGCGCCCCAGTCTCAGTGATTTTAAAATGTTTTGCCCTGCCTTTCCGGTTGTTTCTGATGGGATGTTGGTCTACATCATCCGTCCCCTCATAACCAGAAGCAAACTCATGCTGCTCTTTAGGGTTCTTTTCATGCTTGGTGTGGCCTTCTCCGTGTCGCCTAGTGCGTAAGTATTTTTGTTTCCAGGTCTATCTGGGATTACCCTGCGTCTTTAGTTTCCTGGGGGGATTTCTGAAACTAATCTGCATTTCTCATCCTCAAGGCCTGTTCTCTGTTGTCCAGGGTTTCGCACCTGTTTGTCTTAGGACACTGTTGGCTCCACACTCTGGGCCCTGGGGCAGGTATGTGTGTGTGTGTGTGTGTCCGGTGTTTGTCCCGTGTGTGTGTGTGCACATGAGTGCACTCAGAGTGTCCACACCACGTCTAACAGAAAGTTCAGGTTCCGTGTGCACTAATAGCACAGGCTCAAGTTTGGTTTTACCGACATGTCATGTGTCCATTGACACCCAGGGACCAGAGCTGACCTCTGAGAGGAGGGTGCGGGGCACCAGGTGTGAACCACAGGCCCCTTTTCACAAAGGACATACATGGTATGTTGTGCAGGAAGCCGGTCTCCACACGGGGCTGCAGCTGGTTCCACCCCGGACCCCCATGAGTGTGTCAGTGCTCCTCCCTGGGCCCCCATGAGTGTGTCAGTGCTGTGTGGTAGGCCAGGAACCTCCATCGGTCTTAATTTCTGGCTGGGAAGTGCATCTGTATTTCAGGCATGTGACGGACTCTCCTTTCCCTTTTCAACCCCATCTGTGCTTTTTACATTTAATGTGCGTTTAATCCCAACCTCCTGTGTCTGAAGCAGCATCAGAGGACCCTGAGGCCCTGTTCCGTCTTCTCTCTTGGGCGGAAATCCCAGGGGTTTGGGTTTCAAACATTATCACATCCCATTCCCCCGCTGACCCTAACATGAGTGTCTGGTCCCTATTTTCTGGGGAAGGAGAAACACTTAGAGAAGCGATTAGCTGTGTGACTTTGGAAAGCTCTGTGACACGGGGTCCGGTTCCAAAGCCCATCATCTTCCCGACGTGTGGTTCTGGAACCAGGCAGCACCTGTGTGCCTCTACGCCTTGGGGTCGGGAGAGCAGACGCTCCGCCCCGGTGACGTCAGAGGCCAGCAGGTGCACGGCTCCGAGTCCAGAAAGAATGTCTCTGAGCAGAAGCTTGTATCCTGTTTGGCACAGGAAGTGAAGTCAGTAAACATTAGGGGAGCAAAGGCTCAGTTTCCATCAAGAGCAGGCTGGGCGCTGGAGGCAAGGTGACGTGGGGCCGTCAAAGCAGGTTCCATTTCTCCTCCCGCCTCTTCTGAAGAGGGCTGGTCGCTCTGCCGGGCGCCCTCCTGCCACTGACTCTGGGCCACGGACGGAGGAGGAACGCGGCCCGCGGGTGGTGAGGAGACACAGCGGTTGGCAGCGATGAGCCCCGTTCCTGGACAACAGGGAGGGTGCCCTGAGGGCAGCGTGGGGACCATGCTGAGCCTCTGATGGAGAGTCGGCGATGGGGTGGATGAGCGGGGATGCAGGGCTATGTGAAAGATGGGGACGAAACTGAGACCAACTTGATGTTGCAACATCCCACGGGGGGGGGGGGGGGGGGGGGGGTAAATCTGCCAATTGGGGAGCCCAGGCGGGGGAGGGGGGTTAAATCTGCCAGTTGGGGAGCCCAGGCTCTAACTGGTGTCCTTACACTTTCCATTAGGTCGGGTCTTAACCAGAAATCTATGACAAAATATTATTTCCCATTTTCCAACTGATCCTGAAACCTGGATCTTTCTAAGTCCGTCCTCGGCACAGACTTTCAAAGATCCAGACTGTAGCTGGCCAGGCCGCGGGGGGCACGCGGTTGTCCCAACCCTGCCCCCCACCGCAACAGCATCACAGGGTCGCTGGCTGACGGCCGAGTCCCTCAGTCTGACACCAGGCCGACCGAGCAGGGGCCGGAGGGGCCCTCAGCGCAGAAAAGAGGCATTTGATCACCTGCCAGGCCTGCGGCAGGGCACGGGGGACGGTGTTCCGCAAGGTGAAATACATCTCTGGAAGCCCACTTTCCCAACGTTTCCGGCTCCGTCCTCGGTGCCCCGCGTGGGACCCAAGAGTATCGACTGTGCTGCGGGGTCTGTGATTCTGTGTGTTCTCACCTGGGAGAAGGAAAGGTGAAGAGGTGGTTTCTGGGAAGCTTTGAAAAGCCATTATCTAGAATCAGAAACACGAGCTGGTTTGTTTTGTCCTTTTATTTCCTTCTGAAAGCTGAGCAGTCAGAGCTCAGCCGGCCGTCTGTCTTCCGGGTGGGCAGGAGGGAGCCCGCGGACTCAGTGGCCGTCTGCGATAACTGTCCCACCTGAGCAGGTGACAATGACATGCAAATCACTCCCTGCGACCCAGAATAACAGATGAGGGGGAGAGGGTTTGTTGGAGAGCCGCATTTCCCGGGAAGGTTGAAGAAACCATCCGGCTGCTTCCGTCTCCTGAGCGGCCCTCCCCACGGCTGACCTTGTCTGGGGTCAGGGCAGCAGGGGTTGACTCCCACCCCCGGATGCCGGCTGCGTTCAGCTCGCTCGTGGGAGCACAGCGGCCGTCAGCTCAGGGAGGTCACTCTGTGATGGAGACACATGTCCCTCGTAGAAGCTCCACATGCAGAGCCGGCCCCGGACCGGCGACAGAGGGCCGCACTCTGAAGCTGCTGGAAGTCGCGAAGGGACGTGATGGGCCCTCCGTCCTGGGGCCTGGCCTGGGGCACATCCTGGCCAGGATGACAGCTGAGTCTCAGTCTGACACAGAAAGCCTCACGAAGAAAGGAGTCATCACCATGGAGAATCGTGACCTGGAGTCTCGGCGTGGGGCAGGTCTGGGCTCCACCAGAGCGTTTTTGTTTGTTTGTTTTTTGTTTGTTTTAACAGTTTTTTAAAATGTTTATTTATATTTGAGAGAGAGACAGAGGGGAGGGGCAGAGAGAGAGGGAGGTGCAGAATCCGAAGCAGGTTCTAGGCTCTGAGCCGTCAGCGCAGAGCCCGACGCGGGGCTCGAACCCACGAACTGTGAGATCACGGCCTGAGCCAAAGTCGGCCGCTTAACCGACTGAGTCCCCCAGGCGCCCCTCGACCGGAGCTTTGTGCCTCAGTGGCTGTGCCGACGAAAGCAGAACAGGGTCCTCAAGGCAGACAGCCTCTTCCGAGTCGGCTAATACACCCTGACTCGGGGACCCCACCGGGACACAATGTGCTCAGGAGGTGCTGACAGGGGTGAGCGTAGCCCCTCGCCTGGTGTGGGCGGGGCGCGAGGCCTTCCCTGATCAGAGTGGCACCTGCTCCCTGCCGTTCCTGGCTGGGTGGGGCAGCCAGAGCCGTCAGCGCATCATGGACACGGGCATCCGTACTTGACTCCCGGTCCTCCCCAGGCCCGGTGGTCCTCCGTGAGTGATTCTGACGCTGACCTGTGCGGACAAGACAACGGAAGAGAAGGTGGCCTCCGGGCCTCCCCTCCGCTCCCCTGCCTTGCCTGACAGTGGGGCTATTCTCCTGGCTCTCGGCTTTTCTGCCACCCACCCCCCACCCCCCACTTCGATGTGCAGGGTGCAGAGTGGAGGCCAGGCCCCTGACCCCGTCTGACCTGCCATCCAGGGTTCCGCACCGTCTGCCTTCACCTCTGAGTCTCTGATTCAAGGAAACCTCCGCTGGGCTCAGTCCTCCGGGGACACCTGGGGACACGTGGTGGGACCTCAGTAAACATTTGCTAACTTTAACTCAGCTGAGGGCAAACCCAAGAGAAAAGTGTGCTCGAGGTGTGTTTGTTTGTGACCCACCTTCTCCGTAAGTGGCAGGTTGAACCGGACATTAGAGAGTGCTTTCTGACATTGCAGGGGCGCCCGTGGCAGAAAACCCGTCGAGGGGACAGAGCGTGACTGCGATGCGGACAAGCCACACCAAGTGGGGCACCCGAGGCGGAGAGCTGCCCGACGGGGTTCGGTCCCCCTGCTGGGGCTCCTGGGGGGGGGGGGGGGTGGCGGGGACTGCAGATGTAAGCACTGTGCACATGGGGCCCGAGAGGGGCCCCCGGAGAGCCGCCGGGGCCCTAAGCCAGCTGCAGGTCTGGAGAGATCTGGCGCCCACGCAAAGACAGGCGAACAGCGGAAAAAGGAAAAGCGGAAACATGTGGCACAGCATGAATGAATACCATGCCTCTGGAGCAGGAGAACCACTCTTATCCGGGCTGATTTTCCCTCTGCTAGAGCCCATCTCGTGAAGAAGCCACGGCCCTGAACCCCTTCCGAATCAGCCTCAAGAACAAAACCGTACGTATTGTCTCCTTCCTGTGAAAGCATGATAACGATGTCTCCCTTTTGCCCCACCCCCTCCCTCTTTCCACCTGCCGGGGCTGCTGCTCAGGTCGGGGACTTTGTACCCGCTGATTAAATAAATGCTGTTTCCATGCGGCGCCTGCTTTTCTCTCTTTCTCAGACCCTCGTGCCGGTGAGGCTCCCTCCATGCGGTCGGGGAACTTGCCCGATTCCTTTGCTGGTGTTTGAGGGATGGACCCTCCGCAGAACTCAGACTCAGCTTGCATCCCGAGCCCAGGAAGGCCGCCGTGACCTCGCACAGAAGCCAGCACCCCCTCAACGTGCGGCACCCACCCCCCAACTCCACTTTCCTCTGGCATCGGATCCTGTCTACACCCAACGGAACTCCCTCTGACCCACGTGAGTGCTTCTGTCTCCCCCTTCCAGTGGGAGCACCAGGAGAGCAGGGCCTGCCCGTCCTGTCCCGCTGTGTCCCCCTCCCTCGGGAGGCCCGGGGCATCGAGGCTGGACCGGCACTGACCTGAAAAGGGCCACGCACTTGACCCCCCAGGGAACGGAAGGGGAGGCGGTTTCGATCAAACGGGGCAAGCGTTACCACGGGCAGATGATCATCTGAGAGGGATTTGTGGTTAAGACATGGGGAAAAATGCCAGTTCACAGACATATCAGTCCGGGTTTAGTAAGAGCAGAAGGGGAAAGATGCCGAAAACGGAGAATGTTCCGCAGGACACAGAGCAAACATGGAGGAAGAGCTTAGACCCATGTGGACACCTTGGAGCCGACTGCGTGGTCCTCACCCGCCCCAGGCCCTCCCTGCCCTCCCTGCCCTCCCCTCGCCCTCCCCTCCTCCTCCCTGCCTTCCCCTCACCCTCCCTGCCCGTCACCCACAGCAGCTGGGCCTCCATGCTCTGCCTCCCCCTCACCAAACACATGCCTGTCTCAGGGCCTTTGCACATGCTGCCTGCCCTCCCCAGGAACGCTAGTCCCTAAGATACCCTCAGGGCTCGCTCCCCTGTTCACTTACATCCTGGATAAAGGGTCACCTTCGCAGAAAGGCGCACGGGCTCTTCGCCCCGACCCTGCATCCACTCTGCGTTTCTTTCATCACCTGATACAGAGAATGATTCCTTTCTCACTTTTGAATCAGTACCTCTCCCTCACGTCACAGTTGGTGCAAGAATTTCCAAGGTACAGATTTCAGGAAGAAATTCCATCCAACTGCTTCTCCACCCGGTGGGTCCGGCCTCAGCCAGGACAGGAAGGAATAGTCGCCCTCGGCCAGAGAGGGTGGAGCCCCAACGGGCTCTTTGGCTTGAAAATCGCTATCTGTGGCCTCAAGTGTGTGTGTGTGTGTGTGGATTTCATGGCGAGGAGCCTCCATTAAGCCTCTCCTTCTGTCCTGGGATAAAGCAGGGCAGGGAACGTCCCTCGTTCGCGTTCGCTCATTCACCCCTTCGTATACGGAGCAAGTGATTTGCGGGGGCTCCTCTGGCACCCGGGACCCTGTGGTGAGTCGGGACACTACACGGACCAGGTTCCGGGCAGCTCCTGGCAGAGCCGACTTTCGGGGGCACCCGCAGGTGGTAAAGAAGAGACTTTGGGTTTCGGGAGTGGTAGGAAGTGAGCCGGTGACAGGTGTGAGCAGATCAGGTCACATTAGCCGGCAGGTGGGGAGGGGTGGGCAACCAGGAGGGAGCTTGGGGGTGGCTGGGGCCGAGGTCAAAGCACCCAGACAGAAGGACCCCCTAGGAAGAGCGAGGGTCCCGAGAAAGGACACCCCACCAGGGTGGCTCGAGTTCTGCTAAGGAGGCGGCTGCTGGCTTGGGCCTGTGCGCACAGAGAGGCAGAGCCCAGGCCTTGAAACTCCCAGAACCCAAACACCATGAGAAGTTCAGGGACAGAAAGGAGGTATTCGATGGAGAATCAAACGCCTGGGGGCCAGCGCTGAGCAAGACGGGCAGGGAGGCGGCCTGCACGGGAGGTCAGTCCTGAGCAGGCTGCAGACCTGCTCGAGCCCGCCCGTGTCTGTCCTGCCCGGTCCACCTGTCCGCTCTACAGCAGGGGCGTCTGAGTGCGGGCTTGGGACGTTCTGGGGCAGGCTGCCGTAAGATGCCCGACACCGTCACAGCGATGGCTGAGGGGCAACGCCAGTTCACGAGGGGAAAGGATCCACCCCTCCACTCGCTCGTGAGCAGAGAGTTACCCAAGCAGATGAAAACAGAAGCTTCCAGAAGGTCTCCCTCCCCATCGCTTGAGAGCTGGCTTGCAACCCCACGGTGCCAGGCCCTGCCATTAACCTCCAGCGCTTTTCAATTAGCAGCTGTGAGGGGTCCTTGGCAGGTGTCGGGGATTTGCAGGGACGGGCCCCAGGGCATCGCCCCAGGACGCCTTAAAAGGGTCTAAGTGTTCTGTTGGAGGGACGCCCAGGAAGCATCGATCAGCTGCCGGTGGGGCGCCTACGTGCGGGGAGGCTTCCGGCCCCAGACCCCATCCCTGCCTCGGGAGAAGGGTTGTCGGTGGGGCCCGTTCAGGGGCCGCCACCCACGTGACTCGCTCTGGCATCTTCTGCGCTTGGCTCCCCGTGGCGGGTGGAGAGTGTGGGACCAGCGACATCACAACTCCCGGCCCAAGTGAAGGGCTTTGTGCCCCTCCCCCCAGTAAGGACAATCCGGTTGAATGAACATGCTTGTGTCCGTGTGGCCACTAGGAAACCAGACCAGCGCTCCCCACCTGTGAGCTGCGTGGCCCTGAGCCCCCAGCCCTGAATGTCACCGCTTCCAGAATTTTCTGCATGTCCCAGATGTGCCACAAAAGAGTCCCGGGACCTTTGACAGCTTGCTCAGCCTCCCTGGGACTCACTTTCCTCGTCAGACCCTGCAGATAACGGAAGCCATTTCAGGAGGACATTTGAGAGCACGTGGGGAAGAGAGCTCTGCCCCCACGTAAGGCTTTGTCCCCGTGTCCCCAGACCACCCCCCCTCCCCGGGGGTGCTTTTGCGAAGAGGCAGGTGAGAGTTGCAGCTTGCAGCAAATACAAAGGCCACAGGCGGATGCTCGCGGTGAGTTTCCCCTGAGAGGCTTCAAGGCACTGATTCTGGTGTGTCCCCACTGTCCCCGGGACCTCTGCGGCCCCTGGCCCCTCACCTCAGGGCAGATCTGAGCTCTTGCCCCAGTGGGCTTTCCTCCATAAAGAGGAGGCTCCTGTGGGCCACCTTGCGATGCTGGCCCCTCCCTCAGGACGCCGGGGCTGGGAAGGCCCTAGAGCAGATGTGAGGCCCCAGGGCTGCAGGGAGGGGCTCCCCTGGGGGTCCTGTCAGTGGGAACTGACTAGGCCTGTGCTGACTCTGGGGGGGTCTGCAAAGGCCAGGTGCCCCTCATCTTCCCGTGCTCTGAACAGACTTTCAGAAATTCCCTTCATTAAAAGACTACCCCCTGCCCTACCCCCCTCTCCCGTGCAGGGAGACGAAATCCTTGGAGAACCCGCGGACCGCAGGGCTGGGGCGGGGCGGGTGTGCCAGAGAGGGAGGACCAGCTCGCACCCCACCGGGTGGGGCCGAAGCTGGAGCAGGCCCCCCAACAAAGTACAAAACTCGAAACCTAAAATCAGGCCTGAGTCCCTGATGACCTAAGACGAACAAGGGACACCTGGGGGGGCTCCGTCGCAGGTGCATCCGACTCTTGATTTCAGCTCAGGTCATCATAATGATCTCACAGTTCGTGAGTTCGAGCCCCGCATGGGGCAACAGTCTGGAGCCTGCTTGGGATTCTGTCTCTCCTCTCTCTGTTTCTCTCTCTCTCCAAATAAATAAAATTTTTTAAAATGTTTTTTAATTAAAAAAAAAAGACCGAATAAATTAGTGAATGGGGTTTGGAGACAAGTCTCCCCCAGCAGAGGATTCCAAACACATCCGCAGATATCGGGCCCTGGAGTTGCTGGGGCCGAACCCCCTCCCTCCGCGTGGGCCACGCACACGGGCTCCCCTGCGGAGGGCAGGGTGGACGGGGGTGGGGGTGGGGGAGCCTCAGCCAGGTGACCGAGGCAGACACCTCGGGGATCAGTCAGGCCGACCGACGGCAGGCGCCCTGATGGGGAGGGATGAGGAGGGCCCTTCACCTGTGGGCTTCCTCCCGAACCCGGGACCCCAGTCCAACCCCGAGCAAAACGTCAGACGGATCCTGAGTCAGGTTCTGGCAGGATTCCCGACCGGTTCGCCTCAAACCGGTCAACATCATGGAAACCAAGGGAAGTTGGGAAACTGTCCCAGCCCAGATGCTAAGCCGACGACAGCTACATGTTATGTGGGACCTTGGAACAGGAGAAAAAGGCATGAGATTAAAAAAGCAAAAACAAGGGGCACCTGGGTGGCTCAGTCGGTTAAGCGTCCGACTTCGGCTCAGGTCATGATCTCCTGGTTCATGGGTTCGAGCCCCGTGTCGGGCTCTGTGCTGACAGCTCGGAGCCTGGAGCCTGCTTCCGCTTCTGTGTCTCCTTCCCTCTCTGCCCCTCCCCTGCTTGTGCTCTGTCTCTCTCAAAAATAAATAAACATTTAAAAAAAATTTTAAAAAGCAAAAACAAGAACAAAAATCAAGTAAAAAGCTCTAGAGAGACCCTGAATGGCCCAGTGACCCAGCAGGGAGGTGGGTCTGGTGCACAGGGGGTGGTTTCATGCCTTCTCTGCTGTTTTTCTGCAAATCCATAACTGTTCTAAAAACAATAGCTCCTTTAAAGACAGCCCCCTGTGTCTGGAGGGGCCCTTTCATCCAGAGCACGCAGTGCCCCTCGAATCTCTCCAGGATCTCTCCACAGTGAAAACCTGACGATCTGTACTGTCCCTCCCTGAACGCACAGCCGCCGAGGGTCCCGTTGCTGCCCCTGATGACGGGGACCGATTGCCGCCGCGGCACATTCTCCGGTGTCTCTTCCGGTCCCTCCCTTCTCTCATCGTCCTTGAGGGGAACATCCGCCTCAGAGATAATGGCCTTGGAATGAACACGTCTTATTACCCTGAAGGCTCAGCCCCCAGCGGAGGGCCGCGGCCAGCTCAGTGGACGCCGTGGGGCGCTCCTTCCGCCCAGGCAGGGAAAAGCTAAAATTAACACAGCCAGACAGCCTCCTCTGCTCCGAGCCAACCCTTCGGCACACATGCGGCCCGGGCTTCAGACCTCTCCCGCTGGCCCCAAAGCTTGGGTCAACCTGGATGTGGGCAAGCTGTTTCCAGGCCGGGAAACCCACCTGCATCACCTAGGAGACTTTGGAAGGCCCCAGATTCTGCATTGAACCTGCTTGCTCAGCAGTTCTGGGTACAAAGGGAGCACAGAGCTTTGCTGTGTGTGTGTGTGAGTGGAGGGAAGCGGGAGCCAGAGAGAAGGGCGTCATCTCAGACCTCGTCCTCAGGAAGGTCAGGCGCACTGCCACCGAAAGAACCTGGTGGCTGCAGGAGGGCGGGTGGGTCAGCAGCCACAGTCGAGGCCGTTTTCTCTCCTCCGGGGGAGCCGCTCAGGAGTGCCTGGCCACCAAGAAAGGGTGTGCAAAGCCTCCAGAGGGCCTGTCAGACGGACAGACAGCCTCCCAGCCCCTCTCGGGCCGGCACACGGGAGTGCCAGTCTAATAAGAGCCCAAAGGCTGCCAGCAAGATGAGAGAGAGGGCAGAAGCTGGCCGTGCCCCGCCCCGGCTGCAGATGCTCTGCCCAGAGCAGACCCGAGCACAGAGCCAAGAGGAGCCCCCTGCACCCAGTCACATTTAAAGTTTTGGTTATCACACTGGACGCAGCACACTAATAATGATCGACTTTCATTCCCTGGGAGTGACAAAGAAATTCAAGGACCTGCCTGTTCCTCTCATCCAGGGCAGGAGAATAAAGCAGAGGGAATTGAAAGGGTCAGCGGGGGGAGAAAGCGATCCCGCTGAATCATGACATCCTTGTTTCTGCACACGGTGGCCGGCTGGCTGGCTATATATAACACCTGGGTGCACGCAGTGTAGGTCCGAGCGGGCACGGAGGGCCGTGCTCATCGTCGTCACGACCTTGGCATCGGAGTATACACACCGTGTGCGATATTGGAACGCAACGCAATGTGTTCGGTATACGGCCTTTGTGTCATTAATTGTCCTTCTGCAACGGGCACTTTCCACCCGGTCAGGGTTCTGCTTTGTGGGCAGGCAGCCGTGTTTTTAACCAAAGCCCAGCTGGTGGACCTCTGAGCCATTTCCCCCTCTGTCACAAGCAGGTGCCTCCGCGAAGATGAGGCCCCCACGGCTCTCGGTCGGCCGGCCCAGGTGCTGCCAGCTCCTGAAATGGGTGCCCTGTCCTCGACCAGCGGGGCGCTCTGGCTGCTGGCTCGTGAGCGCCCGCCCGCTCTCCAGCGTGGCCCCTGGCCTGGACGTGTCTGGGAGGGGCTCTGCCCGGCAGTCTCCATCCTGGTGTCCGCCTGGCCCTGAGGGCAGCGGTCCGCAAGCCCCGGGCTCACCAGCGCCTTTGGGTTTCTGAATGAGGCAGGCACGTTCTCAGGGGAAATAAAGCCCCGAAATGGTGCCTCTTCCCTCATGGACTTCTAATTGACATTGTTCCCAAGGAAATGACAACACTTCATTTTCTCATGTCCCAAGGAAGTGCTTCCCCAGAGAGCACCGGGAATGTCTTCGCGGCCCCTGGCGGGACATCCGATGAACACCGCAGCGGGAACGACGCTCCCTGGGCAATTACACACGACAGTGACCCTCTTTATTAGGTCCCCATGCAGCATATCAGAATCGGCGTCACAGACCGAGCCTTGCCCAAATCCTCACAGAATGAACACTCGAGCCGGATTCAGCAAACTCCTACAAAAGCTGCCCCATGGATGGAGTGCATGTTGTGCACCAGACATCATTCCGGGCCCCAGAGCAACTATCGTGAACACGGTCAGGACACGATCAGTTGGCCAAGACATCAGACGGTGATTGGCTCTCGATAGAGCGTCGCAAGCCAGGAGAAGCCCCGTGACCGGTGAGGAGGTGCGTGTGACAGCAGAGGGTGGCGTGGACACGACGTGTGGCAAACACTGGGGTCCGGGGCTCTCTCCGCAGTGGAATGACCTTCAGGCTGGGAGCGGCGGGAGGCACAGAAGTTTGTGGGTCCGTGAAGGGCGTGGGAGGGGTGAATCCCAGGCACTGGGGAGGCTCCGGGCAAACAAGGGCTCCCGGGTGCAGGCACAGAAAGAAGGTCTGGGGGCAGGTGGACGCTGCGAGGCAGACATTGTGGGGTGCGTTGTGCCCCCCAAAATACTGAATCCTGAACCCCAGTCCCTACGAATGGACCTCATTTGGAAACAGGGTCTTTGCAGAGGATCAAGGTGAGATGAGCCCATCAGATTGAGCCCTAATCCAATGACTGGTGTCCTTGTAAAAAGGGGATGCTGGGACACAGACATGCACAAGGGAAGACAGCGTGAAGATGTGGGGAGAAAGTGGGTATCTACAAACCTAAGAATGCCTGAGGCTGCCAGCAGCCAAGAACGGTTTCCTCCCCCTGGCCTCGGAAGAAACAGCCCTGCTGAAACCTGGGTCCCAGACCTGTAGACCCTGGAGCTGGGAGACAATAAAGTTCTGTGGTCCTTTGATACAGTAGCCCCGGGTCCCGGCCGGTGTCGCCAGTGGGTGGGATGCTGCAGGGCCACGGAGGAGCGTTGAGCAGGGAGGGGAGCCGGTCAGACCCAAGTTGAAAAAGATGCATGGTGGGGGCCCCCCACCAGCCTGCAGGGCTCGGTCCCCCAGATGGAGATGCTCACGAAGTTGCTTTCGAGGACAAGAGCATGCTGGTCTCCGTGAAATGAGCTGCATGCCCAAGTGGAGTAAAAATGTTCTCAGCCATGAGAAGAAACAGGAAAATGCCACTTGTAAGTCACCAAGAGAAACGGGTGCTGAGGTATTGCGGGGTTGGCTTAGCAAGTCAGGGCTTTTAATTTTTTTTAAATAAAATTCTTTTTGAAGTGCATTTAGTTTTGAGAGGTAGAGAGACAGAGCTTGAAGGGAGGAGAGGCAGAGAGAGAGGGAGACACAGAATCTGAAGCAGGCTCCAGGCTCCGAGTTGTCAGCACAGAGCCTGATGTGGGGCTCAAACCCACGAACCGTGAGATCATGACCTGAGTCGAAGTCAGACGCTCAACCGACTGAGCCACCCCGGCACCCCAACACAGGGCTTTTAAATCAACCCAAACAGATACAGTGGATGGATTCTACTTCAAGAAACAACACCAGTTTCTTCAAAACGTACCAGTTACAATACGGACGTATTGCCATCTTCAGTCACTGGCAAAGGACTGCTCTCCACCTCAATCAACTGGAAAGCAGACTTCAGCAGAAAGAGGCCAAGCACGTGGGCCTGGGCCAGTTTCCATCCAGGAGCTGTGCGTTGGGGCCCAAGTGCAGCCGGGCCTGACAGAGGTAAGAAGGTGGGGCTGGATTGGAGACGTGAGTCCCTAGGCCAACGGCTGGGCTACAGACGCCAGCGTGAGAATCTGAGGGGGTGATGGGGTGGCGGCTGGGGGCCAAGAAGTATCTGGAGACTCGGCCCCCCCTCCCCCCATGCTGGGGTAGCCTGGGGTTCAGGCGTGCCCTGTGCAGACACCCACTGAGCACCTTTTTGTCATTCGAAGGAGAACCCAGAAGAGCCTGAGACCTGCAGCGTCTGTAGGCCTGAGAGTAAGGGAAACAGTCTGGGACAAGAACCACATGCCGGGACTGACGACCCAGCCAAGGTCCACTCACTATAATGAAGTAAAAGAGTCTGACAAAATAAAACAGATCTGCCTTCTTTCTAGGGGGAAAAATAACACACACCGAAAAAAAATCTCACCCCCCCACCTTGTAAGGAAGGGGACATAATCGACTTTCCCTGAAATGTGTCACCACAGTGTCCAGAGAATAATAAAAATATTACCAGCCACAAGAAGGGATGGGAATGGGTGCCCCATGGGTGACGGAGGAAGCCATCAAGAGACAGAGAAGTTGAATGGGATGGCGAGCGAGGCTGTTTAACTAGCAGTTTTCAACACGTACAGTGATTTACAGAGAAGGAGGGCTGTAGTGAGTGAACAAACAGTGATCTCAACAGAGAAAGAACTGTGGTAGCAAAGAACCATATGGAAGCACCATATCTGAATTTTGAAAATTCACCAAAAGGAATCAAGAGAGATTGCGTATTTCAGAAGGACACGTGGACGTGGGGACAAAACAACGTAAATTATCTTATTTGGAGAAAAAAACAAACAAGCCAACCAACAAATAAATAAATACAAGTCTGAACAGAAGTAACGAACAGAGCCTGAATGGCCTCTGAGATAACGCACGTGATCTAGCAAGTGCCTGAAGACCCACGGGGAGGGAGGGTGGGAGTGGACTGCAAACGAGTGTCTGAAAAAATAATCGTCAAGTTTTTCCTGAATTTGATGGGAATAAAATCTAAGAAGATTCCCCCGCAGGATGAATTCAGACAGAGCCATGTTTATGCATAATCACAGACAACCAGATGAAAGTCAGATATGAAGAGAAAGTCTTCAAAGCAATAGTGAGAAAAGGTATGTTAGCCGCGTACGGAGGACCCATCGGAAACTCTGGAGCCGAGAAGAAAGGCACCCCAGTGCCTTCAAAGTGCTGACGGGAAGGAAACTCACACCAGAATTACATAACCAGCATAATGGACTTCAAAATGAGTGTGAAAGACAGAAAGACAATTTTTGATAAGAGCAAGGTGAGAGGATTAGCCACCAATGAGCCACAACATACGAAACGCTAATGGGCATCCTTTTCAGATTTGCAGGAGGAATCGAGAAACGTCAGGGGAGCCACTGTTCACAGAAGTGATCTTGTAATAACATCGTGGGGTGGGATTTACGGTGCACGGAGCTGCAACGTACGTGAGGGCGACAGCAACACAGAGGCAGGGGCGGGGGCCCTCAAACAGCATGACGTTGCTGTGGGCCTCTTACATCTTTTAGGTGTGATTGTTCAACATCACCTCTCAGAGGCTGAGAGAAGTTAAGGATGCATCCTGAAATCCCCGAGCACTTAAACCACACACAGAGGCACACGCATAACACTAGCATATCAGCTGAGGAAATAAAATGAAATCCTGAGTTGTGTTGTGTCAAAGGCAGGACAGGGCAGTGGCGGGGGGAGGAACAAAAACCAGAGAGAGCAAAGAACAAAAAAAGTACAGTAAACCCAACCAAATCAATAATTACATGAAATGTAAATGGTAAATAACACTCCAATTAAAAGACAGAGACTATCAGAATGTATCAAAAAGCAGACTCGGGGCACCTGGGGTGGCTCAGTCAGTTAAGCATCCGACTTTTGATTTCGGCTCACTTCATGATCTCACAGTTTGTGAGTTTGAGCCCCATGTTGGGCTCTGTGCCGACAGTGTGGAGTCTACTTGGGATTCTCTCTCTCCCTCTCTCTCAAAATAAATGTTAAAAACAAAACAAAACAAAAAGCAAGATGCAACTCACTATGGGCTATTTACAAGAGAAAACTCCTAAACATAAAGACAGATCAATTGAAAGCAAAAAATGGGAGGTAGGATATAAAGCCAACAGCAGACGTTAGGTTTCTAGCGTGGCTAGAATCTATCCGATAACATCCAGTCCAAGACGAGGGTTTTGCAACTAGAGATGAAACGGGAAATCTTATCAGGACGCAATAGCCAGGGTACCACAAGGATGCATCATATCTGAGCCCAGTTACTAACAGAGCTGCAAAGTCCAGGAAGCAAAAACTGACAAAAACCAACAGAC
The DNA here is from genome assembly GCF_023721935.1 of Panthera uncia. Classification (NCBI taxonomy): domain Eukaryota; kingdom Metazoa; phylum Chordata; class Mammalia; order Carnivora; family Felidae; genus Panthera; species Panthera uncia. The sequence goes on along the minus strand of NC_064809.1, from coordinate 136,210,179 downwards.
AAATCCACACTTATATTGGATAGAACAAATAGCAAAAAATAAAATAAAATAAAATAAAATAAATAAAACCAATTTATTTATTTTTATTTTTTTAACGTTTATTCATTTTTGAGACACAGAGAGAGACAGAGCATGAGGAGGGAAGGGGCAGAGAGAGAGCGAGACACAGAATCCGAAGCAGCTCCAGGCTCCGAGCTGTCAGCACAGAGCCCGACACGGGGCTCGAACTCACGAACTGCCAGATCAGGACCTGAGCTGAAGTCAGACGCTTAACTTACTGAGCCACCCAGGCACCCCAATAAAACCAATTTAAAATTAAAAAAAAAAAAAACAGGATATAAAAAAGTAACAAAGATTTGAAGAGCAGAGTCAGGCTAACTGACCTAATTGGCGTTTCTAGAAACTGCACCAGACAACCGCATGACGTACATTCTTGACGCTCTCCGTGAGATGGTCCCAAACGTAGGTCATTCGTTGGGCTGGAAACCGCCTCCGTGAATTTCATACGATGAAAATCTTACGTGGCATGCCATCCGATTTCAAGAAAACTAAATTACAATTAATAACAATAAGAAATCTTTAAAAATCTCCACGTATTTGGAAATGAAACGATACACGTCTTTTCTTCCCGCTGTCGTTTAAAGAGTTGTGCAAACATCTGCACGATCAGTTTTAAAACACAGCGCGTGGTGTTTCCGCCAGACTTATATACGGCGAATCCTCTCTCCCACCACAGGCCCGAGGAGAACATCGACCTGCTTTCTGTCACTGTCACTGTGCCTTTTCTCTGGGTGTTTCATGTAAAGGGAGTTGTGCAATATGAAGTCTTTGACACCTGTCTTCTTTCACTTAGAATAATGTCTGTGAGCCTCGGCTCTCTTGTAGTGTCTTCCTTTAATCCCCGACTAATATCCCATTGCCTGGAAAGACATTTTGTTCAGCCATATGCCAGCTGATGGGCACTGAAATTGTTCCCACGTAGGGGCCGCTGTCATCATCCATGCACAGACCTTTGTTTCCAATCATCTCGGGTCAGTCTGGGGGGGGTGGCATCGTGGGGTTATATCTCGAACATTTTAAGACAGACCACCTGTTTTCCACAGTGACTGTATCCTGCTGCGTTCCCAGTGTTCACGGTGGGAGCCAGTTTCTCGATATCCTCAACCACCCTGGGCACGGCTGGCCTCGTGGGTGTGAAACGGCATTGCTCCGTGGTTTACTCTGCAATCCCCACAGGACGACTGGGACCCGGCATGTTTCTTGTGTCTTTTGTTATGTGGATCTATATCTTCCTGGGTGAGATGTCGATTCAAGCTTTTTGTTTAATCGGATTAATTTTCCCTCTTATTGAGTTGCAGGGTTTCCTTACATATTCTAGACGCAGATCCTCTGTCAGAGATATGATTTGCAGATATTTTTAATGGTAGGCAAGCAATTACTTTATTTTCTTAAGAATGCCTTTCAGAAAGGGCTGAAGTTTGTAATTTGATAAAGTCAGTTGACCACATTTTTTTTTGTCAGGAATCACGCTTTTGCTATAATGTCTAAGAACTTTTGCTCAGCCCAAGGTTACGAGGATTTTCATCTATGCTTGATTCTAGAAGATTTTTAGCTTTCACTTTTATAGTGAAGTCTGTGGTGCATTTTGAGTTAAATTTTGTGTATAGTATGAGATAAACGTGTACGTTGCTTTTGTTTTATATACATAGATATTCGATTGTCCCCGCGCTATTTGTTAAAAACACTCTTCTTCCCTCCATTGAATTCTTTTGACATTTTTCTCAAAACCAGAAACAGTCTCATAAATACAGAGAGCAAACTGGTGGTTGCTGAGGGGAGGGAGCGGGGGAAGGGCAAAGTAGGAGGAAGAGACCAAGAGGCACCGACTTCTAGTTATAAAATAAATAAGTCACTGGGGCACCTAGGTGGCCCATTGGTTAAGCATCTAAGTCTTGAATTCATCTCAGGTCATGATCCCAGGGTTGTGGGATCGAGCCCCATGTTGGGCTCCACGCTGAGTCTGGAGCCTGCTTGAGATTCTCTTTCTCTCCCTCTCTCTGCCCCTCTCCTGATTATGCAGTCTCTGCCTCTGTCTCTCTCTCCCTCCCTCTCTCTCTCTCTCTCTCTCTCTCAAAAAAATAAATAAATAAATAAATAAATAAATAAATAAATAAACATTAAAAAATAAATAAGATAAAATAAATAAGTCATGGGGATGAGAAAAACAGCACGGGGAGTATAGTCACTAATACTGCAACAGCCTCATCAGGCGACACATGGAGGCTACATTTCTTGCAGTGAGCATTTTGTGATGCATAGACTTCGTGGAAGTCGCTATTCCTTGTACCGGAGACTAATGTAACATTGTACATCAACTCCACGTCGATTGCAATTGTTTTCAAAAGAAGCAAATTGCCTAATAAGTGCCCCTCGTTACGTGATTCCCATTATCTGAATGCTTTTCCTTGAACCGAGACCTCATTGTCTGGATGGCTGTGACTCTACACGAAATCTTGAAATACAGTCGTGTGGGTGTCTTCCCACTTGGTTCTTCTTTTCCTGCTTCCTTATTCTTTTTCTATATACATTTTAGGACCATTTCCACGCATAAACCTGCTTGGATTTGAGAGGGCTTGTGTAGAATTTACAGATGGATTTGAGGAAAACTCCCATCTTGCCAATACTGGATCTTTGGATCTAAGGACATGGAGAGTACCGTCTCAGTTTATTTAGATCCTTTATTTCTCTGAGCAAAATGTTTTATGCATGTTGTGGTACAAGTCTTGCGCCTTTGGGTTATATTTATTTCAAGGTGTTTATTCTTTTTGACACTATTGCGAATGAAATTGTTCAGTTAATTTCATTTTTGGGGTTGCTTACTGTTACTTAATAAGTTTAAAAAACTACAATTGATGTTTCTTTTATGAATTTTTTTAAGTTTATTTGTTTTGAGAGTGTGCAAGTGAGCATGGGGGAGGGTAAGGGGCAGAGACAGAGAAAGAGAGAGAATGCCAAGCGGGCTCCACGCTGTCAGCGCAGAGCCCGACACGGGCCTCAGACTCACGAGCCGTGAGATCATGACCTGAGCCGAAATCAAGAGTTGGGTGCTTCACAGACTGAACCGCTCAGGTGCCTCATAAATACAGTTGAGTTTTCTATGTTGCTCTTATGTCCTGTGACCTTCTAAATAAAACACGAGGGAAGAAGAAATTGTAAGAGACATCAGGAAAGATTTTTCAAATTTATAGTAAAAATATAATAAATCAAAAGTTTGTGAAATGCCTCTAAGGCAATGTTTTGTGGGGAAATTTGCAGTTTTAAATGTTTATACTAAAGACAAAACAAAATCTAAGTTTGATGTTTAAATTTCACCTGAAGAAACTAGAAAGAAAATTAGATTCAAAGTAAATAGAATGAAGTAAATAACAAACATAAAGCAGAAGTAATTTAATACAAAAAAATTTCTAAAGTTCCATTTGGGTTTTTAATAAGATTTAAAAAAACTTTGGGTTTTTAATAAGATTAATAAAACTTAAAGAACACCTTGCAGGAACTGACCAAGAAATAAAGAAAATGTAAATTATTAATATAAAGACGGAAAGACTCGGTATTAATACATAGCCTATGGACATTAAAGAAAAAAACAATTTATGACCAAACCTTATGCCAATAACAAATTAAACAGAGAAATCTTATGGAAAGCACAATTAACAAAATTAGCAGACATTACCAAAAGAAAAAAACAAAAAAACAAAACAAAACAAAACAAAAAACAAACAGAAAAACATGGCAACGTCCTTCACAAACACAAATAAGATAGTAATTCCTACTAAGCTACTACTGAATTGAATTTAGCAGAACTTGAATATAAACTACACAATAAGCAAGTGGGACTTCACAGGAATGAAGTCAGTGTAACATCCAGGTATCAATCAAATAACATGAACCAATAAAGGAGAAAACCTCATGATCATCTCAACAGGTGCAGGAAAAAATACTTGGTCCATTCAACATCTCTTTATCCGGAAAACTCGTGTCATACTAATAATTGAAAGGAAATCACCGGAACTGCTCGAGAGTGTCTGTAAAAAGCACCTATAGCTTCCATTACTTAACAGCAAAACACGAAGGCTTCCTTCCTAGGATTTTGGGAGAAGTCAAGGATGTCTGCTCTTCCTTTGTACACAGAAGAGGGGGCAGGAGAGTCTATCCAGTGCAATCAGGCAGGACAAGGGATCAATAAAGATAAGGAATAAATGGGGCTCCTGGGTGGCTCAGTCGGTTAAGCGCCCGACTTCGGCTCAGGTCATGATCTCGCGGTTTGTGGGCTCAAGCCCCGCGTCGGGCTCTGTGCTGACAGCTCGGAGCCCAGAGTCTGCTTCTGATTCTGTGTCTCCCTCTCTCTGGCCCTCACCCGCTCACGCTCTGTCTCTCTCTCTGTCTCTCAAAACTGAATAAACATTTTTTAAAAAGATAAGGAGTAAATGAATAAAGGCTCAAAAGGAAGACCAAACTTACTTCATTTTCAGATAGGATTGTCTGCTCGGGGTGCGGGTGGGGGTGGGGGCAGGGAGGGGGAAACAAGGAATCTGTCAAAACAAGAAAACAAGGAATCTGTCAAAACAAAAACCAAATGGCTTCTAAAACTGATAAGCGATGTTGGCAAGGATGGAGAATAGAAGTTCAATATGCAAAATTCAACTGTATATCTTTAGAGTGACAGCAAGAAAATAGAAAATAAATACATACATACATATATTTATAATCATAGAAAAGCATATTTGTAAATAAATAGGACGAAATATCTGCAAACTCACCACCCCGAAAACTATAAAACATCTTTGGGATTAATTTAGGAAGATGTAACGAATGGAGAGGCGTGTATGTTCTGCATGAACTGGAAATCTCATTTTTCATATGGTGTCAGCTCTCCAACTGAAGGAGAAGATTCAACACCATCCCAATCAAAATTTGCAAGTTCTTTGTAGAAATTAAGAGAGGCTATGTCTATAGCGTTTCTAGATCTTGGAGAGGCAATGATTTCTTAGAGGAGACAGAGAGATAAATAAAGTTTCAAATTTATTAAAGATTTCATCAAGATAAAAACTCTACTTGTTAAAAAATACCACAAAAAATATAAAGCCAGGCCACAGACAGGGAGAACATATCTGTAATATATACATCTAGGAAAAAAATATAGTTTGTATACATTATATGTGTAAAATTAATTTATAAAAATGTTTATACATTTTAATTCTCTCTCTACGGATAAATGGTGCATGCCAGCTAAAGCCAAATGAGAACCACTTTGGACTCATAAGAATGGTTAAAATTTAAAATACCAACAACCTCAAACATTTGTAAAGGTTTGGGACAACTGGATCCCTCCTATATTTCTTGTGGAAATGCAAAATGGAACAACTACCTTGTAAAAATGGTTTGCTACTTCCTTAAATAGTTATGCATATCTCTACCCTATTACCCTCCAGTGCCACTGAGGGAGGTAATGAAAACACATGTCCACAAAATGACTTTTATAAGAACGTTCCTGGCAGCCTTGAGCGTCACAGTCCCCAACTGGAGACCACACAAAGATGAACGTGTTGAAGTGTATCCGTGCAGCAGATAGCTACTCCACAAAACAAGTCCACCACGCTACTAATACATGTGATGACCGAATAGACCTAGAAAGCACGCTGAGGGAAAGAAGCCACGCGCAAAAGCATACATACCACAAGACTCTATTCATGTGAATTTCTAGAAGCAAAAAGAGTAATCCATGGTGATAGAAATCAGAACAGTGACAACCTCGTTAGGACGTGTGCCGGAAAAGACTGGACGTGGCTAAGAGACAAAGCTCTGCCTGGGTGGAAATGATTCAGATCCTGGTAGGGGTGCAGGCCCATGGGCACCTGCCTTTGTCAAAGCTCAGGGAACCATATACTCAATACTCAATAACCGTGTACCTGAATAAAATTAGAAACAAAAATCCATGGCGTACGATGGGAGAATATGTTTTAATATAGATCTCCAGAATGTAGCAGAGATTCTACCAAGTAATAAAAAAGAGATAGAGACTCCCAGAGGGAAAAAAAAAAATAGGCGAACAACTTGAACAGGCACTTCTCAAAAGTAGACCTCTAAATGTGTAAACAGGGAGAAAAGATGTTCTCCATCATTAGCCATTGGGAAAGTACAAAATAAACAAGGCAAGTGCTCTGCTTTCACCAAAATGGCTCAGATAGGAATGGAAAAAAGTGACAGTACAAATACCAGGATGATGGGGATGGCCTGGGACTCTCTGCTCTTTTCGAAGACTGGGTATCTGTGAGTCACAAGACTTAACATGCTCCTAACAGTGGACCCCGAAAACTGCCCCCAGTTATTTATTTTGAGAGAGAGAGAGAGAGAAAGAGAGAAAGAGGGCAAGCAGAGGTGGGGAAGAGAGAGGGAGACAGAGAATCCCAAGCAGGGTCTGCACCATCAGTGCAGAATCTGAGATAGGGCTCGATCTCATGAACCATGAGATCATGACCTGAGCTGAAATCAAGAGTCAGATACTTAGCTGACTGAGCCACCCAGGCTCCCCTATATCTACACTCTAAAAGGCATGTGCAATCATGTTTCTAGAAGCTCCACATGGAATAATCCAAAGCTGGAAGGAGTTGAGGTACCATCAGCCGTGAAGCAGACACATGAACCACACAGTGTCTTCACAGGATGCCCGCTGCACCTGTGAGCTCTGATTCTGGCAGTGACACAGGTGGATCTCCCAGACCTCACGCTGCTCATGGAAGCCAGACTCTGAAAAGCCTCTTAAGTTCAAGATCGCATTACGTGGAATTTGAAATGCACACAGCCACGTCTAGCAAAACAGAGGGTGTGTATTATCTGTCGTTTCAGGGAAGGGTGGGGTTTAGAGATTGGGGGAGGGACCTCTCCGAATGTAGCGTTGCTGATTTGGTGGGGTTGCTTTAAACCAATTCTTTGGCTACTACTTTAAGCTTGTGACTGGGGAACAAGAATGGCCAGCCTTCCCACCCTTTCTTGAAACTGGAGAGTGGTAAGATTTTATTCTCCGTGGTTGTCGACTGGGAGGGCGATTAGGAGGCACCAGAGGTGCTGGCAATGGTCCACTATCTTGACCTAGACTGTGGTGACATGTGTGTTTACTTGTGAAAGTTCCCAGACATCGCATTTGTGCAATTTACTGCATGTAAGTTTACAAAAAACAAAACAAACCCCCCCAAAAAAAACCAAGAACAAAAAACTTTATAAATGAAAAAGGTAATTTTATTTATTTTTTTAATGTTTTTATTTTTGAGAGAGAGACACAGAGTGTGAGCGGGGGAGGGGCAGAGAGAGGGGGAGACACAGAATCCGAAGCAGGCTTCAGGCTCCAAGATGTCAGCACAGAGCCCAACATGGGACTCGAACTCACGGACTGCGAGATCGTGACCTGAGCCAAAATCTGACACTTAACCGACTGAAGCACCCCGGAGCCCCGAGAAAAGTAGTCTTAAATAAAAGGCTAATGTGTATTCAAGAGCAAATTAGAAACAGCTTTTTTTTTTTACAGGAAGCAATAGGGACTAAGAATTTAGAGTAGGAACTGAGAAGACACATCTGAGGAAATAACTCAAACACAGCCCAGAGACGTAAGTATGGAGCCAGTTTAACACAAGACCCGGGGGATAGCATTCCGATCAGGCCACAACAACAGTAGGCGGGATTGATCCTCACCGTTTCAGCGAAAACTTCTATTCCTAGGAGGTCATGCAGTCGTGCAAACTACCAACATCATCTTCATTTTATGGGTGAGATTTCAGAGGGACAATGGGGTTTGTAACATGTCCAAGGTCTCCCAGCTAGGAACTTATGGAAGTAGGACTTAAACCCAGGTGGTCGTCAGAGATCATGTTTCAACCATCATTCGAAATTGTCTTAATGACAGAATGAGGAAGTCTAATATTTCCCCCACACACACAAGGAAAGAGAAAGCGAACAGAGAGGAAGGCATACTCACCAAGCTAAATTCCCATAATGTAAGAAGAAATGAGTCCCTCCAGTATAAGAAGCTCTCATATCCCGGCGCCTGGGTGGCTCAGTCGGTTGAGTGTCCGGCTCTGGCTCAGGTCATGATCTCACCGGGTTCAGGCCCTGCGTCAGGCTCTGTGCTGACAGCTCGGAGCCTGGAGCCTGCTTTGGACTCTGTGTCTCCCTCTCTCTGCCCCTCCCCACTCACCTTCTGTCTCTATCTGTCTCTCAAAAAGGAATACATATTAAAAACTAAAAAATAAATAAAAAAGAAGCACTCATATCCAGGCCGGATAAAGCCAACTCCACCCCTAGGGATGCTTTTAGCAAAACTTTCATCCAGTGTGTCCAAGACGGCCTCTGAAAACCAGCCAGGTAGAGAAGGACGAGGGGGACCCCATCGTCATTCTGCCCGCACCTCCCCTGCATGCTGTCTACCTGCCTTCCCAGTCCTGACACCCGCGGCTGTGAACTTGCCAGCTGCCTTCTGTTGAGCTCCCCAGTGGAGAGGTCGGCGGGGGCCTGCATCCAGCACCTCTCCTCTGGAAGCCTGTGCCTCGAAGGCCACCCCTCGGGGAGCTCCAGAGCTCGCAGGACCTGGTAACACCTCCCTTCTCTTGCCTTTGCGGTTCCCAAAACCTCCTGCTGCCAAGTGTGGGCTGCCTCCTGACCTGCATTTCCTGCATTAATTCCACCTGCACTTCCATTACTACTGTTAAATCTTGACCTTGAACAACACAGTTTGAACCACGCAGGTCCACTTATACTCAGATTATTGTCGATAAATACCATACAGGGCTATAAGCGCATTTCGTCTGCTTTATGATTCTCTTAATAATGTTTTCTCCTCTCTAACTTACCTTAGGGTAAGCATACCATATGTAATAAATATAACACACAAGATGTGTGCTAATAGTTTAGGCCATCAGGGAGGCTTCTGGTCAACAGTGGGCTCTTCGTAGTTTAGTTTCTAGGGAGTCTAAATTATACGCAGACTTCGGGCTGTGCAGGGGCCGGTGCCCCTAGCCCCACAAGGTTCAAGGTCAACTATTCCACTTCGTTAACCTCTCCGTTTGCTCCATCCACGAATTCTGTTTTCTACCGAGATCCTGATCGATACTTGTTGCTACCACGAGGCACCAGGAACTTGAACCTCCAAATGGGATTTAGAGACTGGGTTTCTCACGTCGTGGGTGAACGCACGGGGCCCCCCTTGCTGGCCCAGAGTTTTGAACAGTAACTCCTGTACCTGCGGTACCTCGGGAGTGCTGGCACATGGTTGTGAGTCATGAAGCCACTGTTTCCCCTGAGCACCATGGCCACAGGAACGGTGACGGACATTGAGGTAATTGCAGGGTACGTGTGGCTCTGATCACATCCCTGGAGAGACTTTGAGAGCAAGTTAAATTAAGGGTCTTGCGCCGTGAAGCATGCTGGGATAACCAGAAGGCTTGTAGGGCAGCCAGAAATGAGTCTCTTCTCTTGAGTGGCCCCAGGGCAGCTGTGACTGAGGATCAAATACATGATACAATTGAGCGGTTTGCAGGGATTCAAAGTGGACATTCTGTACAACTCACAAATTTTCTAACTTCCACGCTGGGATTAAGGACGGATTGGAGGGGCACCTGGGTTCGGGGGGGCTCAGTCGGTTGAGCGTCGGACTCTTGGTGTTCAGCTCAGGTCACGATCTCATGGTTTGTGGGATCGAGCCCCACGTCAGGCTCTGTGCTGACAGTGCGGAGTCTGCTTGGGATTCTCTCTCTCCCTCTCTCTCTGCCCCTCATCCACTCACACATGCATGTGCTATCTCTCTTCCTCAAAATCAACAAATAAACATTAAAGGGGCGCCTGGGTGGCTTGGTCGGTTAAGCGTCCGACTTCGGCTCGGGTCATGATCTCACAGTCTGTGAGTTTGAGCCCCGCGTCGGGCTCTGTGCTGACCGCTCAGAGCCTGGAGCCTGTTTTGGATTCTGTGTCTCCCTCTCTCTCTGACCCTCCCCTGTTCATGCTCTGTCTCTCTGTGTCTGAAAAATAAAAAAATGTTAAAAAAAAAAAAAACACAAAGAACTGACTGGAAATGAGTGGGACCTACGGAGATGTTTGGGAACACACAAGGAGCTGGGGACTTCGAACCTCCAAACACCCATGGGGGTCTCTCGCTGGCAGAAGCTGCTGGACTCCTGTTTCCGATGAGTTAACATCCTGCTGTATAAACACTTTTCCGTGACCTCATAAGGGGATGCCAGTTTTCTCAGGACTCCCTCCCAAGCCCTTCATGTACTTAAATCTCAGCTTAGCCCAGAGGGACGGTTGCAAGGTCTGCTTTGGGAGAAGGCGGGCAGCGTATGCGCAAAGCAGCCACAAGATCTCACCCGTTTGGATCAGTAGGTACCTAAGAACCCTTAGGGATGGATTCTGGCAGGCTAGACCGGAAACAAGGCAATTTAAGCTTGGATCGGGGCAAACGCGTTAGTAAGGACGCGCTGGGCCGGGATGTAAAAGTCTCCACTCGAGCGGCTGGGAGCTCTAAGCATGTGCTGTGCCTGGACGCTCATCGGACACCCCACTGGTTGAAGATGAGTTACACAAATCCCTCCTGAGTGAGGTGACGCGCTCCCGCCAGTTTGCCCAGGACCTGCTGGGTTTTAAAACCAAAACGTCCTCTCTCCCAGGCAGACTGGCCACCTTGGTGGAAGACTGGAGCGGTTCTCTCCTATACAACGCCGAGTTCAGCAGCCCCTAAGCCTCGCACAGGGCACTTCTTTCCCCGGGACATTAAGAACCCCTTGACCCCGTGGTGGCTGCCCTCTGAAGGCAGGTGTCATGGCGGCAGGCTGCGTCACTGGGCTCCAGTGAAATGTAACGGCAGTGAAATAGGCAAGTTTTCTCACTCGTCCCTTATTCAATGTTCTGGGAATAATGTCTTATTCTGGTGCAAGAAACGTGATTCGTGTCTCCATAGTGATTCACGACCTCACACCCTGTGCTTAGACTGTAGCCAGTTTATGGAACCGAGGCCCTCTCTCTGGGAAAGCCCAGTCCCTCTGGCGAAGGGCCTCACGACGCGTACTCGGAATGTGCCCCAGTCCTTCTCCAGAGGGAGATGTGGCCATTTACCAGGACAGCTGTCAGGAAAGGGAAGTACTATATGCTATTCAGAGTTCAGGCTAACCCCTGGAGACCCAGCACACCAGCGTGGCCAACAGGGAGTCAGACGATCCACGGAGCTTGGCTTAAAGTGGTCTCACCCCGGGTCCAGTGGGTCGGTCGGGCCACCCCATGATTATCTGTGCGGGTTTTGAATGTGGACTCGGAAGAGACATTTGTAGCAAGCAGCATAAATCCCGCATGGTTTTCCTCTGTCTGGCAGGATGGCCAAGTGCAGGTCCTGAACTACTCTCTCCCACAACCGGGATAAGTATGGCCGTGCCACGTGCCTGGCGGATCTCGGAGGTCTGGCCCATCAGAGGGCAGCGGTGGGGCTTTGTCTCATCGGCCGTTTCCTTCTGTTCTACGGCCGGAAGCCAGAAGCATGCCGAAGAACTAAGGACGAGTTTCAACCCAAACACAGGTGGCTGCTGATGGCGGCTGCTGATCGCAGCTACTGTTCCGGGTGTAGCTGATGAGGTTTGGGGGTGATGGTGGGGTTCACAGGGTTCGGAGCCGATGGCCAAGAAAGAATTCTTGAGGATGTCTTTGGTGCAAAAAGGTGATTTTACTAAAGCACGGGGACAGGACCCCTGGGCAGGAAGAGCTGCGCTGGGCTGGCGTTGTGCATGGTGACTGGTTATGGACTTTGAAGTTGGAGGGGGGCAGTAGAGGCTAAAGGGAAGCCTCCAGAAGGACTTTCATGTGCTAAAGAGGACTCAGAAGATACCTGAGGCCTGGCTATTGTCAAGCTAAGGCTGTTGCCCTCTAGCAAAGCATTGACATTAGGAAGGTAGGGGATACCTGGAGAAACGTTCTACTCTGGATTTGCCTCCAGCATTTGCCCGTGGGCTGCAGGCTCTAAGGACTCGTAATTTTATCTACATTTCCTTCTTGGCTTTGTTCCCCACATCACTATGGAGGGGAGGGTGATGTTGGGGCTCCAGGAAACAGTCTATGGTTTCTGGAGATGAGGCTAATGATGAGACAGCTTTTCTCTTGTAATTTGAGACATTTTCAAACTCATCAGTTTAACCATTTGTTTTCTGTCCTCTCCGTTGTCCTGGGGCAGCAGGAGGGCCTGAGGACCGTCCCAGGTACCCCACCTGGGGTGGGGGGCAGTGAGCTAGTTTGTGCTTTGCGCCCAGCTCGCCTGCTGCTCCCGAATCACAGTAGGTTAACCCCGGGCTGCAGAACCGGATCCCCAGCTGTGCTCTTTGCTGTGTCAAGAGAAATTTCAGTTTAGAGCCTCCTGGTCTCTGGTCCTGGGAAATGCTCCTCAATTTCTTTGGTGAGTTCCGTCCCCCACCCCGTGTGAAAGCCTCTCCCGAAACTTAAAGCCAGGGTGTGTGACGTCCTGGACTGATGTACTCCTTTTTGCTCATGCTGTCTCCTGTCATCATTTCTTTGTCTGTAGGTCCCCCGTGGGTCCAGCCTCTGGAGAGTCCCTGTATTGTCATTCTAAGGCACCTTTGAGCAGAAGCCAAACTGGATGGGTGTGTTCCCTCTGCCATCGAGAGGAAGACATTTCTCCATTCTGGCGACATCTGCAACACCTTGCTGAGTCCTCTGTCCGTCGTGAAGACCTTACCAGACGCGTTCGTACACGAGCGAAGACTTGTCTTTTCTCCTCTTGAGTGGGAAAGGTGCCACTCTGCCCCGTCATCTGTGACAAACTTTCCTGGAGTCCGAGAACGGTCCCCAGGCCAGTAGACAGTTAGCTTTGCCCAAAGATGACGATGTCTCATGGTTGCAGGCAGTAAATGACTGAGCGTGTCACGTGACCACGGGCAGCGGTGGGGGCGGGGTGGGGGGGCCTGCTCACAGCTGCCGCTGTGCCCCCATCAGCCCTCTCGTCCTTGGACCGTGAAGCTATCCTCATTAGCGCTAAATGCGACATTGCCACCAGCAAGGTCACTGGGAGAGACTCACACTCCTCTGTCGCCTGCACGACACCAAAAATAATGAAAAGACCATCTCCCAAATCAGGTTCTGGTGAGGCCCGTGGTGCCCTGATGGTGACATTAGAACAGACTAAATTTTTCTCATTAAAACGCAGCCATTGCCGTGGACGAGAAGGAGCCCCAGAGAGCGGGCTTCAGATCTACGCCTTGTTTCCCTGAATTATGGAGAATTAACCAGCTTCCATCCCTGCTTCCGGAAGGTGCTGGCGGTCTCTGGATTGGAGGGAAGGGGCCCACGTGACCACGGAGCCCGGAGGGGGTGGCGTGTGTCTGATTTTGCCTTCAAGAACAACAACCGCAAAAATGATATTCGATCATTAAAAGCAGAGAAGAAGAGATATTTATATACGAAATGAGTGCTTTTGATTTGATCCCTGGAGTAAAATGTCATAAATAGCTGTTAATTTGGGTCTGTTTACTCAAAATTTAATGCCTGCAGAAAATCTATTTGAATCATCACGAATGTAATAATGTCTGCCAGGAAGAAGGCTGGGAGTGATAGCAGCAATTTGGGCTGAAGCTTGAGGATACTGGGGCTGGCATCTGCCGAAGTGGAGCCTAATTAATGTCTGTGCGCTCCCCGCCAGGCGGGCCAAACCCGCAGAGCATCAATCACAGGCACCGGCCGGCTCCTCGGGCCTCACCACAGCGAGAAAACTCACTTTTTTTCCAGTCCTAAATATTAGTGCTATTAATATGTGGCCCTCGACTGTTTTCTTAACTCTTTTGATGAAAGGGGTTAATTATCACGATGATTATTTCATCATACGATTTGGTGGCTCTGCCTGGTGAGACAAAAGACGCTTCCCAGGACGAGAGGAAGGATAGCCAATAAAAGTTGTTACATGTAAACACCACACAACGCTCGCTAACAAATGGCCGCATCCCCGGTAATGATGTCCCCGGAGAACGGCGCTGGCGGTGGAGCGGGGACCTTTGGTCCCAGCTCTGTAGCCGAGCAAAGACAGGAGCGGGGGCCATTTGTTTTTCCAGACCATCCAAGGGCGAGTGCCCCCCGCCCCATGAGGCTCCTGCTCTTGCCACATTGTTTTTTTTCCTGGAGTATTTCAGATATCACAGTATTTGGGTCAAAAGACCAGAGGAAATGCCCTTAATTTTGCGTCCCTTTCAGCCACCCTGGGCTGTAAGAGTTCGTTTCAAAAGCTGTGGAGTGACTGTGAGGGGGCTGCCTGCCTCCCGGGCCCTCCTGTGCCCTGCAGGCCTGGGGGGAGCCAGCTCCAGAGAGACCAAAGTCTTTAGCCAGGATTGAACACACTCAACACCATTTCCAAGCCCGTTTTCTTTCAGAAGAGCTAAGCTACGGACTCAGTCCCCCTAAAACTCCCATCTGAGCCCACGGGATTGGGCCGTGGCTCCAGGGTGTGGTCCGTCCCCGTCTAGGGCAGCCCCAGCTGGCGTCCTCACGGGCAGCAGGCTGGTTCAGGTGGACAGGGACGCAGCCCTTTCTTTCCACCCAGAACCGGGAGGAACGGTGTCTTGTCCTCCGCAGGCTGTGGGCCAGAGGTTCCCACCCAGCCTCTTTCTGGGTGAGCGTCTCGGCCTCCAGGGCCTTCCTCTCTCCCGGCGTCCCTGGGGGGCTCCGTGCTGTGCCCAGGGCAAGCGGCTGCTGTGGCCCGCCGTCTGTCCAGACACGGATCTCGCTCCCATCCCCTCGCCCAGACGAGTCCAGCCCCTCCCCAGGCTCACACTGGCTGCCACTCAGGGCTCGCGTTTCCTTCTGTTTCCTTTCTATTGCTGCTGTGGACACAGAATCTCCTCTGCGGGACTGGGCCGTCCTTCCGACCCCTGATGACCTCCGCTTTCTCCCTCTTAGCCCGGTTCCTTCAGAGCCATGATGCATCTGCCCCTGCGTGCCCTGTGTTGGAATAACTCCAGTAATCTCAGGAATGCCAAGACTTTCTCATCAGTCTGGGCCGCGCAGGAGTCAAAGGCCTGGCCGGGCCATCTACCCCCTGGGCTGCCAAGCAGGTGCTGGTCTGAGGCCCAGAGTCCTTCAGGGGCGAATACAAAGCAAGGCGAAATG
Source organism: Panthera uncia (assembly GCF_023721935.1). Taxonomy (NCBI): domain Eukaryota; kingdom Metazoa; phylum Chordata; class Mammalia; order Carnivora; family Felidae; genus Panthera; species Panthera uncia. The sequence continues at coordinate 136,194,987 of NC_064809.1, read as the reverse complement.
CCAGCAGAGCACAGCTAACTGTCATGTAAATACGAACAGAGGACCTGTAAGATAATTACGGTGGAGTCGCTTCGGTGATTCTGACTCCTGGGTTGTTGGGGTAACTCCCCCACAAACACACCCCCAGCTCAGGTGCTCTGGACACGGGAGGTTCTCTACGGGAGGCTCCTGGAGCAGAGAATAAGCACCAGGAGCCATCGGTGGGAAGGGACTCCGCTTCTGTCATAGGGCTTCATACGGCACCTGCTACGTGGCAGGAACACAACAAGTGGTGACTGGGTGGGTGGATGGACCGGTACAATCACAAAATCAAAATACAGAGCAGTGTCTCTGCTGCCCCAGACCCTGTGGTCTTGGCCAAGTTCAGCCACTCCGTTTCCCCCGGAGACCCTCCTGAGGACATGGTGAGCCCCTCCTAAAGCCCTGGTTTACTGTCGAAGATAATTCACTCACAGACACGAGAGCATCCGTAACGCGGGTCAGACTGTCGAGATGTTTCTCGAGGCTGGAAATAAACGTATAACAACACTTGCATTTGGAAGCTGTCTTTAATGCGACGCTAAAATCCCACCGGCAGCAGCCTCACCGTCGCCTTGAAGCTCAGCCTGTCGTTTCTGCAAAAACACAGAAACGAATTAAGGGGGAAGAAAATGAGAAGCTCAGCAGTCACGCCCTGCTGAGGCTGGCTGGCACGAGCGTGGGGGAACCAGCGGCAACGTCCGGTGATGCTAGGGAGGCCACTGAAGATGAGCCCCGGAGGGAGGCTTTCCGCAAAGAAAGGGGACATGGCCGCGAAGCTGGGCTTGTGGCTCCGGGAGGGTGGACAGGCCAGCAGAGCCCCACCAGTCCCACCACGTCGTCTTCCGGTGCTTTCTCCTCTCTGCTGGGCCCGCCCTCCAGAGGCGCTCCCTTTCCGTGGAAGGCCAGGCACCAGGTCACCTATTACGGACAAGGGGACTCGGACTCAGCCCATGGCTGGCGTGGGGACTCCTGATGTAATAAAGACAGTTAATTAGGAAGGGGCACCAATGGATTTCATCAGATGCGCTCATTTCTCTCTGAACGACAGGTCAGGCTGCGCTCAGCTGGACGGCAAAGCCCCAAAGTCCCACCCTGGGGCGGCCCAGGGACCGTGTCCTTGAGACGGAGGCATGAGGGCGTGGGGACCCCTGTGAGCTCAGCTCTGAACTTCGCCCTGATCACCCAAGCGTCTGAGGCTCTCTGTACCTCAGCTCCCTCGCTGGGGCTGCCGAAGCGCAGACAGCATCGACGGGATGCGGCTGCCGGGGGCGTTCGCGGGGCAAGTGCAGGTCAAGCGTCCTCAGTGCTGTTCTCCTGGCCGTGATTGTGTCACTGCAGTCCCCCCAGGACACTGTAGGACGCACGCATGTGTGATATAATCAATAGCAAAGCCAGGAAACATGTGGCCTTGAACCCCCACCCCAAGGGAACCCCCACCCACACAGGCCTCTGAAAATCTCGGAGACACCCCTCAGGGAGCCTCCTGTTGATTCAGTTTTTTGAATGCATTTTTTTAATGTTCATTTATTTTTGACAGAGAGAGTGAGAGTGGGGGAGGGGCAGAGAGAGAGGGAGACAGAATCCGAAGCAGCTCCAGGCTCTGAGCTGTCAGCACAGAGCCCGACACGGGGCTCGAACCCACAAACCGTGAGATCATGACCTGAGCCGAAGTCGGACGCTTAACCGACTGAGCCACCCAGGCGCCCCTTGAACCTATTTGAACAGAGGGCCCAGGCAGTGTCCGGGCTGAGAGTGCTCGTCTAGCTGGCCACACTTCGCACCAGGACAGGCCCCAGGACACTAGAGACCCCGTCAGAGTCAGGGTGAAGCGTCTGGGCTCTGGGGAGTGAACGGCTGAGCGAGAACCAGCTCTCGAGCCCTGCATCGCGGGCACCCTCCAGCCCAGGCTTGCTCCAGCATCCGTGGAGTCCTTGGTGCCATTGCTGCTGAGCCAGTGGATGGATGGGAGAAGGCAGTGACGCCCAGCAGGCCGACCGGGGCGGGTGGGCAGAGCCGTTGCAGGGACAGCCTGGGTGGAAGGTGGAGCAGAGCTGGGAGGTGACAGGGAGAACCCTCTTGTGACCCGTCCTCCCAAATAGCACAGGGCTGGTTCCGCATGAAACCTCAGACCAAGCACAGGGACGGAGGGGGCCGGAAGGAGCAGGTGCATCCACAGCCAAGTGAGGGAGGGGAGGGGCCTGGGCCCTGCACTTCCTGGACCCCTGTGCAGCCAGGAGCACAGGGTGCAGAAAACTCCCCTCTAGTGCCTGGGGCTCCCAATGCTCGTCCTACCCATGCCCGGGGGCTGGGGGAGGGGGCGTGAGGGGCCCCTGTCAGGAGGAAAAGACAGGGGAATAGAGAGAGCATGGTTATACACGAAGCGATTCTCTGCAGGCTTCATCAGTAAGCGTCTGTTAATAAACACCGACCGCGAGAGCAGACTGGGGCACACTCTGTCCACCGTGCGTGACGGGCAGGGGGCTCCCAGTCCACACGGGGACTCAGCCATGGGTGAGTTTTCTAAGAAAGGCTGTTCACAGTTCACCTGTGATGGAGGAGGGAGCCATCTTTTGGCCTAGAGAAGTCAAGGTGGGCTTCTCGGATGAGGAGACATCTGGAGAGGATCTTAAGGTTTTCGGTTGCACTCTGTGAACGGAAGAAGGTTGTCAGGAAGGCTAGGACACCCGAGCAGGGCTGTTTCCTTCACCCCATCCTCGCCCCTTCCCTGTCTACGCCCCTACACATGCATCTAATTTCCCATGAACCCAAAAGGAGAGATAGCCACAATTAATATCTTTATGCAAATGTTTTGTGCCTCAGGGCATACCCTTGCTGTGATTTATGAACAATGATTAAAAATAACTCACTTAATGTAATCTAACATGAACAAATACGAGGAGACGAGATTAAATTAAATTTCTTCCCCCCGGAAAAAGAACTCTGAAGGTCACCAGCCTCTTGGAAACACAGGTGCGTTCCTTCATTGGTGTTCAAGGTTTCAGACCCCAAGATGGAAGCCTAAAAATAGAAGAGGCTGCATTTAATATATTGTCCCGAAGTTAAGTCTCTGCTTCCGGTGTATCGTGAGCCCCTGTAAGGTTTCTTTCTGTCCTCAGAGTCAAGGTTTGGAGCTGGGAGGTGCTGGCATGTTTATTCAACACTGGGGTCTCCCCCTCCCCCCCCCGCCCCAGGCCCACGTGCTTCCTTTCCAGGAAGGGCCTGGGGAAGAGATCAGCAGCATCCAGAACTTTTCCTACAATCCCTACTTTAGTTCAAATTACTAGTTTCCAGGTGCAAACCCCGCGTACAGCTTCCCAGAAACACAGCTTCACGAGGTCGCAGACCCAGGACCTGGAGCCAGGTTTCCACCTGCACAGGCTGCCCGCGCATCCTCGTTGCCGAGTCAGTATGATCACGCCACGTGGGGAGGGTCGGGAAGGGCACATTTGCGGGAGAACGGCAGAGGACAGCGTTTCGCATAGGAAGTAATTTTTAAACCCAAGACCGAGAGCAGATACGAAACATAAATCATATGACGTGGCCGTTTAAACATTTATCTGCCGTCCGGAACTATCACACGGGCATCTTGCTACGCCCACACCGGAAGAGGTCACACGTCCCCGCTTGGATGGGACACACGCACGCTGACTCAGGCGGCACGCCCAGACGTTCCCTCTGACATTCCACCCGCCACCTACTTGACAAGGGGACCAGCGCGGTCGGGAAGGTACGGAGGGGCCTCTCCCCGGGGCTTCTGTGCCCTCAGCGTCCTTCCTGGGGACGTCCTGACATTCTGGGTCGATTTCTTGAGCTCAACTCGTGACGGCACCAGTGGGCCTTTGTCTGCAAGAACACGTGCAAAGACACCGAGAGTCAGGCAGGTGACACATAATGTGGGATCATTTGCACCACAGGACACAGCAAAAGCCTCGCAAACGTCAGAGACCCCAGTGACTCCCATTTCTTTGCGATGACAACCATCCATCCCTTTGTCCAGACGGGCAGGCCGCCAGCCTCCACCGGGTCACTCAGACGCCGCTTTGCACACACTCAGCGCCAGGGGCTGGGGGCTGTCCGTCCCTCTGTCCTGCTGTCCGCCTGGCAGGCCCGAGGAGGAGAGAGCTGTTTATTTCTTTTCTCTATGCAGACAACATGCCAACGTTGTCTCATTTAATACCTCTGGCGATTCTGAGGAAGTCTTACCTGCATAATAAGAATGTCTCATTGACGATATTCATTCGCTCATCCGTCCATTCGGCACTCCCCGAGCGCTGACTTCTTTCCAGGCATCCTTCCCCGTAGGGGCAATGTGGCATCAGCCATAGAGAAAATGGTGCCGTCCTCAAGTTCACATTCTAACGGAATACCGCCTCTCAAGTACAGTCTGATACTCGTTGTCGGTCGTATAAAAGAATGCCGTATTTCGTCAATTCTAGGATGAACCATTGCTCGTAGCGCCTTGGAAATCCGGATGTATTTAGTCATGCCTGTTGGCCACTTGGTGGTCTTCTCACAGTGGTCAGTGCCTGGGCGTGCGCGCCTGAAGCTTGCAGAATGGGACCAGTGGCTTGGAAAATCCAGACCCCCAAGTGGATCATCCCCTTCCGGAGTGCTACACGAGTGCTGGGGATCACAGAGGAGCGTGCTGTGCGGACAGTCAGAAATACAGGAAACTCTTAATCGACAAGGTCCAGAGAATCAGACTGTAACTATGAAGCAGTCTTAAGAATACAGAGGTTGGTCAGCGGAATAACGGCCCCCCAAACTGCCCGCGTCCTGACCTCCGGAAGGCTACGAGGCAAGGAGGGATGAAGGACGCTAACGGTCTGACCTGGAAATAGGGAGAGTGTTTGGCTGCTTCTGAAGGTGGTGGGAGGGGCCGGGAGCCAAGGGATGTGGAGCCTCCAGAGGCTGGAAGGGGCCGGGCCGTGGTTTCAGCCCGGGGACGTCCACGTCAGCTGTCTGACCCACAGAACCAAAGGGTAAGAATCTTGTGCTGCTTCAAGCCACTCAAGTCGTGAAAATTTGTTACAAATCGATTGGAAACCAATACTAATGCATTAGCAAGTTGACTTCACTTCCATGCTGCTGACGGCCACACAAAAGTGGTGTGGTTTGACAGCCCACAAGGTGCATGCCAATGCCACGTGGTAGGAGGGCGTGGCACACAAGCAGAACCTCTGGCGGTAGCTGAGGGTGATCAGCGGCACTCGGTGACAACTTACGTCTGATGAGTAAGTAACGACCAAGTGACGTAGTTATCCATGCACCCATTCTTGATGTGGAAACTGAGGCTCTGTGGATCCTCGTGCTGGTAAGTACGGGCCGTGATCTCATTCCTCAGCTCACTCCCAAGTCCTTGTCTATCCCGGGGCATCCTCCTGGCCCGAGGTTGTGTCCAGGTCTCAGGAGGAAAATGCTGACCTTGGAGCTCAGATCTGGGGACTTGGGATCCAAGCCACGTGATCCAAAGGGCGTGGGGCCCATCCTCGCCTTCTGGTCCCGGAGAAGGAGAGTTGTGCTGGCCCAGCTTTGTGCCCCAAGGCCGGCCTGGAGTCCTGGCCCTCCTGCACAGGATGCTGCGGCCAGTTCTGAGTCTGAGAGGTCAGACGGATGGGTCTCTCTCCCGATGGCCCGCACCAATGAACGTCTTCCGTGCTCATGGCCTCGGGCTGGCTCTCTGCAGCAGCGTTTTCTAGAAGACTCAGGCGCTAAGCGCGGGTTTGCTCTTGCAATTTTGCAGCAATGACCCTCTGAAAATAACTCTCACAAAAATGTCACTTAGGGATCTTTACGGCCGGAGCTGTCCATCCGTCTCCCCAACAGGCCAGCTCCTGGCAATCCTTGAAAAAGACTTTTCAGAAAACCTGTGCAAATAAATCACTAATTCCTCTTCTTCCACAAGCTAGATGAACACAACTTTATAAACTTGAAAGGTTAAAGAAGGAGGAGGTGCCTCCCCCCAGGCTCCGCACGCATGGCGGGCATCCGCGGGCCTCCTCGCCCCCGGCCGGACTCCGCTCACGCTGTCGACGAGGCTCACGTGCATCCCGCAGTTCTCTCGCGCTGTGGTCCCTCCACCCCACGGGTCGCCACAAGCACCGTTTATGGGCCTCCCGGTGTGAGAGCAAGAGAGGGATGAGGTTTGCGGAACTCACCCTGAGCCCCTGGGAGGTGAGCTGCACTGACCATCCTTTACGGGAAACGAGGCGCCGCGGAAATTTGTCACCACGCACCTCGAGGGCCCCGATGTAGCCGCTGGGAGCCAGGGGCCAGGAACGTGCCCTCCCTCCGCCCAGGGGCTGCTGGTCGTCCACCGGGCCTCACCTGCTGAGCTCCTGTTCCCTTGGCCTCTCCTGAAGACCTTTGTCTCAGACCCCAGCAGGTGCCCCACAGTCTAATCCCCTGGGCAGAGACTGTATGAGTTCTCTGCAAATAAGTGGCCCAAGACGGGAGAAAATACTAGGAGACCCGCAGCCTGCCCCCACCCCGGGCTGCGCGACTCCAGGCAAGCCACTGACCTGCCGAACCCTCCGGGTCCCCATCTGTAACGCGTGACAGCCACTCCCCCTCAAAGGCCTACAGGGAGGAGTATTTGGGGTTTGAGACGGAAGGTGCAAGTGACGGCTTTTGAGAGTGATGGCTCTGCGGGTGGAGGGCGAGCGTCCGCCTGGTGGGGGTTTGCCGGAGAGAGCAGAGGCCTCGGGATGGGAGGTAGCTCACCCAGCACAAGTCCTGCAGAGCCTGCCTGCTCTTCCAGGGCTCCCAGCAGCACGTGGACCACTCCCTCGGGTACCCTCTCCCCCTGACCTGTGACCCGTGCCATCCCCTGGATCCCCGGGAGGCCTAGAGCCAACACCCAGCAGGCAGAGCAGAAAGGGGATGCCTGTCCCGGAGCATTTGTAGCAGGCCTTTGGGGTCCGTCGGGACAGAGAATGGTGTCAGCACCACATTTTTTGCAAGAACCTGTTTCGCAAACACGTGCTCCCTCCCGCAGGGGCCCTCCCCATGGAGGGTCCGCGGTCCGAACATGGAAGAAGGAGGAAGACTGGGGTTCGGGAGGCCGGGTTCTCCCTGGCCTGAGGCGCGATGCCAGGTGAAGTTCGCATCTGCCCTCATCTGCAGAGGGGACTAAAGGGGCTGCGTGCGCGGACCCGCGGAGCCTCCCGCGAAGGGCAGGGGAGCTGGTGCCGGTGAGGACACCCCGGAGAAGGAGAAAGACAGAGCCCCCTCGTCGTGCCTCAGCCCTTCCCAGCCGCTTCCCGGGAGAAGTGGTCACAAGGCTGCCTCTCACCAGGGAGCGGAGGGCGTGTAGAGGGTTTTTGGTCACTAATTTGCTCGGACGGGACCCAGGAGCCACGTCTTCAACAACCTAGCACCTGGTCCGAGCTCGCGGTCAAGGAGAAGGGCCAGATCTTGGAGGAGGGGCCTGGAGGGGAAAGGCACAGGTGCACAGGGAAGGTCACGTGTAGATGTCACCAAACAGCTGGTCACCTGCGGGATGGCCCTTCCCCTTCAGAAGGACACGTGGCCAGAGGAGACTGTGCTCTGGCCCCAAAGACGCCAGTGTGTTCATTGTCCCGGGGGGAGGGGACAGGGTTTGGGGCTTTCTGCTGTGGGGTGATAGCACACCCTCCTGGACCACTTCGGTCACATCTCGGGGCTTCCGGGTCAGTCCTCATATTGACCAGTCCTAGCAGAAATCCCGTCACATTGTGTAGCCAGAATCTCTGACCCTCCATATCCGACTGGCTTCCTGCTCCCCCTGCCCGCGGGTGACCTGCCTTCAGCAAGACTCCTGTCGGGTCACTTTAGTCAAGAACTACCCCTCGGTCTCAGCAACCTCCGGGCTCCCCGACCCTGCACCTTGGCTGTAAATCTCCACTTTCTGGTGGTTTTAGGAATCGGATCTGGTTCCACACTGGGGTCACTTTCCCTCTGTTAAAATAGTTACCGAATAAAACTGGTTTTTACCATTTTGACTACCAACTACCGTCCGGCTCTGGTTTTCTCTAACAGGGACAAGGACGCCGTCTCGGCAGTGGCGAGGGCAGAAGAGGAAACCCACAGGGGACACAGATGTTGGGAGGGACCCCAGTGCCACAGGCAGCCAGGGCGATACCCTGAGTCAGCAGCAGGTGTTACAGGATGAAATTGAGAATCACGCCCAAGGTTAGTGAGCCAGGACGCGGATACCCAGCAGAGCTCAGCCAGTTAAGCGTCCGACTTCGGCTCAGGTCCTGATCTTGTGGTTCGTGGAGTCAAGCCCCGCATCGGGCCCTGTGCTGACAGCTCGGAGCCTGGAACCTGCTTTGGATCCTGTGTCTCCTTCTCTGTCCGGCCCTCCCCTGCTCCTGCTCTGTCTGTCTCTCTCTCAAAAATAAATACACATTAAAAAAAATTTTTTTAAAGCATGTCTTGTGGTTTGTTTCTTTCTCGTCTGTTTCCTCCCCTTCCCATGTGTTCATCTGTTTTTTTTCTTAAATTCCACAAATGAATGAAATCATGTGATATTTGTCTTTCTCTGAGTGACTTACTTCGTTCAGCATCATACCCTCTCGTTCCTTCCACGTTGTTGCAAATGGCAAGATTTTGTTTTTTGATGGCCGAGTAATATTCCATTACTCATACAGCCCCCCCCCACACACACCCCCCACATCTTCTTTAGAAACAATTTGACAAAAAGTGTTAAGTGTCGTTAGGACTGAGCCTGAATGTATGTCAAGTACTCACCATCACCCCGCACTGCCTCGGACAGACAGGGAGCAGACGTGGCCCAGGACCGGGAGCCTGCAGGGGCCACGGACCCTCGGGACAGTGGAGGCACAGAGCCACTGGCCAGCACTGGGGACCGACAAACAACCAGCCCCACCCAGCCGGGGTCGGAGTGTCTGCCCAGGGGAGGTCGGCCGGGCAGGAGAGGGGCCCAAGGACGGGAGGCTGGGTTTCACCGGGAGGAGGAGGAAAGACAGAAAACAGGAAGCAAAGGAAGTCCAGCTGGGCCAGGGCAAGAATAACTCGGAGTCTATGGCAGAGAACAAAGGCATGCCACCGAGGTCCTGGCAGAACAGAGGGTGGCGAGGAAGACATCGGGGAAACTCGGGGAGGCAGAAAGCCCCTGGGGACACCCCCAAGTGGATCTCCGGGACGCGCGGCCCCGACAGCGCTCCCCAGAGACTCATGGCTTCTCCATCAGCTGGTCCCTCCTTACCTTCATGAGCTCAGGCCATTGCTTCTCTGAGGCTCTTGGCACTTGTGCGGAAGCCTTCTTCTGCTCCTTCGTTCATTTGTTGCGGGACAAATAATCTCTCAGGCATTGGAATCGTATGCTCCACGGTAGCAGCTGGGGAGAGGAGACTCATTTTTCAAACGCCCCGGTGAGGGAGCCCTGGCCCCCAGACGGTGCCCTGCTGCTCCCCCCGCCCCCACCCCTGCACCACCGGCGGTTCCGTGCAGAGGACCATTTGGAGCCAAGAATATGTAGAGCTGTGACTTCATAATGTGAGATTTATGTAGCATTAAGTTCCAGCCAGTACATGGTAATAAGTTCCAGCCAGTACATGGACAGGAGTGTCCAGGTCTCCCACCCTGCCGCGCAAGGAGGGACGGGGGCGGGAGCTGCGGCGGGGGGCCGTCTCCCCGCGCCCGGGCGGTACACGGCTGGCGTCTGCAAAGCCCCTCGGAACAAGGTCACGACTGCAGCAGTGAATTCCCAGAGGGCACTGGAGATGCCTGGCTGTCCACGGGCTCAAGGGGCGGGTTTAGAACGTCAGGAAGGGGCGTCGAGTCCCGCCCAGCCGTGAAGTCCAAGCACGATGCTGAGCTGCCAGCACCTGCACGGGCTCTAGCAGAAGGCTGTTTGAGGAGCCAAGAGGCGCTTGTTGCAACGATGACTCCTCGCTCAGTGTTGCTTAAGGAAAAAGATGTCAACTCATCAGATATGTTTTAAAAATTTTTTTAATGCTTATTTATTTTTGAGACAGAGAGGGACAGAGCATGAGCGGAGGAGGGGAGAGAGAAAGAGAGAGAGAGAGAGAGAGAGAGAGACCGAAACCGAAGAAGGCTCCGGGCTCTGAGCTGTCAGCACAGGGCCCCACATGGGGCTCGGGCTCACGAGCTGTGACATCATGACCTGAGCTGAAGTGGGATGCCCAACAGACTGAGCCACCCAGGTGCCCCCTAAAGCAGCATCTTAGCGGTCCCTTCTCGTTATTCGTGGTAGTTATATATATATATATATATATATATATGTATATTTATTTTTGAGACAGAGAGAGACAGAGCATGGGGGGGGGGTAGGGACAGAGAGAGGGAGACACAGAATCTGAAGCGGGTTCCAGGCTCTGAGCTGTCAGCACAGAGCCCAACGTGGGGCTTGAACTCATGAACCGTGAGATCATGACCTGAGCCGAACTCAGACGCTCAACAGACTGAGCCACCCAGGTGCCCCTCATCAGATATGTTCTATAAAAAATAAACCATAAGGGGGCACCTGGGTGGCTCAGTTAGTGAAGCATCAGACTCCTGATTTCAGCTCAGGTCATGATCTCACGTTCGTGAGTTCGAGCCCCACGTTGGGCTCTGTACTGACCATGCTCGTGCCCTCTCTCTGTCTCTCTCAAAACAATAAACAATAAAGAAACAAACTGTAAACTCAGGAATACAGACACCACTGTGATTTCAAGTATCTTAAGGTCTGCGGAGAAGAATTCCAACATCCTTACTTATTTAATAATTCATTTTATCCAATGTTATTGGATAATAATTCATTTGTCCAATGTTATTTAAAACATTTCTCCTTTCTTCAGTGTCCTCTTTCAGACAAAAGTCTATGGAATAAAATACTTTCATACCCACCACTTTATTTTCTCAAAGCGTAATATATTTCTGTACTTGGCTTAGATGATTCTCTTTTAAAAATAAAATGTTGATAAGAGAATTGAAGCATCCCATTTGCTCTTTTCTCTTCCCTAATCCCAGCACCCCCCCCCCATCACCAGACACACACACTATCATGAAGCTGATGTTGTGACACATATATTTGCCAAGGAACTACAGATGTCATTGTTTTGAATTATAACAATTATAAAAGAATTATGTACAATCTATAGCATATCGGACACATACACCGAAACCCCTCTTTGTGGTCAATATTATGTTTTTGAGACTTACACGTTGGCAAACAAGTTTTGATACTTCAAATTTTCCCTTGCGATGAATAATTTTGTGTCTCATTTACGATACCTTTCCCCATCCGGAAGTCATAAAGACATTAATGCTGAGTTCTGAAAGCTTTGAGGTTGTGCTTTTCTTGTTTGGATATTTAATCAACCTGGAATTTATGTTTGTGTGTGACATGAGGTAGGGATCCATCGTATTTTTACTCCAGACGGAGAATCTATTGTCTCAACACCATTTGTTGAAGGCTCATCCTTTGCTTGTGTTGAGAACCAGCTCCATTCCACGCAAACACACAGGGCCCTGTTTTGGAGCGCCCTACTTGGCCCATTTCTACCTTTGCCTGTCCCTGCATCAGTATGATCCTATCTTAATTGCCACAGGTTCACAATAAATGTTGGTGACTGGTGAATACGCGAAGGTCACAGCACAATGCACAGAGTCTATAATACCTCAAACGTGCTAAGTAAGGCAACGGCAAACTTTCAGGTCCCTTTCCAGCTATCTAAACAATAATTCAGCAGTGAGGACAAAATGAGGTCTTACAACTGTTGTTTGAAACCTTCACAGATGATTCAGATAATCCCCGAGGAGGAGGAGGACGCCGGCTGTATGTATCTGCACTACTCGCGTTCTCTCTCTCCTTCTCTCTTCCCTTCTGGTGCTCCCTGACTTCTTCATTTATCACTTCCTGTCTGTTTGAAGACTTTCCTCTGCCCGGTCTTTAAAAGCAGGTCTTCTAGTGATGATCCCTTTCTGTGTGACGTCACCTGGGAATGTCCCGGGCCCTCCTAGAGGACAGCTTCGCCAAGACAGAATCCTCGAGATCCTCTCCTGTCCACGTTCCTCTGGCCCCCGTGGCTTCCAGTGGGGCACCTGCTGTTGCCGGATTGGGTGCCCACCTGTGGGTGACGTGCCATTTACCTCTGGCTACTCTTAAGACCTCTTTGTCACTGGTTTCCGGAAGCTTCACTGTGATATGTCCAGGCACGGATGTTCTGGGGATTATTTGATTTGGGCTTGGCTCATCCTTCCCAATCTGCAGGCTTATGTCTCTCACCACCTTTGGGGCTATTTCAGCCCTAGTTCTGACCACGCTTCCCTCTCCTGGGACCTTGGCTTACGGGTGCTGGAGATTCACTTATTGTTCATAGTCCCAGGGGCTCTGCCCATTTCTTTCTGTCTTTGTCCTCTGTGTTGAGAACGGGGCAATCCCTTTGCTCTGTCCTCAATTCCCAGACTCTGGTCCCTTATTTCCACCCCAGAAACCCCAGAAAGTTTATCTAAAGTTTCTGTTACTGTGCTTTTCAATTCTATGGTTTCCACCCGATATTTTTTCTTACAACTTCTATTTCCCCACTGAGATTCTCTTTTTTTTTTCCTTTTGTTTCAAAAGAATCTGTGACTGATCCTTGATGCATTTTTATGACGACTGCCTTAAAATCTGGTCTGATAATTCCAGCATCAGATTCATCTTGGCACCAACATTTGTTAGTTATATTTTCTCACTTGCATTGTGGTTTTCGGTTACACTGCGGACACTTTGTCTGTCATGTCTGGAGACTCTGGACCCTATTTAAATATTTTATTTTAGCAAGTTACACTTTGCTCACGTTAGCCTACAGGCCCTGGCTATGGTTACGCTAACAGCTCAGTTTCCAGAGTCCTTGTGGTATTATCTTGGGCTCCTTGGCTTTTCTGGTGCTGTTGGGGTCCCCTTTGGTCCCTCTCGGATCTGCCTGAGGGGACGAAGGGATTTGTGCAGACCAGGCCCCCATGTGCCTCTGGATGGGGGAGGAAGTCTCAGGGCTCCCTGGCCAGGCATCACTGGGGTGGGGTCCCCCAAACTCCTCATTGCCTATGAGATGAATAGGGCCCCCAGGTTGCACCATTTGTTTTGGGGGGGGGGGTCCCTCTTGCCCTGCCCCGGCTGTCCCTGTATTGCTACTTAGAAGGGGCGTCTCAGGCCTGGTGGGGAAGGACAATGTCTGCCCTGGCCACTTATTTTTGGTGAAGCTCCCAACTGCTTCCTGTTGCTGGTGGTTCTGGGTTGTCAGGGGGACTGATGTTCGATCCAGGGGAGGAACCAGCCAGCTGGGCCTCTTCTGCTTCTGTCCGCCTGGGGGACAGAAAGCACTAGGGTTTCTGGCTTTCTCCATCTTGGGAAACTGCAGACCACGCCCCGTTGTCTGGACCAGAAACCAGGGAGTGGTCTTGGAATGGTCGGTTTGTGCAGCCTGCACACATGTGCTGTGTTGGGGGTGTGTTGGTGTGTCCCAGCTCTTCACAGCTGCAGCTGTGACCCAGGTCCAAGCAAGCTCCCCATTGCCCACATCTTCAGGACAGCATCCCCTTGGGTCACTGCTTCCTCGCTCCTCTGCAGCTGCCCGAGGGAGTGACGTGAAGGGACCCCGGGTCACAGCGCTCCTTCGAACATGCTGCGGGGTCCCGTCATACCTAGGCTGAAAGCCGCAGCAGCCCCTAGGCCCAGGCTGGACCCTCCCTCGATGTCATTATCCACCCCCCTTCTCCCATCACCCATGATGTGGGACCCCCTCCTGTCACCTGTGATGCAGTGACCCCCTTCCCCCATCACCCGTGATGTGGGGACCCCCCTTTCTCCCATCACCCACGATGAGGGGACCCCCCTTTCCCCTGTCACCCCCATAGTGGCCGTACTTCCAGGCACAGACCCCACAGACTGCCAGGGCAGGGTGTCACTTTGTGCTCTCTCTGTGTGGGTTGTTTTTCTCATCTCCTGTGGCTATACCCTGACTGGGTCCCAACCCACTGCCACCCTCTCAAGAGAGGTTTTGTCCTGGAGACTCAAGCCTTCCCACCCTCAGGACCATCTTCTGGGACCTTGCCTCATTTTGCCTTTCCCAAATCACAGCAAGCGTTCAACAGCAGCTTATTTGGTTACTGATTTAATGTGCTGGGTACCCGCTTCCTGTCACAAGGACCCCCGTGTTGGCCCCGGCCACCGCTGCAGCCCCAGAACCCACGGACTGTCTCCCACGGAATAGGAGCCTGATGAGCACTGGGTGCAGAGTGAGCACAGCCAGGCGGGCAGCGGGGAGCCATGCAAGGTCTCGGAGCAGAGTCCCGGGGCTCCTGGCCCCTCCCCCACCCTGGAACAGTCTCTCTGTCGATCAGAGAGAGTGAGCGACACAGGTGTGCAGAGCCAGGGCCGGGATGGAGGAGGGGCTGCCTCAGCTGTGTCCAGACCAGACCCTATCCCAGCACCCTGATTTCTGGAGACCCCACAAAGCTAGGTCTCTGTCTCCAGCTGTGTTTCCAGCCCAGATCGGAAGGGACAGGAGCTCCATCACCTCACGTGCCCCGGAGCTGGTGGTGACGGAGCTCAGCCCGGGAACCGTCCCTACTCTGCCGGCCCACGGACACCTGAGCAGACCAGGGTCCTTACGTTTATTATGGAGGGAGGTAGGGGAGAGGCGGGAGAGGAGAGCAGGCAGGGAGGGAGGCCAGCCTGGCAGGGAGAGGGAAGGGAAGAATCCAATACCCAGAAAGAGGCAGAGGCAGGATGGGAGACATAAAATTGAGAAATAATTCTCAAATTGGATGCGGGCTCTGGCATGGATTTATAGCATATTATGAGATTCTAATGCAAACCAGGGCTCTGGATTTCTTTTATTATTATTATTTATGCAGAAAACTGGCTGAGAGATCAGTGCGGAGATTCATGAACTTGAACTATGCTAGATCTAGTAGTAGTGATTTTTTTTTTTTTTTACCTCTGCCTGTCTGGCTTTCAGTGTGTGTAGCTCTCAATGGGAAAATAATCTTCCCTTTGATTTCAAACGTTCTCTGAGTCTTTCAGAATCTTTGGGGCTACACTGGGAAGTTGGTAAGTTATTCACTCAAGAGCCTGGGCTGGTAGATATGGATTTATAGACACAATGTCTGTAGAAAAAGAGTCTCTGGACCCAGAAGGACCATGAAGCAATTTCACTGCAAAACATGGTCTTTTTTATTAGCCTCATCCATTCATTCATAAGCTACAGTATCGCAAGTGTGCAAAGACTCAGCCATCCATCCCCTCATTCATTCCGGGGGCAGGTATTGAATATCTGTTGTCTGGAGGGGCCTGTGGGGCGCTGTGCAGGATGGAAGGGAGGGAAGCTTGCCTGCTGTTTGTGAAAACCAGAAACGGAATTTGCAGCAATTTGCGGACGTCGTGTGACTCCCCAGAAGGGAGGCGTCGGCTGGTTGTGGGAATCCGCTCACACGTAGTGACGGGCTCGGGGCCCAGAACCTTCCGGAGAATCCCACTGCTCAGGTCTGACTCGCTCACGGACCGAGGAAAATACGTGCTGCGTCCTTGGGAGAAAAAAATGATTTTATTCACTTAGGTAATCGCTTTAGACATAAGCAATGATGTCAATTTTTATTTTAACTTCTGTGGAACCTGAAACATACCTCAATGCAAGGAGGTATCGTTTCTCACATATGCTTCGTCTATAATGTTTTCTTTTTTAATCTATTTTTTTTTTGCAGGTGACAGATACCGTTATCATTTCACTCCTAAACGTTTCCAGGGTGAATCGCTGAAAAATGGGCATGTTCGTTTATAACCAAATGCCATGATTGCATCTGGCAACTGACAATGATCTGTGATGTTGATCCAACACCCAGTCCGAGGTCAAATACCCCATTATGAGCGCTGACGAATGTGGTTGGAGAGTCGGTGGGCTCGAACCAGAATCCCAACAAGGCCAAGACACCAGTTTCTTGGTTGACTCTCCTAAGCCCCTTTCTTGCTCATAAGATGCTCACTCCCTTTAATTTGATGTGTTGACTTGTTCTAGAAATCAGAGCCGTCCTCCTGCAGGATGCCAACCACACAGGACACACATGCTTGATCCTTGTGACGCCATTAAGTTGATCTTCTGTTCCTGATTTTTTTTTTTTAGAAATGGAGGGCAGAGGATTGGCTAGTCTCAGATAGAACGCTTCTGGCAGGAGTATTTCAGAGCTGGAACCGTGTGACCCCCACTGCATCACATCAGGAGACACACCTTGTGACCGTCCCCCCTTTAGAGATGCTAAGATCCGCCAGCACTTCTGGGTGCTGGCTTCTTGATCTCCCCAATGCCAGCTTCCCCAGCCGCCATTCAGCTACCGGATTCGTCCACAGATGGGCATTGACAATTAATTCCACAGAGGCTGCAAAACAGAGATTTCTAAAATTCTCTGCTTCCTTCTATATTTACCAACTTAGATTGTTTAATGAATAAACTCAAGGAACACACACTCAGTGGCATCTGTGTATGTAAATTTATTTTCATGTGCAGTGGAAGGGGGGCTAATCGTGTCCAGCCCCACACTTCTGTAGAAGAGGGTGGGTGCGGAGTTATTTCAACCCTGTCCGTGTTTACTGAGAGTTGACTCTGCATGGGGCTCTTTGGAGAGGAGAGCTGAGATGCCTTCAAGGAGCATGCTCCCAGGGAAAGAGAGACGATGCATACAGTCCCTTATGCTCTACATTTAGTGACAGAGTCCTGTGTGAGAAGCAGCAGTGACAAAAGAGCAGATAAGATCAAATTTGCCTCCGTGGAACCAGACAATCCAACAAAAGACGGGACACGGATGTTTGCATTTGAAGGATGAGCTGAGCTTCAAGACGGATGTGGACAGAGCACCCAGCCGGCACAGAAGGGCCGAACGGCCCAGAGGCAGTTCTGTGGCACTGCAGAGCAGTGGTCGGGCGTGGATGGAACAGGGCAGAGGAACGGTGTAATTGTTCCTCCAAATCAGGACCTGCTCGAGACTCAAAGCAGTAACTCTGGGACAATCTTGGGCGAGCCAGGAGTTACAGTTTCCCTGAAGTCGTGGCTCAATGTAGGGAATGATGGAAAATGAAACCAGAGAATTTTGCAGGGATCAGGGCAGGACCCTGCTGTGAAGAAAACGAATCTGCAGGGTGTTGGTTTTTTCATCGGCATGATTTAGCAGAATAATGAACGCTCCCTGCTGGAGACACCCATGTCCCTGCTCCCCAGAAACTGGGAACACATTAGGTTACGTGGCCACGGGGAGCTAAGATTGCACATGGGCAATGAGTGAGTTGCTGATGGGCTGGCTCTGAGATGGATCATCCAGAGCAGCCCAGTGTAATCACAAAGGCCCTAAAGTGGACGTTGGGGGCAAAGGAGGAGAGTCAGAGAAGGGGGTTTGTCTGTGGCAGTCAGGTCTGGGTGCTGCCCAGTCAGCAGGACTGGACCCTTCACTGTTGGCTTGGCAGATGGCAGAAGTCCTGAGCCCACAAATGCACGTGGCCTCTAGACACTTGGGAGGCAAGGAGACAGACTCTCCTTCGAGCTCCAGAAACAAGCGCCTCCCTGCCAGCACCTGATTTTACCAGCAACACCCACATCAAAGCTCTGACCTCCAGAACTGTAAGATAATAAGTTTGCTGATTGGTCACACCAGCCACAGGATATGACACCATTGGCTATGATAGGAATAGGGTGACTTTTTTTGGCTTGTTTTTTTTAAATTATTTTTAACGTTTATTTATTTTTGAGACAGAGAGAGACAGAGCATGAACGGGGGAGGGTCAGAGAGAGGGAGACACAGAATCTGAAACAGGCTCCAGGCTCTGAGCTGTCAGCACAGAGCCTGACGCGGGGCTCGAACTCATAGACCGCGAGATCATGACCCGAGCCAAAGTCGGCTGCTTAACCGACTGAGCCACCCAGGCGCCCCGGCTTGTTTTTAATTTTAGAGAGAGACAGCACAAGCAGGGGGAGGGCCAGAGGTGGAGAGAGAGAATCCCAAGCAGGCTGCACGTCCATGTTCATTGCAGAGCCTGACGCGGGGCTCAGTCCCATGACCCTGGGATCTTGACCTGAGCCAAAATCAAGAGTCAGACGCTCAACCGACTGAGCCACCTGGGTGCCCCTGGAGCAGGGTGACCCTTAGATTTCATTTTGGGAACCTAGGTGGATCACGGGACTATTCATTAATAAAGAATAAGGAGAATCACATTCAAGGACAGAGGTGATACAATCCCTTCCAGGGGACTCCGGTCGCCCCTCTTCAGTAACCACAGACTGTGACAACCTCAAGTACAAGTGAGGACCAGCCGGCTGGACCCACAGAGACTCTTCCAAAACACAAGTTAACATCTCTCCATTATGGGAGTGAGGAAACGCCTCGAAACCCGCTCAGCGCAGACTAACAGTAAAAACCCGGACACTGTAACCCAATGTCGGGTCCCTTTGCCCCCCCAAGCCTGGGGGTGCCAATCCGTCATTCCCCACCTCCTGATCTGAATAACCACCAAGTCCGTCAAACTCTTGGCCTAGGAGATACTGATGCTTTGTTTATCCAAGCAAGATAAGCTCCTTTTGAAAAAAAAGTGTTGTGTTAAACTACGGGTTTGTAGAGAAGAACGCTCCCTTTGGCCTCAAGATTGTCCGTCGCATCACCTAATCCAGGGTAATTTTGGAAAGCACTTCCCCTGCCAGTGCTTTGTTCCACAAGTGGGTTCCTGGTATGGTCACTTGGTGTAGTTTAACCTTGAATGGGTGAGGAGGGCCTGTTCTGGGGGTCACAGAGCTCTTTCCTGGGAAGCCAGCCAAGTGACCCCAGCACCCCATCTCTCCTGGTGGAGGAACCCATCATACAGCCAGCTCAGGGGAGTTGCGTCTCAGTACCAAGCAGAACACCAATGGGTTGAGGCAGGAAAGATTTGTTTCTTACCCACGTTCCACATCAGCTGTGGGTTCACTGTTCTGTGCGTCTTCCTTGATCTGGGGCTCGAGGAGAAGGAGGAGCCCGTATGGGCCACCAGTGAGCCCAGGGCAGGTGGGGAACCATATGGCACAACCACACAGCAGCCTTTCCAGCTTCTGCTGGGAGGTGGAGTGAGGGTGTCCTGCCCACATTCCATGGGCCAAGTGAGGCTGGACCAGCCTGGCATCCCACTGAGGTGTGTGGATGGGGAGAAAATGATGCCCCACTTGGGTGTATGAGAACGGCTGGAGGTGATGGAAGAGACCAGAAGGAACCGCGATGAGTTCCGAATTCTCCTGAACGCTGTCGCCACTGGATTGGAAAATGTAAGCAGCCACTTCATTTCAAGTAAGGAGTGCGGAACGGGATTTCTGCCTTGGGATTAGAAATATCCTCTCTGACTCTTACTCAATGCCTTAGAGACGGGGCCTGCTAAGGAATTTTTGTGACGCGGAATCTAGGATAGGCTCCCGTGGATGTGACCTGAAGTTCGTGCCATCCATAGTCTTTCAAACAGTCAGATCATGATGTCCGACACGGGGATTCCAAAATCCGCAGGTGCAACTTCTTTGTCGGCTTTTTAATTGAATTAGAATATAAATGAAGTAACGTTTGCATATCTTCTTAGCTCACTAGTCTTTTATAAAGGGAAATAGGCAAAGCCAGATTTACAAACAGGATACCGCTGGCACCCCAGAGCCTTTCTTGCGACCCTCTCCCCACCCCCAGCACCCACCACTGGACGTGGTGTTCATGGGACGAGCCCGTCTCCCGCCTCAGAGCGATAAGATCCGTCCGTGTTGCTGTGGTCAGCAGCATGGTGCCCCCTCGGTTGCGGCTTGTTTCGTTGCATGAACAGATTGAAACCCATTCATACATTCTATTGCTCGCACACAGTTGTCTTGTTTCCAGTGTTTTTACAGCTGTGGCCGTTGGGAGCCCGTCTGCCCTTCTTTGTGTCCCCATTTCCGCTGGGCGGCAGAATCGGTTCTGGGTGTGCCTGGGTGTGTGCCTCTGGGTGCCTCGCTCTCTTCTAGTTCTGTGACTGGCCAATTTTGAGGCTCCCGGAGGCGGCCGGCCAGGTCATCTGGAGTTGTTTTAACTCCCCAGTAAGCTGAACTCTGAGCGCTCTGCAATGGCCCTTGGGGCGTGCAGTCCGCCGCGTTGGATGTTGGTCTAGCCAGTCGCGCTCTCTCCCATTGGTATCCGCGTGGCACCCTTCCTCCTCCTGCCGTTTAACTGTCCACCTGCCTCCACTCCTCTTTTCAGTGTGATCGTGCCGTTTTTGTTGGAATGGGGTTTTTTTTTAATCCACTCTGCTAATCTTCGTCTCCTATTTGGAACATGCAGTTAATTTTCATTTAATGTACTCAATTGAATCACACGGAATTGCCACTATTTGATGATTTTAACCAACAAAAAGACAATCTCGTATGATTCAGCAATGCAATTACCACGGATTTGGTTTAAATCTCTAATCTTACCATTAGCTTTCTGTTTGTCTCATATTTCCCCCTTTTCCTTCTCTTCTTGAATTATTTATATTAATCTAGGATGTTTTATTTCCCCATTTTCTTTGCTATTAGCTTGTTATACAACCTTTTCTTATCTCAGTGACTGAAATGGAGATTGTAATAGGCATCTCTGATACATCACAAACGACCTGAAATTAGCGGTCCTACTACCTGCTGGACAAGGCCTCACAGCGTCACCAGGCTGCCTCCTTTCTTTCGCCTCAATTCTTTACTAAATCTTCAATCCCCCCCTGCAATTGGATTATAATTCATGCCACGTACCATGTGACTTTGTCGCTCCTCCCACTCGAGGGGAGGAGTATATGTCCCAGAGCCACAATACTCAGCTGGGCCATGTGACATATTGGGGAAGGGACGGGGGTCAGAGTGGAGACACAACCCAACACCTCGCCAGGCAGCAGGTGCTTTACACTCTTCCCATCATGCCTCATCCACTTCCCACTCGTGGGACACGTCGTCACTATCCCAGGGAGTCCGAGGGGAATGGCCACAGCGGAGAAGACACAGAGGAACCCAGTGCACCCCATCCGCTGGAAACCCCACCTAATTAATCTTCACCTTAGATACCTCATTTTTCATTTCTAGCATTTCCATTTGGACCTTTACCTAGCTTCTTTCTCTCTGACAGAATTCCCAGGTGGTTCCCGCCTCTCCGCGAGGTCCTGGGCAGCTGGCATTAAAGGCTCCTGGCTGAGAATTCCACCCTGTACATCACCTCAGCCAGCTTCTACTGGCACGTTTCTACTCATGACCAGGGGTCTCGCTTTCCTTCTTCCTTGGGCATCATGTAATTCTTTATTTTATCCTGGACATTGTTTTTTCAAAAAAGGCAGAGACCAAAGTTAATAATGTTTAAACGACACCTCCCTCCAGAAGAAAGCGTGTTCCCTCTCCCGCCAGATCATCGGTGTGTGGGGTTGGTGTGGGGGGAACGGATCTTCTCAGCATCGAGCTGTGTCTGAGCGTGAACCCAGTTCCGTCCACCCCTGGATTGGAGTATCTTGAGGGTGGTATTGGCACCACCTGTGACCTGAGCACTGGGCGGAATCCAGAGATCTCTTTGTGCTTTAGAGACCACACATGGGCGTTCCAAACCACACACATCTCTTTTCCTGCGTTTCAGCCAGTCTGCCAGCGTTTGGCATTCCGGGGCTTCTCTGGTCTCTACGTCCACACCCCCAACTCTTTGCACTTCAGAAGGTGTCGCTACAACCTTCTTCCTCATCCCAGATTCCAGTCGACTGCTACGGTCATTTAGCAAAGGTCTAGAGAGCCTTGGAGGAAATCCCTCCTGGCCTCCTGGCCCGCTGCTGACCTTCACGGCCATTTGCACAGTGCTCAACACTAGACAGAGTCCAGGTCACGCACTCAGCTCCCATTGAAGCAGCTGGGCTCCCAGATTACCTGTGAACTGTGAGAAGCCCCACCATCCTTTAAAAGTCTGCAGACACTGCACTGTCCCCAGTATGAGCGACCCAGAGCCTGCACAACCTGGAAACATAAGAATATCAGACGGTGGAGAGAATAAGCAAAGAGGCCACTTAGCCCATGAGAACGTGTTTGACCTCAACATCCAATTCCCTCTAGGGACCAGCTAATCATTTCCTGAGTGAGTCTAGCACTGTGACTCACTCCTGGTTTTCCCTCTATTTTCCTCCTCTGACTGCCTCTGCTCCAAGCAGGAACCTCCCCCCTTCGCTGCACAGGGTTCAAGGAGGTCGGACTGAATTAGCACCTGACAGCTGATTCTGAGTCGCCCATTTGTCTGTAGCGTGAACTTGTCTCTTCTCTCCCAAGAGCTGTCACCGGACGCTGTGCTGTGCTCTGATTCGCTTCACCCTGTGCCCAACGGAATGGATACAACGAAAGAGAACCTTTCTTCTGCAGGAAAAACACCGGAGAAGGTAAACCCACGGGTGCGCACGGCGGTGGGCTGCTGAGGGGAGGACAGCAGGGCGTTTTCTGCTCTGTTCCGAGGAGGCCGAGGAGGCGAGGGCACGGCATACCCCACCTGCCATTTCTGAAGGCTCAGCCCCTACCGGGCCAGGCTCCCCCGAGGCTCCCTTCCCTGACGGACACCTCCAGTGGCATCTGAGGCCACTTTCCCCTCCTGGGCAGCGTGATCCCACCCACCTCTCCAGGCATATGTGCCATGGCTCCCCCCACACTTACTCTCTTAGATCTGCCCCTGTAAGGACTCCGGTCAAAGAACAGTAAAAGGGCAGGATGTGGGGAGAGGGATCTGAGACCCCACGCTGTAAAGAAGGCATTTAGGGCACGGGAGCTCTATATAGTATCGTGTAGCCCAAATTCCTGAAATTCATGTTCTGCTAAACTCCACGTCGACGTTTGTTTTCAAGCAGAAAGATTGGAAGTTCCCTGGGCAGTGAACTGTGTGAGATGAGACTAACTATGGTAGAGCTCCGCCCTCCCCAAGGCAGTGTGCCCAGCGCAGGCAGACCCCCAGTCAGTGCCCGTCACTTTGATTGTCTTGGGTCCGACTGTGGCGTCTGGGTGGGGAGGGGGCTTTGTGGGTGGGGGAGAAGGTGGAAGAAGGAATTCTCCGGCATGGGCCCAAGAGCCAGGGAGAGGGAGGTTGGAGGAAGGTCTTGAGGCCCCTCCCCGGACCCCATCAATCCTGCATGGGGTGCTGACCATGGTGCTGACCCTGGTCCAGAGCCCTTGTCCTCAGAGGAAGGGATGATGGCATGGGAAGCAACAGCTCTCCCCTCGGGAGTGGTGGTCACCCACCATGCCCCACGCCCCCGTGTGCCCCGAGTGCTGCCCACCCACCCCTCCAGGGCTTCTGCCACCCTCCCCGCATGCTGGTCCTGGCCCGGCCAGCACAGCATCTGTCCCACCTGCTGGCGGTCTCCCACCCCCCGTGGCATGTGGCAGTCTGGCCGGTGGCTGAAACCTGCAACTTGGTGCTGCTGAGGCCCCTTAGTGGCCCCTCATTGTGCACTACTCAACAGAGCAAGTGGGGTTCTCCAGGAAAGGCCTCGGCCCCCACCCACCCAGCGCTCCCATGGCCAGGTGTGCATGATCTCAGGTGCCCCCTGGCCCTTTCTCCCCACGGGCCCTGGATTCCTCATCCGTGACTGCTGGCCTGAAACTCTGCCCACCCAGCAGGCCCCAGTTCAAATGTCCTCTGCTTTAGAAAACGTTTTCCGACACCTGCAGGCAGATTTTAAAAGTGAGTAATCATAGCAGACATTAAACAATATCGATGCTGAGCCCCGGCCACCCAGGTGCTCACTGAGTGGCCCCCCCGACACTCGGTGCAAACCTTTGTCACTGCAGTGAGGGCTGCGGGCCGAGTACCGTGTTCTCCACCCTTCTGCACATCCTTACCCTTCCTCCGTTGGAAGGACACAGTCCTGGCACACAGTAGGCACTCGATAAGTGTTTAAATGCAAAACTGAGTTGATAAATAAATAGCCCGTTCCCCTACACACTTTACCTACAGGCTCTGACTGTTCTGGGCTGTGTCCTCAGGGCCCTGAGTGACTGTCCTGTCCATGTGAGCCCCTCAGTGTCCGTCGGCCAGGCTTCCCATCAGTCTGTTCGGCTGCACGTGGCCTGGACTCCTCGCCCTTCCCGCCAGACGCTCCCACACCCTCCGTGGGCAGTGCGCAGGCTGTGTGCGTATTTGACTTTCCTGCTCCCCAAAAACCTTCCCTTCGTGGATGGGAACGCACTGGGCAGATGGTGTCATGTGGCCCACACCTGTCATGGTCACCGAGGCACTGATTGGAACGAGATCAGGGCAGGCTTCGCCTCCTGGGGTGCCCAGTGGGGATTCCTACCCATTTCTGGATCTCCCTTGTGTGCGGCGTCTCCCAGCAGGCTCGCGCTGAGAGAGGGGCAGGGACCGTGGACAGACCCCTGCAGACGCGCCCTCTGTCTCTGAGAGGGCAAGGGGCGGGGGTAGGCTGGGCTCTGTCAGCAGGAAAGGGTGTCTTTCTAGCTCTGCGCTGGCTAGAACATGCGGACGGCCTGTGTTTGGATGATGAGTTCCCTCGACTCTGCACTGGGGCTTCCCTGCTCATGCAGAGGACGGCTGTGACCCCTCCTGTGTCTGCACAGACCCTGAAATGGCAGCTACTGTGGCTCTGTGGGGCAGGAGAGCTCATTCTCAGCCGTGAGGGGGAGCCTGGCCTCTGGCAGGAAGGGACAGGAGGAGGGGGCGGGGCTGGGGAGGTGGGGAGGCCGGCCTGACTGTCGAGGTTCCAGGGGTGACCTGGCCCCGGCCTGGTGGGCAGGGGAGTGGGGTCAGGAAGCCCCAGGTGTCCCATGCTGAGATCCACTCTGCTTACCCCCCACTCAGTGCGCACTGTACAGACCTCTGTGCAGGCAGACCAGGCGGGGCCCCTGGAGGTCTCTGCAGTCCAGCCTCCTGCCCCCGCATCCGGGTTCGGGGGACAGAAGTGACCCGGCTCCTATGCGCACTGCAGAGGCTGGAGAGATAGGAAACTCTTGGCTTGAGAGGCCGCCCCGCCTTGGGTCGGCACATCGGCTCCCCTGAGCCCACCTGCGGGCCCTGGAAAAGCCTGTCGCCAGCCCCCGTCCTGGGATGGTTCCACTGTGGGAAGACCAAGCAGTCCCTGTCGGGCAAGTGGAGGCGGGAAGACAAGACACGATATCGGGGGTGCCCGACCCCGTGACCCAGTGGGACTGCAGGGTCCACATCCCTCGACCAGCACCCACGGCCCCTGTCCCGGCCCTCGCTCACGGCACCCGTGCCGGTCGTCAAATACCTGGCCGCAGACGGCCTGGTTTCCAATACTGTGGAATTTCAGAAGCAAAAAAGAAAGGAATTCTCATAGCCAGTGGTTCTGGTGACAGGGGCCAGAGGGACGTCCCTCAGACGCCCTTGTGTCAGGATGGGCGGCTCTGGAGCACGACTCTGTGACCTCAAAAGCTGGAGGAGGAATCCGAGCCGGCTGCCATGTCTCCTGTTCCGCTGAGTGCCTCCGTGGGGCTGCCGCGTGGTGACAGCGTGCTGCTGTCCTGCTCCTGGGGGCTCTTCTGGCCTCCTGGTTGCTGAGGCCACACCGAGCTGGACAAGCCCCTTCCCACAATCCCCCATTCAGCAGACAAGGAAACTGAGGCTCTGACAAAACTCCCGAGGACTCAGGAGGCGGAGTGAAGACAGGCACAGTCTCCTGAGTCCCCCGAACTCCTCCCGTCTCCTCAGAAAATACACAACCACGTAGCTGCGTTTGGCTCAGTCCCTCTGTTTACATGTAACAGGGCAGATGGACGGATGGAGAGAGGTTGGGAGCAGGGGGAGAGAGAAGACGAGGACGGGGAGGAGGACAGAGAGGCAGAGACAGAGAGACAGAGAGAGAGAGAGACAGAGAGATAGAGACCCATGGAGACAGGTGTCTCCGAGAACGACCCTCGGCCCACCTCGTGCCCACCCGGGGACGCATGGCAGGAAGAGCAGGTGAGTTTAGCAGAGCGCGGGCCTCGTTCCGCAACCAGCACCAGGCAAATTAAGCCATAATCGTAACTGCTTTTGTCTCCTGATGATGTTTTGTCTTCTATGACAATTTCTGCAGAAATAATTGATTTTATGGCTTGATTTCATTCCTTGCCCATCACGTTGAAGACATGAGCACATAATGAGCCGTTGTCTAACAGTCACCGAGATTAAGCAGCAGCAGAGTATCTGGATTAATCAACCCGATTATCTGCAGCCGGGCGGACAAACCCCAGCCTGCAGCCTGTGCCCCAGCCCGTGTCCGAGAGTGCACAGCCATCCCCAGGTGGTGCGCGTGGCAAGTTAATACCCACGTGGTGTCCCGGGGAAAGCACCCTTTACACCCAGACCCCACTTGGGGCCGTCGCTCTGCCGGCTCCAGGAGGGAGCCCCGGCGAAGCCCCCCTTCCTCCCGCTCTGTCCCCTCTCCCGGCGCAGCACCTGCCCACGTGCACTGGCTGGCGGCCGCTTCCCTCCCCGCTGCCTGGCCCGCAGGTGCACCGGGTGGCCCTGCCTGTCCTCACTGGTCCTGCACCCGCATGGCCTGTCCTCACCGCAGCGTCTGGCTGCTGTCCACTTATTCACCACGATTCAGGTCAAGAGCCACTTAATCCTAGAGGGTTCCTCTGTCCCCCAAATCTTGGGCCAACGTTCCTTCCTCAAACTGTGATAAGTTTGTGGTCCTTTGATGTCTCCTTGGCTCAGTTTCCTCCTGCAAAGATTCTGGCAGCGCCTTCTGCGCCCGGTGCACAGCGCGGGCATGCGCCTCACGCCACGGGCCCCCTCCTGCCCGGCGGGCTGGTCTCTGGGCCCCAAACTTATGAGGCCTGCTGCAGGTTCGCGCAGACGTGGGGTCCCTAGCCCTTGCATTTCCTGGGACTAACACAGCAGATGCTGGAGAAATCACAATCCATGCGTGGACGACAAAGATACACTCAAGGGCGTGCAGTATTTTTCTCTCTCAAGCTTGCGTGTTCTGTGTGTTTGTTTCCTGGGGCCGCTGTGAGAAATCTGCACAGACTGGGGGGGGGGGGGCTTGAAACAACCAACATCTGACCCCAAGATGGCAGGGGACCGACTCACTGTCCCAGCTCCCATGCCCCCCGCGTTCCACGGCTTGTGGCCACACCACCCTGGGCTGTGCAGCCAGGGCCTCACGGCCACCCCCTCTGTGCGCCTGAGTATTTCCCTGCCCTTTTGCAAGCATTTGTCACTGAATTCGGGGCCACCCTAACCCATGGTGATCTTATTGAGAGAATTTAATCACACCTGCAAAGATCCCTTTTCCGAATAGGGTCCCATTCGCGGGTACGTAGAGCCCAGGACTTAGACGTTCCCTTTTGAGGGCACATGATTCAACCCACCGTGTTCCTTATAGTCAGGGACAAGGACAAAACTCTCCTCTGAATTTCCACAGCTTCCAGAGCCTAGTTCGCAACACTGCCACGTGCTAAGTGCAAATAGACATTGGAGGCACTGTGTCAGGAAAAGTTGGTCTCAACAGGGGGTGTGGAGATGCCGGGCTATTTGGGTGATTTGCATATGGAAAACATCTGAGATGATTCACACCAATCAACGCTCCGCTCAGAAGGGGCAGCAGGGATCAGGCCAAGTCCCTGCCCTCAGGGAGCACACAGCCTTCCTGGTGACAGACACACACGCGAATCCCTATAAATCAAGGCCGACCAGGACTCACGTGGGTCACTGAGAGAGCTGTCACCTGATAGCTGGGAGGAGAAGGGACAACACTCCAGGTCTGAGGCTGGAGGCCGCTCTGGGGAACTTCAGGGTAGAGGGGTGATTCGTGAGATGGAAGGAGCAGGGTTTGCAAAGGAAGGGTCGGCTAAGGGCTCCCGAGGTCAGTGACCCCTAGGGGATGCCTGGCTGACATGACAGGGGGATGACGGACAAAGGCAGGTTCACTACAGCTTGACGGGTGCTGACTTTGGCCTCCAGCCCTGCAGATCCCAACCTGGTTCTTCTCTGCATCACCTCTGCTAATTGTCCAAGAACATTCCAGGCCAGCGCTCCTGAGATGGGTGGAGGCTGAACTTGAGTCTGTCACCTTGGACACACCAGTGGGAAGCAGGAGGGGCCGGGAAAGCAGTGGGGGGCTGTGGACAGAGCGCCTTCCCAGTCCCCCACTCTCCCACCCCCATGCCGGCCCGCTGAGGCCCCCCCAGCCTCCCATAGAACACAATCTCGACCCCCAGAAGGAACCCCAGGCTCTGCCATGCTCCAGCTGTGGTCAGATTCCCCCTGGGTGAGCTGCGTCCTCCTATGCAAAATGGAAACAGTAGTAGAACCTATCGTGTCAGGCTGTTTGGAAAATTAAATTAAATGTTACGTGCACACGCGCACACACACACACACACACACACACGGGTGGTCAGAGTTCGCAAATAAAAATACAAACCCCGCGACACTAAACCTTTATCAGCAAAAGTGTGGTCCCATGTTGCATGGTGTTCATTGCACAATGTTTGTTCATCTGAGACGTGCATTTAACAGGCGCCCCATGTTTTTTCTGGCACCTTCACATGTGCACACATGCATGCACGCACACACACACACACACGCACCCTTAACAACAGCACCAGGGACTCCCTTCCTGAACCTCAGGAGACCGTGATTTCCTTCTCTTCGTCACCTGGAGTCTCGTAATAGGTATTCAGATGTGCTGCCCTGTTCTCTCGTCCTCCCCGATAGATGTCGACTCCAGGACCCGTCTGATATTTTTGAACCACAAATCAGACCCTGACAAACCCTTTCGGGAGCCCTCTGCTGGACCTCAGTGCAGGTCACCGGCCCTGCCCCCTTCCCGCTGGCTCTTCTCTCCTCCTTCGTTATGTTCCTGCCGAGCAGGCTCTTTCACATCATCTGTTTGTTCATTCATTCATTCACTCACTCAGTCAACAAAGCTTTCTTGAGGCAACTACCATGGGCTGGAGTGCAGGCACTGGGGGTGCAGAGGGGATGGGGACAAAGGGACAGGCTCACGGAGCTGCTCAACTACCCGCCCAGCCAGGGCTGCATCCACAGAGGGGACAACTTCACGGAGGAACACCTGTGCCATGAAGCTGATGGGCGCTATTTTACCGAATCTCCACAACATGCTCTCAGGCTTATTTTTACCCTATTTTTCAGGGCAGCAATTGGACTTAGGCCTGGGGGAGAAATGATACACCTATAGCACGGTTAGGCCGCGGCTCAGCCGGGACTGGTGGGCCCTGGGGCTCTGCACAGAGGACACGGGCCGGGTGGGGGGGCCTCTGCTGCTGGAAGGGACAGGTTCTGGGGGGGACTGGTCGGGTTTGGGAGCCAGACGTGGGCTGTGGGGGTGTGCCCTACGGGGACTTAGTGCCCATCACGCAGCTGGGTGTTTGGGGAGCTCCCCCTGTGCATTGCGCTGGTTTCTGGAAGCCCTGAGCAACTGGTGAGAATTTGGGGATAAGGCGGTATCTTTAACACCGTAGATGTAACACACAGAGGCCACTGCAGCCCATCCCAGCAGACGGCCAGCAGGTGCAAGGGACAGATCTGGAATCGAGGGGAAATTCATCATTGGACTCCTATGGATTAACCGCATTGATCCCAATGGAACTACGACCAAAGGGCCATCTGCATGGGGGAGAAAACTCCAAGTTTCTCAGGCGAAGTGTGAGTCATGTTCAACATCTGTACTCAAGGAGTAGACCTCGGGACTCATCCCTGTGGTCATGAGGCTGGTGTAGACCAGCGTTGGGCTCCTCCCCACGGATGACTCACCAGGGACACACCGAGTCATGTTCAGATTCTCACTCTGGCGACTCCCCGGGTGCTACGGGTTTCTGTAGCAAAGTCTCCCAGAATCCACCCACATTTCCACCCAGCCTGCATCAAGCGACCCCACGCACCCCTCCACTCCCGTCCCTGAGGACACGCGCAGCTCCCCTCACATCTTTCTGTGCACTTTCCTCTTGGAAGCCAATGAGCTGTGGGAGTCACAGCCCCCCAGACTGTCTCTACGCAAACTCACATCCAACCAACTGCATGACAGAGCGGGACAGTGTCTATAAATTCAGGTGATTTTTGCAACTGTCTCTATTATTATTTTTTGCGCCTTTTTACAAATGGTTGGTATGAAAAAGACAGTTCTGAGAGAGAGGCGTCCTAGCTAATAAGCCGTGTGTAGAAAACGAAGCAAAGGGAAAAGTCGAAGGCGGGCACTAGTGTGACCCCTGGCAGAGACGAATGAAGCGGGAACAAGGGCCATCTGTCCCCTGGGTCCCTTGGTGGGACCTTCAACGAGAGGCACCTGTGTTCAGTGGGCACCGTCTAGGTGCTGGTGACGATGATGGTGTATTTGCTGAGTGTTCGATGTGTGACAGACAGTCTCCCGTGTAACCCTCACAGTAGTGTAGAGAATGTCAATGGCACCATTTCACAGACGGGGAAGCTGAGGCACAGAAAGGTTACATACCTCTCTGCAGGGCACACGTCCACTGATTATCTTTGTGTGTCCATATCCAACAATCGCTGTGCGTCCCACCAGGCCCAGGCACGCCGAGGGTCAACACAGAGAACACGGCAGGGTCCAGGGGAATAAATGGCATCCCTTGAAGGAGTTGTTACATGGCCAGGACCCCAGTACCTCCCGGCTGAGGGCCAGGAAGGCACAACACAGGAGCACCTCTCAACACAGTGGTCTGGTGGGTGGGGGCGTGTTGACAGGAGCAGGTGGGGACAGCACCCCTGTGCCACGAGGGCACCGGTTCTCTCCGCTCAGGCTGGTTGCTGGGAACACAGAGTGGGTGCTGACATTGAAAGACGGGTGGGACTCGGGCTCCTGGGCCCTGGACGTGAGGCCGGAAGGGCAGTGGGCAGTCCGTGCCTGCAAAATGAGGGTGACAGGAGGTTCTGGTGGGCGTGTGGGAGGGAAGAAACATCCAGAACCACGGTGTTTGCCAAGCGTCGTGAAGCGGCTGCTGGCCCGTGTTCCCGTGATATTGCTGTCCAGACACTTCATGTAAGCAAGACCCATTGCCATAGAAACATCAGAAGTACAGCCTGCACGGAACGGTGTGCTCTGGAAGATGGCTGGCGAAGCAGAACACTGCCCGGGGCGGCCTGGGCACAGCCCGTGGGGGACGTGGCCCCTCTGCGGGCATCGCCCCGTTCCGTACCCTGTCTGCTGTTTCTGTCCCAAGCAGAGGAAACCAACGTGGACAAGCGCCTCCCGGGGACGAGACGCCCTCGCCCACGGTCTCCGCCGGCCCTTCAGGGCAGCTGTGACCCGTGTCACGGGCAGCCACCCCCTCCACGTTGTCTGTGCCACAGCTACACCGAGCTTCTGCCCATCTGGCCACCCGTTACCTGCTCCTATGAGTCCCTCACCCAGGCGGCCCCAGAGCCTCAGGGGTTCCCACCCTCACTCCACCCCATTTCCATTTCCTGCGTCGTGTCCACAGGGACCACTTGGGGCTCTCTCCTGGTGTGCCGGGGCTCCCGGTGGAGGTCTTCCCTCCGCACAGCCCCCGGGCAGCCACACAGAGACATTGGCTCCTCTCGCGCACCCAGGGGCCAGCTCCAGGGGCTCCGGGACTACGAGACCCACACAATACCGCATGGGCCCGCACCCCCTAACTTCTGCCCGGACCCCCCCACCCCCACAGCCCTGCGTTCTGGGCAGGAGAGGCACACGGCCTACGCCCCTGTCTGTGGCACTGGGCGTCCTGAGCCTTGAGGAAGCAGGACAGGTGCCCTCTTAGCAGCTGCTCACCATGGATCTGCAGCCACGTGGGGCCCGGTGACGAGTGCTGGGAAGTCCTGTCTCCTCTCTGTTCTGGTTCCTGTTCCCAACCAGGCCGGGCTCTGCAGGAAAAGGCAGCCTTGCAAACAGGGGCTCGGGCTGGCCTAGCGTCTTCCAAAACAGCCAGGCTCGGACCCTGACTTGTGTCTGTTCGGGAGAGTGGCCGCTGTGTGCAGACGGGGGCCCTGCTCTGGGACTCACTCCTGAAGGCGGTGGCACAAGCCGGGAGCAAGCCCACTTCCTCCCACCCTGCCCCCGCCCTGGGACACCAGGGACACGGCTGGGAGCCCTCGGGCAAAACTCCAGTTCTGTCCCCTCCTGGATTCACGCAGAGACTTTCCGGACGCCCTGTTGGCTGGTTGGAGCCCAGTGACCACGTGTGACCTGTGAGCTGTGAAGACAGTGACGTCCCTTGGGGGGAGAGGCAGTGACCCGCGGGATGGAGATCCCCAAGGGAGCCTCTGGATCCCTGAGCCACCACGTGGAGGGGACTCACCCCAGTGACGAGTCTGGAGGGTGGGTTTTGCTTGTCCCTGCGGCACAGCCACCCCCGGCCTGACCCACAGGGGCCACAGAGGAGAGAAGCCTGGGCTCTCCACCAACCCGAGGGTGCTCATGCCTGTCCCCAGGGGCCTGTCTGAGATCCCGGCAAGTGGCTGGAGCCCAGGAGAGGAGCCAGGATGCAGCTCTCAGTGTCCAAAGTCCCATCCGGGCCGGTAGAACGGAGGCGAGCCTCCTGCCCGTGGCTGCAGTGAGGCATCTGTGGTCTGTTGTCAGCAGCATCCGTGGCTATGAGGGAGAGCAAAGGACATCTGTCCCTCAGGGGAGGCCCAGAGCCCGACTCTCCTTCCCCTTATCCCGACACCAGGCCCCAGGGCGGCCTAACGCTCTGACACGGAGAGAGCTGCACATTTGCAGGGGTGTGGCCCGACGATTCACCCGGTCGGTCACTGATGACCTCCTCAAACATGTCTGGGGACAAAGTTGAACTCCACTCCATCCCTGCCCTCCAGGAGGCCCGTCCCGTGGGCAGCAACGTGGAGACAGACGGTTCCACGCAGGGCGGTCCCCCGGCCCCCGCCCGTGCTCCCCGCACACCAACCCGTGCACGTCCCCGCAGTGGAGAGCACATCCGGAAAGAGGTGAGCTCTGCCCGGCTCAGGAGGTGCGGCCCTTTGACAAGGCCGGGAGGGGGGCTCTCTCTCGCACTCGGAGGTCGCTTCCA
This sequence comes from Panthera uncia, assembly GCF_023721935.1. NCBI lineage: Eukaryota > Metazoa > Chordata > Mammalia > Carnivora > Felidae > Panthera > Panthera uncia. Next base: position 136,161,988 of record NC_064809.1, on the reverse strand, counting down.
GGCCGACCCAGGCACCACCAGGGACAGAGGCAGGAATGAAACAAGGAGGGAACGAATGAATGAATGAATGACCCCTCCCGTCAACAAGCCCAGGCCGGGAGCCCTGTGAGCCACCCAAACGGAACCACAGTTCCCTGAGAGTCACTCTGGAAAAAACCCACGACCTAATCCTTCAGGGGCTTTATTTCAAAAGACACACAAAAAGCACGTTTAATGTAATGTTATGCTAACGCAGCGGCAATGTTCAAAGGCAGCACCTGTGAGAGAACAATCACTTCTGCACAGTAACACCCCTCCCCGCAGCCCTACTGAGTAACCCGGCAGTCTCAGCCCGCCCCCTCCCCGCAGCCCTAGAAGACCCTCCCCCGACGCCCACACCCCTCCCCAGGAGCCTGTGTGCTGGGCCTGAGCACCCCTGTCTGCCAAATGCCTCCCTTCCTTTCGGGTCCCTCTTCCCCTACTTCCTCCCCACCCTCCTCCCCCATCCTCCCCCCTCCCATGGGCCCTCCTCCTGCTTCCCTCCACCCTCCTCCTCTCCATCCTCCTCCCTCCCATCCTCCCTCCCCCATCCTCTCCCCTCCCGTCCCCCCTGCTTCCTCCCCATCCTTCTCCTCCCTCATCCTCCCCCCTCCCACCCTCTGTCCACCTCCCCTCCCTCCCATCCCCCTTCCCTTGCTTCCCCACACCCTCCTCCCCCATATTCCCCCCTCCCATCTGCCCTCCTCCTGCTTCCCTCCACCCTCCTCCTCCCCCATCCTCCCCCTTCCCTTCTTCCTGCTTCCTCCCACCCTCCTCCTTGCCATCCTCCACCCTCCCACCCTCCCTCCACCTCCCCTCCCTCCCATCCCCCTTCCCCTACTTCCTCCCCATCTTCCCCCTATCCCCCCCTACTTACCCCCCACCCTCCTTCTCCCCCATCTTCCCCCTCCCACACCCTCCCCCTACTTCCCCCATCCTCCCTCCACCTCCCCATTCTTCCTCCACCTGCTCATCCTCCCTCCTCCCCCTACTTTCTCACCATCCTCCTTTCCATCCTCCTTCTTCCCCATTCTCTTTTCCCCCCTCCCTCACCCTCCTCCTCCCCTTCCCATTCTCCCCCTCCTCCTTCTCCCTCCTCCCCATCCCCCGCCTCCTCTCTTCCTCCTCCCCCTCCCCCTCCCCCCTACTTCTTCTCCCTCCTCTCCCCTCCTCCCCCTCCTTCCTCCTCCAGAGCAGGAGATGTCCATGAACTGCCTCACTTTGTCACAACAGCAACTTCTGTCCTTCTGCTCACCAGTGCCCTATGGAGGAATTAGCTATTGCACTGAATGCTCCCAGAAGGGTCCTAGCCAGGGCAGGTGCCTGGGAAATGTCCCCGCCACGCAGCGGTGGTGGTGGCAGGGAGTCAAAGGTGCGTTGTATGCAGCAGGCCGAGCAGAGTGGGGTCCAGCAGGGAACCAGGCACAGAGTCAGGTTCTCAGGACCCAAAGTTGTGGAGGTTTGCTCACATCCATGCGAAGAGGTTATCAGCAGATGTCTCTCTTTGGGGACTAGAAGACATTCCATCCAAAAAACGAGGCATCCTCCTGAAGGCTCCAATGGTGTGCCACTGCCTCAGCCCCTACGGGCTGCTTCCTGACTCCGAGAGCGGGTTTGGGTCTGATTGATCTTTGTGCAAGTAGCCGGCCTAAGTGGATGGCCATTAAATGTTTTAGCAGGTGAATTAGTTCATCGACAGGCTGTGGCTGCTACACCCATGACGTTGATGCCAGAAGATAATCGACTTTGCCTCCAACACCTGCCCCGCATTGAATTCCTACCAAGAAAAATTAAACCCTAGAAGCTCTTTGCTTCAGTCTGGGTTTAATTGGTCAGCAACCTGTTAGTCAAGATGGTGGAACCAATATTCTGTGGTTCAGAAGAAAGTTCTGACCTGGAGAGAAACGTGCCCTCGCCGGAGCAGACGCTGGGCGTCCAGGGTCACGTAGCCGAGAAGAGGCTGGTGTTTTCCCCTTGGTACAACTTTTACCCCATCTAGTGATAATATTACCTGGAGGGGACCATTATTTTATGTGTCCCGGTACATATTGGATACATTCCTCAGTACTTTAATATTTAAGGCATGTTTTCTGACGCCCCAGCGCTCCTACATTATGAATTGTATAAAATTTATTGGAACCCGTGTCTTGTCAAAACTCCTTAAAAGCATCAATGTTTATAACACGGCTTTGCTTGAACGTGTTCGAGACGGGAGGACCCAAGGGGAGGGCGTGTTGGCGATGAGGTCTGTCCGTAATGAAGATTGACACTCACGGTGGGCTGGGTGTGCGTAGACCTCCCCAAGGCGAATCAGCATGCCTGCCTTTTAATTAACCTTGAAAGAACTATTCTCCAGCACGGAAACCTTTTCGGGTGACCCACGATGAAATGGAGGCACCAATTACCATAATAACACTTAAACTCCGTCGTGTATTTAACGTTTGTCTAGCGCAGGTGCCTAGAAGGGCTGGAACGTGCCAGTTGTGACCGGAAGATCAAGCGACAGCCTTAGCGGTAACGCAGGTGGGGAGGCCGCCTCAGCCCATGGTCTCGCTTGCCCCTCTCAGGGGCTTGAAGCGAATCCTGCGATGGGAAGGAAGGAAGGACACTTTCCATGACTGCCGTCCCTGGTCTTCTCCCCGCTTCTGAGAGGCTGCCATGCTCAGTGCTGAGCGTGGGGGCCAGGCCTGAGCCTTCGGGTCGCACCAGCTTCTGAAAGTCGCGTGTGCTTGCGGCCATGTGTCCTGGATGATGGCTGTGCCTCCCGCCTCTCCCGGGTGGTTGGGCTCCGAAGGCCGGGCCTGGTGTGTGCTGGCTGTATCAGTCAGAACATATCATGGCTGTGTAACAAGTAAGTCCCAAATCTCAGCTCCACCCAGAGGCCCCTTTCTGGCTGCCGCTGGAGACTGCTGTGCTCCACACAGTGACTGTCCCTCGGGCTCACGTTCTGCCCCGGGGACCCCCACGCCTCCCTCTGCATCCAGTCTGCAAATGGGGCTTTGTGGGGGCAGGTCTGGGAGGGGCAGGCCCCTTTCTGCTGGAGGACAGAGCGTGGGGTGTGCGCACCCAGGGGGAATGAAGGGCACTCTGCGGACTCAAGCGTCCCTCTGCCCCTGTGGTGGTGCCTGGGTCGGTCTCCACAAACAGGTCCCGGCCAGGGCAGGAATGGTCCTGCTCACGGCTCTGCCGCCCCCCCCCTCCCATGCCCCGGCCAAGGAGGCCACCCAACACGGGATTCGTGAAGCTTTGAACGTGTGCATTCATCAACGGCAGTGCAACCATCGGGGACAGAAGTGAGGCTGGGCCGTCGCCACGTCCCTGCCTATGACACTGTGCCAGCACCCTGCAGATGGCAGGAGAGACTCAGCCACCACGGGTGACCTCACAAGGTCATCCTTCTGGTTACTGGTCAATTTGGGAATGGAGCTGTTCTTTCCATGGCTGAGCTGAGGGCTGTGGGAGAAAATAAGTCTGTCCCCAGAGGGAGGGACAAGGAAAAGGTCCAACATCCCGGGGGCCTTCAGGGAGGCGGTGACAAATTGCTTTTCCTTCCCACGCCTGAACCCAGAGGGACCCCTGCCTCTCAGCGCCCCCACACCTGGTACAAGGCCAGCGACCACGTCCGTCCAGGCGCCCCCAGACATGCGTCTCCTCCCGGGGCACCTCAGTCTGCTCTGTGCACTAATTACGACCTGTCATCTGGAACGAATACCTCATGTGACAAGCGAGATAATTAATATGCTTGCAGAAAACTTTCTTTTTTTCTTAATTAAGGCACACGATTCCTTTTAAAGGCTAGAAAATGTGTCTATTGTCTCTAGTCAGAGCACGTACACAGGAAAGTCTGCGTAACCCTGCTGTTTCCATATATTGTGCTTTCTGTTCTGCCTTTTTAATGTAAAAATAGTTAGCAGTTAACATTTCTTGGAATAAAAATCAGCCAGCAAGCGTCCAACAGACAATAATAATAATGACGGCTCTTGTTACAATGGCTGTTTAGGGGCATCTAACACGCACGAGGCATTGTCTCGAATGTCCAGTTGCTGTACACGGAATTAGAATCGTCCCGATTTTACACACGGAGAAAACGGGGCGATCAGGGTTTTTAAGACAGCTGCGCCATTACAGGCTTGGAAATGGCAGAGCAGGGCTTTGAGCACAGAGGCTCCCGGCCCAGGGCCTGGCTGCCTCTCGGGCTGCGATGACCCAGGCGCCGTTCCCCGGGCTGCCTGGACCGGAAAGCCTGGGAAAAGCATCTACAGTAGGGAAGGGCGGGGTGTGGACCAGGGGTCCCTCTGTCCCCCGAGGCTCCTGGCCATCCCCCGAGGGCAGGGAGGGGTCCCTACGTCCAATGTCCAGCCCAGAGGTAAACCAGCAAATAGCCCCCCCCACCCCCCCGGTGAATCACAGATGCTGTGCCGTGGGGAGGGCCCAGCTCAGACCCCACCCCTCGAGAAGCTGGTTCCCTCGCTCAAGGTCACTCGTGAGGACAAAGTTCCCTCTCTCAGCACCCAGTGCTGTCTCTGCCCCCTGGAGGCAGGCCTTTGAGCATCCCGGTGTATGCTCCTTCCTGTTCTTGAGGGATGTTGGACTGTGTGGCTCTGGCCATCGAGGGAAGAGGGAAAGCCACCGGTTTCTTGTGAGGGGCTCCTTCGAGCTCACGGCTTCCACGGAGGGCAGAGCGCGCAGGGCCCGTGTGGCCACGGGCCGGCGGGTATCCGAGAGGTTGGAAAAGGACCCTCATTGGCCCGAACCCCTAGGGCAAGGTCGAGTTTTCCCGGAAGGGCTGAGAGCTCATCTGGAGGGCAGGGCAGGCGAGGAGGGCTCCCTGGGGAAGGCGGCCACACCGGGCACCAGGATGTCGTAGGAAAGCTGGCCCTGTGCACAGTCTGTGCTGGTGGGGACTCAGGGATCGGGGACGGGGGGAGGCTATGTCCACGTCCCACCATGTAGAGGAGTCTGAGGACGCAAGTGACTCCTGGATCAGCCTCCCTCTGGGCTGGGGCCCGGCTGAGCCTGTCCCAGGAGGCTGGCGCTGCTCGTCGGGATACATCACGGGAGGAAAATAGGGGGGAGCCTGGCCTGCTTTTGATTAACGGCCCATGTGGCTGAAGACAGGAGGGCGGTCACACGGACTCCTGCCAAAAGCAGAGCCAGGGGAAGATGCGACCTAGGGGCCAGGTCAGGGGTGCGCAGCCTTTTCACGGCCGAGCACAGCCTTTCCTGGTACAAGCACCCTGCAGGGCCGTGGGTCGGGCCTGGGAGCAGAGGCCAGGATGAAAGGTCGGAGGGAGGACCTTGGAAGAGGGATGTGGGCCCCGCACCAAGGCCCAGGTCAGATTGGAAGGAGGAGACAAGAGACACTGATGGGAGAGCCCAGAATTGGGGACCTGGGGCTGAGGGTGACCCCGGTCGGTGCAGGGTGCCCACATGCGCCCCGATTCCATCACACGGGCTCCAAGACAGGACAGGACTGTGTCCAGGTGTGGACAGCAGGGAGTGCTGGGCATGGCAGGGCCAGGCGGGTCAGGAGCACGATGGCAGTACATGCTGGAGGCTTTGGCCTCGGAGAAGACCCTTCCTCTCCCTTAGCCTCCGTTTTAGACCCCCTACCACTTAGCCGCCCTCCCCAGCTGCGCCTGTGACGGCAGACATGGAGACGCTCGCTAAGAAAAGAAGAAACCTACCCGGGTGACTGATTGTACCCCTTTGATCCCTGTTTTGGGGCTGGGCCCAGAATGCCCACCTGGACCCCAGCACAGCCCCCTGGCTCAGGCCCCCTGGGATGGAACAGGGCGGCCTACCCACTTTACATCACCAGGCGGGCCCTTCACACGGTGAGTTCACCTGACCCTCAGGCCTGCACGGGAGGGTAGGCACACACAGCAGGCTGCGCTCAGGAAAGGCGGGTTCCCAACCCTCATCCCTCGTGCGGTTGTGGAAAACACTGAGCCCTCTGTCCATCCACCCTTTTGGGCCCTCAGTGCGTACCCAGTGCCTACCACATGCCGAACAGCGTTCCAGGCACCGGTGATATGGACGTGAGCAAACAGGGAAACTCTCCGTGACCTAAGGACACGTACTGACTGCAGTGATGGAAGCAAATAACAGACGGACACATACGCACGGGCAGGGCAAGAGGCGGTGAGCGCCACGATGAGCAGGGAAGGAAGAGAAGGGGCTTCGGAGTGGGGGTGGGGGGTGTTCTTCCCTTTAAAAGGACTTCAGGTTTTAGACCAGTTTTAGCTTCACAGCAAAATTGAGTGGAAAGTAAAGACATTTCCTCGGGGTGCCTGGGTAGCTCAGTCGGTTGGGCGTCCGACTTCGGCTCAGGTCATGATCTCACGGCTCGTGGGTTCGAGCCCCGCGTCGGGCTCTGTGCTGACCGCTCAGAGCCTGCAGCCTGCTTCAGAATCTGTGCCTCCCTCTCTCTCTGCCCCTCCCCTGCTCAAGCTCTGTCTGTCTGTCTTTCTCTTTCTTTCTCAAAAATAAATAAACAAATAAATAAAACATTAAAAAACTGGAGAGTGTTATGCTACGTGAAATAAGTCATACAGAGAAAGACAGATACCATATGTTTTCACTCTTATGTCGATCCTGAGAAACTTACAGAAGACCATGGGGGAGGGGAAGGAGAAAACAAAGTTAGAGAGGGAGGGAGCCAAATCACAAGAGACTCAAAAACTGAGAATAAACTGAGGGTTGATGAGGGGCCGGAGGGAGGGGAGGGTGGGTGATGGGCACTGAGGAGGGCATCTGTTGGGATGAGCACTGGGTGTTGTATTGAAACCAATCTGACAACACATTTCATATTACAAAAATTTTTAAAGAAAGTAGAGACATTTCCCATATACTCCCAGTACACACACATGTGTGTGTGCACACACCCTCCCTGTAGACGCTGCCTGGGAGTGGGACATCTGTTACAATCAGTAACCCTGGGTGCACACTGAGTGAGTGTGGAGCCAGCCTCGCAAGCCTCAGGGAAATCCCACTTGGCGCGATGTAGGAATCCCTTCGTACGCTGTTGGACTTGACTTGCTAATAGTTTGCTGAGGATTTTTGCATCTGTGTCTATGAGAGACACCGGGCTATAGTTTCTGTTTCTGAAGTGTCTTTGTCTGGTTCTGGTTTTCGTCTAGCGCGAGCCGCCTGGGATATTCGGCAGAATTCACCAGTGAACCCGCCTGGGCCTGGAGCTTTTTGCTTTGGAAGGCTATTAATTACTGATTCAATTCTCTGGTCACTAGAGGCCTATTCAGATCCATCCATTTCTTCCTGTGTGAGTTTGGGCAGCTTGTGTCTCTCGAGGAACTGGTCCGTTTCATCCGGACTATCCAGTATTTGTGCAGGGCTCATTGTATTCCCTCCTTAGCCTTTTAACGTTCACGGGACGTATTTTGATGTCCCCTCTTTCATTTCTTATATTTGTAATCATCTTTTTTCTCTTAGTCTGGCTAAAGGTGTATCAATTGATCTGCAAGAATCAGTGTTTTGGTATTTCTTTTTTTTCTTTTCTTTATTTAGAGAGAAGTGGGGGAGGAGCAGAGAGAGAAGGAGAAAGAGAATCCCAAGCAGGCTCCAAACTGTCAGTGCAGAACCTGATGTGGGGCTCGAACCCATGAACCGTGAGATCATGACCTGAGCCGGAGTTCGAGGCTTAACCAACTGAGCCACCGGCTCCTAATTGAAAACAGTTTTAAATTTCTCTTGAGAAATCTTCTTTGACTCAAGAGTCATTTAGAAGTGTGTTGCTTAATCTCTAAGTGCTTTCGGAATTTTCTCACTGTCCTTCTGATCTTAATTTCTCATTTCACTACATTACTGTCTGAACGCAGACATTTGATTCTTATCTGTGAACAGTTGTGGAGGTGTCTTTCATGGCCCGGAGTGGTGTATCTCAGCGGAAGCTCCATAAGAGCCTGAGAAGGACATGTGTTCGCTGCTGCTGAAAAGGTCTACACATGCCGACTACGCCCAGTTGGTGGTGCCGTTGAGCTCACCTGCTGGACCCTCCCATTCCTGGCGCTGAAGCTTCCAGCTCTAATAGTGCACAGCTCTGTTCCTTCGTGCGGGTCTTGCCTCTCATCGCGTGACCCTCTGCTGTTAGGGGCGCACACGTCAAGGACTGTTACGACCTCTGGGGCGCTGACCTCTTTATCATCGTGCAACGAGGTGCTTCAGTTTCAACGGAGGTGGTTAGAGATGGCCTTCCAGGAAGTTGACCAAACAGGTGTGAGAGCGAGGGAGGACCCACCCGCACACCCGCTGGTGGTGCTGACAGCATGGGTGAAGGCTGACGGTCGCCTGTGGCTGTCGCAGCCAAGGGACCCATTACGGGGCAGCCTGGGTCCTGTCCCCACCGCCTGGAAGCCCGCTCCTGGCTTTGCGGCGACTCTAGAACAAGCCATCCGAGGCCCACGGGGTCCACCCTGAGTACCTCCAGCCCTTCTCTCCTGACCCCTGCCCTCCTTCCCTGAGCACCAACTACCTGGCCGGCCCTCTCTCCCCTGACCCGTGGTGAGGCTCACCTCGGGGTCCGGGACGCAATTCCTCCGGCTCGAGGCCTGATCAGCTCCTTGTCCCACGGGCCTCAGCTCCCCTCGTCCAAGCGGCCCCACCGAGTGACCTCATTCCACTTTCCATTGCACACCCTGACGGTGACCTTTGGTGGAGCCCCACCATTGCAATGGGTCTGTTACTGGGTTGCAGTTTCCCAGAGAGTGGGCATGTGGTCTGTTTCTTCTCCTGCTGTAATGCTCAGGGCGAGGGGCACAGCAGTCCCTCTGCTTTTGTGCTTGGGGTGAAAGGAGCAGGAACAGAGCCTTGAGCAGTGCAGGGTCACTCGCGGTGGGGGACGTCCTCAGAGAGTCGAACCTGCTTCCCCAGTGTCACCCAGCTCCAAGGAGTGGGGCTAGGAGGTGAACCCACAGCCCTGACCAGAGCCGGGCTGCCCCTGGGCCCCAGGGGAAGGGCTGCCTGAGTTCCAGGGGCAAGAGACAGAAGCCCCTTTGCTGCTGACTGTGGTCTCCTGAGCTGGGCCCCCGACACGGGCCAGGCGAGTCCATCCGCCATCCTCCACACACACTCTCCGTTGTCCCCACCAGCGGGGCGTCCCCAGGGCTCTGCAGGGAAGCTGTCACAGCGTTTCCGTGGCTTCCCGTATCCCGGCCCTGGTCCGTCTTTAAATAATTCAAACACGGAGTCCTTGCAGATCCCCGCAGGCTGGGCGTCCTCCCGGGAAGCAGTTGGAATAAGAAGAAAAGGGCTGCCTCTCAACCCTGAGTTCAAGAGATGGCCAAAGCTTTTAATTTAGTTTGATGGATTTAATATCCTGCGTCCTGGGAGCTGAGCTCAGTGTGATCCTGGCCGTGCGCCTCCCTGCGAAGCCGACGGCAGAACAGAGCGTCACCGGCCGGAACAGTAATGAAGCTCTGTCTCAGAGCCGGGCCGTGTGCAGGGACGAGTGATGGGCTCCATCCGCGGGGGTCCCTGCCCCTCGCTGCCACGGGAGATGGCGTGGGACCGGACCCCCCATTTTGGGGACTGCTCTTCTGGGCAGACAGCCGATGCCCTGGGCCACTTTTTGCTTGCATGCGGGCATTTTTTTTTCAAAGAGATGGGTCCCTCCTCCACGACATCCTCTGTCCCCACCGATGAAGAGTCTCCCACCAGGAGTGTGCCTCCTTCAGGGAGTCTCTGGGGGTTTGATCTGTCCTTTGCAGCTCCATGGTCTGAAAGAGGGCGCATTAGATATGTCATGGCCCTCAGGAGCCAGAGGACATCCACAAGTAGGCCTCACAGGTCCCCTGCCATTTCATCCTGGTGGTCCAGTCCGAGCCCAGACCCCAGTGTCAGGAATGAAGGACCGAGGCTGCTGAGGGAGGAGGGAAGGGGAGTGTGGCTAGGGCAGCAGGTGGGAGACAGGAGAGCGCTGCCCCAGAGCTGATGGAGGATGCTTGGTTCCCGTCCAAGACTGTGGCTTCTCCTTTTCTGGGAGAATATCCCTGGAGAAAGTGGTGGCCCAGGTGCAGCCCCAACATGTCCCTCTGGGGGCATCGTCTCACCCCTGCAGATGGGGGCTCCCACGAAGAAGCTTTGATGCATGTGCTAAATCTGGCCTTAGCTGGAGGGACCCACGGAGGCAGTGGCTGCCAGTGGCAGCCTCCTAGGGAGCAGGGGGGGAGGAGGCTGTCGGGCCACCTCTCCCTCTGGGCACCGAGCTTCCCTCCTCAGCCTGGGTGTGCAGGAGTGGGGCGGGGAGAGTCACCGGCTCCTTCAGCCCTCCTCCTCCTCCTGGTTAAGTCTGAAATGCACCCTGCATCTTTCTTGCAGGGAAACCCAACCTCAGTGCTGGTTCTCTGCCATCTTGCAAACGGAGGGCTTCCGGCAGGCTCGTTTTTCAAAACAGAAAACAAGCAAGCTGGTCCCAGTCTTTGTCCCTGGATGCACGGCACGGAGAATGGGCCTTCGAGCCACCAGTGTTCGAGCCCTCACACAGGTCCCCGGTGTCCTACCTGAACCCTCGGAGCAGGTGCATTCCAGAGTCGGAATCCGCTAGGCAGGGAACAGGGTGCATTTGCCCTGTGCGGGGTGAGGTCCTCGGCTGGGTCTGGGTGAGCTCTCCCCCAGCAGCACGTCCACCCCTGCAGCGATGTCCACAAAACACACGGGCTGATAAAGCCTATTTATTCACGGTGTTGCACAGCGGCTTTTCCCGCCACAGGAATTTCTTTGTTTTCCATATGGAAAGCCAGTCAGTCGTACGACACTCGTCGAATGCCGTGTTTCCTTCCGCGAGTGGCTCTGAGACGAGACCCCTGGCCCACGTGTTCACTCTGCACCAACACCATGCTGCTGACTTACTATAGCTTTTCCAGTAAATATTGATTATTGTACGATAAGTCCCCCTCTTTCTTCTTTTTATGTCTTAATATTGCCTAGATATTTTCAGTCATTTACTTTCAGTTCAGATTTTAGGACGAACTTGTCCTCTGACATGAATAGTTGTGTTAAAGGGGCGCCAGGGTGGTTCAGCCGGTTAAGCGTCCGACTTCGGCTCAGGTCATGATCTCGCGTGATCTCGCGTGATCTCGCGTGAGTTCGGGCCCCACGTCGGGCTCTGTGCTGACAGCTCGGAGCCTGGAGCCTGTTTCAGACCTGTGTCTCCCTCTCTCTCTGCCCCTCCCGCGCTTGTGCTCAGTCTCTCTCCGCCTATCAAAAATAAATAAATGTAAAAAAAAATTTTTTTAATCTTTAACAAAAATAGTTTTGTTACAAGAGTGATTGGACATCACTGAATCGATACCTTCTATTTGGGGACAACTGTCATCTTTAAGACGTTGAGATCGACCACCTAAAATCACAGTGCACATCTAGAATTTATTTAAGTCCTCTCTTAGTTCTTCAACGGAAGTTTATTATTTTCCTGAAAAAGAACACCTTGTTAATGTTGGTATGTTGATTACTAAGTAACATAGTTTTTATTGCTTCATGATTGTGGCAGTTTCTGATTGTATTAGCCAGAGTTCTACATGGAGACGAGTGCAGGAGATTTAGTATAGGAGCTGGCCCATGTGGTGGTTGTGGAAGCCCCTGGGATCCAGCCCCTGGGGTCCACCAGCTAGAGAACAGGACAGTCATGGTATGACTCAGTCGTGGTCTGAAGGAGGATATTGATGTCCCCACTGCGGAGACAAAGAGAGAGTTCACCCTCCCTCCACCTATTGGTTGGCCAGCCCTCCGAGGCTTGGGTGATGGCAGCCGGCACTGGGGAAGGTGAACCTTCTCTACTCGATTCAGATGCTGACCTCTTCTGGAAACGCATTAAACACACACCCAGAAATAATGTTCACCAGCCATCTGGGCCTCCCTGAGCTCATCAAGGGGACACACAAATTGACCATCACACCACTTGCTTAGTGAGGTTATGATGAGTGACTTATGCATAGTCTCGCCATCTTGATGACTTTTCTTATCACTTCTCTGAGTCTGTTCTGTCCATCGTATCAGTGACCTGTTCTGTGTAGACGCTTATGGACTCTGCACACGACGACCACTTGAGTCCCTCCTCTCCAGTTTGGAGAACGAATCTTCCCGGCCCTACCCACCCCCTCCCCAACCCTCAGGACAGTGTTGAAGGGAAAATTCGTATCCCACTCCTGTCTCCAAAGGGAACTAACTGGTCTGTAGTTTTACCAGGGATGCGGTATTTGGATGATTGGATAAATACCTGTTTTTGGATTCAGTGTTTTCACTTTTATTCCCAATCTGCTAACACATTTGGGTGTTGGTGTTCTTATGTATTGGTTAGTGAGCTGGTTTTAAATATTAGAGTGTTGCAATTGTATTAAATATCTTTTCTTTGTGAACTGTCTATGTATTTTTCTTTTCAATTTTTCTTCAGGTTTTATTTGTGTATTTGTGAGGTGTGGAGAGGGGCAGACAGAGGGAGAGAGAATCACAAGCAGGTCCTTGCACGCGTGGCTGGAACCCATGAACCGTGAGATCATGACCTGAGTGGAAACCAAGAGTCGGACACTCAATCAACCGAGCCGCCCAAGTGCCCCTCTTTTTAAATTTCTTTTGTTTAATGTTTATTTATGTATGTATTTATTTATTTAGAGAGCACAAGCAGGGGAGGGGCAAAGAGAAGGAGAGAGAATCCCAAGCAAGCTCTGAGATGCCAGCACAGAGCCCAACACGGGACTTGATCCCACGAACCATGAGATCATGACTGAGCCAAAGTCAAGAGTCGGTCACTTAACCGACTGAGCCACCCAGGCACCCCTACATTTCTTAATAACGATAAATTACTTTAATGGATTTTTTTCTAATGTTATAAAAACCAGTGCGTTCTTGAAATAAACTTGGGGCAAATACTACCTAGCCATATGTGCTATTTTTTTTATATCTGGTAAATTCAATTTACCATATTTTACTTAGGACTTTTGCATCTGCTTTCACAACAGTAATTAACCTATAATTTTATTCTTTGTAGAGTCTTTGTCCATTCTTTGTGTCAAGAGCATTTCAGTTTTACAAAAAGAAGTCGGAAGTTTTCCCACCTCTTCCTGTATTGGAAACTGCCTGTTTCTTCCCTTAAGGTCTTGGGAAACTTGCTTCAAAATCCCCCTTCCTGGTGCCTTGATGGAACTTGGGATGGTAGAGAAAAGTAATGGAAAAATTTCTGAGTAATGTTTCAATGTATGAAATGGATATAGATCTTTCTGGAATGTTTATCTCCTCTAGTAAATTTTGGTATTTTATAGTTTTCTATAAAATCTCCATTTCATCATAGATATTAAATTTACGGGCACAAAATTGGCTCTAAGTCAGTATTCCCTTATATTTTTAAACTCTGCTGTAGCTATGAGATATTTTATTTGTAACATTTCCATTTGTGATTACCTTCTATGTTTTACTAGCCAAAGTTTTGTCTATTTCTTCCATGTTTACAAGCAAACATCTTTTGTTTTTTTTTTTAATTTTTCATAAATATTTTATTAATTCCTGCTTTTAACTTTGTAATTTTGTCTTCCAGATTTTGTTTTGTTTTGTTTGGAGGGGTGTAAGTGACTAACGTTTATCCTGCCAACTTATTGAGTTAAATGTCCATGACATTTTTCACTTTCCTATTTTTAACAAAAAACTAAACCATGACTAATAAGCTAGTGTTTTATGACCTTTGGCTTCAATTTTCCATTGTGCAGCATTAATATTAACACACCTGCTTTATATTTTAAAAATATATGCATTTACCTGAATATATTCATCCCTTTGAATATTTTCAGTCTGTTTCATTTTGTTTTAAATATGCCTCTTTAAATATTCTTTATACTACCAAAATGATTACTCTTAACTCTGCCTACTCAAAGTTTATGAGGATATTTTCCTATGCTTCTTGTAAAAGATTTATATTTTTAACTTTATTTTTTAATAAAAAGCTTTTTTTTAAGTTTATCCATTTATTTTGAGGGGGAAAGAGAGAGCAGGGGAGGAGAGAGAGAGAGAGAGAGAGAGAGAGAGAGAGAGAGAATCTCAAGCAGGCTCCACGCTGTCAGCTCAGAGCCAGACACAGGGCTTCATCCCATGAACCATTAGATCATGACCTGAGCCAAGGTCAAGAGTCAGACACCTAACCGACTGAGTCACCCAGGCGTCCCTCTATTTTTAACTCTAAGCTGTATATCTACAATCTAACTAGAATTGATTTTTGAATATGATGTAAAGTAGTTCTTAATTTTTTTTTAATGTGGACATCCAATTGACTAAGAGCCAGTCCAAAACCATTAATTTTTTTTGCATGTGCATTTAGCCAATATGTTGCTAAAAGTCGTACAAAATCATTCTATCCTTCTGTTGAAGAAAATCAGAGCCTCAGCTCATTCCTACTGTCTCTGCTGTTCTCACTCTTTGGCCGGGTTCTCAATACAGCCACATATATTTGAATATTTCAATTATTGTGTTCTCAGTAAAGGATCCCATCATCTGCAAACAGAGATTATTCACTTCTTCATTTCTAATTTACAGGACTTTTATTTCTTTTTCTTGTCTGATAGCTATCACTAATCCTTCAGTACTATGCTGAATAGAAATGGTGAGAGTGGACACCCTTTTCCACATCTTTGAGAAAGATTTTCCCAATTCCCCAGTGATTATGATGCTAACATAAGCTCTTCATAAATGCTCTTATTATGTTGAGGAAACTTTCTTTGACACTTATTTTGCTGAGAGTCTTTATCAAGAATGAATGCTGAATTCTGTCAGATACGTTTTCTCCCTTAGTGAAAGGGTCATGTGGTTTTTATCCTTCATTCTGTTAACGTGGTGTATCACCCCAATTGATTTCTATATGTAAGCTAACCTGGCATCCCAGGGACAGATCCCACTTGGTCATGGTGTATCATCTTTGATATATTGTTGAATTTGTTTTGATCATATGCATAGAAAAGTCTAAAGACTCCACAAAAAATGTTGAAATGAATAAACAAATTCAGGAAAGTTGTAAAATACAGACTCAACATATACAAATCAGTTGTATTTCTTTACACTAACAGTGATCTGTCTGAAATCAAGAAAACCATCCCATTTATGATAGCTTCAAAAAGAGTATAATACTTAGGAATAAATATGACCAAGAAGGGGACATTTCTATACACTGAAAACAGTAAGGCACTGATGAAAGAAATTATAGAATGCATAAATAAATAAAAAGATAATCCATATTCATGGACTGGAGGAATTAATATTGTTAGAATGTCCATACTCTCCAGAGTGGTCCATACTCTCCCTGTCAAAATTCCAATGGCATTTTTTTCACAGACATAGGAAAGACGATCTGAAAATTCATATGGAACCACAAAACACTCCAAATGGCCAAAGCAATCTTGAGAAGCAGCAGAGTTAAAGACACCACAACTTCTGGTTTCAAATTATATTCTCAAGCTATGGTACTCAAATCAGGATGGCATTGGCATAGTGACAGACACATAGACCAACGGAACACAATAGATCCCGGAAGTAAGTCCAAGCATAAATAGTCAACTAATTTTTGACAAAGATTCCAAGATTGCCCAAAGGGAAAAGCACAGTCTCCTCAATAAATTGTGCTGGGGAAACTGGACAACCATGTGCAAAAGAACGAAATTTAGGCCTTTGTCTTATGCCATACACAAAAATCAACTCAAAGTGGTTTAAAGTCTTAAACATAAAATCTGAAACCATACAATCACTAGAAGAAAACATAGGCAAAAAGTTCCTTGGCACTGGTCTTGGCAATGAATTTTGGGGGTTTGGGGAGATTTTTTTGTGTCTTTGTATTTTGGCAATGAATTTTTTGGATATGGCAACGAAAAGAAAAATAAAGTGAGATGACATCAAACTAAAAAGCTTGTGCACAGCAAAAGAAACCATCAGTATAATAAAAAGGTAACTAGGAATTGGAAGAAAATACTTGTAAACCACATAGCCAATAAGGGGTTAATATCCAAAATATATAAGAAACTCCTGAAACTCAACAGCAGAAATTAAACAACCCGGTTTAAAAAAAAATGGGCAAAGGACATGAATAGGCATTTTCCCGGAGAAGACATACAGTTGGCCAACAGCTGTAGCAAAAGGTGCTCAACATCACTACTCATCAGAGAAATGCAAATAAAACCACATCTGTTAGAATGGCTGTTGCCAAAAATATGAGAAAAAAAGGTGCTGGCGATGATGCGGAGAAAGGGGAACCCTCGTGCACTGTTGGTGGGAAAGCGCACTGGTGCAGCCGCTCTGGAACACAGAATGGAGGTTCCTCAAAAACTTAAAACCACAGCAACCATATCAATCAGTATCCCTCTTCTGGGTTTCTATCCTGAGGAGTTAAAAACACCACCTCAAAGAGGTTCATGTTGAGCGCACACGTCTTCCCAATAGCCAGAACATGGAGACAACCCGAGTATCCATCCATGGATGTTCAGAATGGCTAAAGAAGCAAATACATGAATGGGGAGATGTTGGTCAAAGGGTACAAAGTTGTGGTTATGCAAGATGAATTCATCTAGGGAAGTAACGAACGGCATGAGGACTCTAGTTAACAGTGTTGTATTGAATGCTGGAGATTTGCTAAAAGAGTAGATTTTGGGTACGCTCATCACAAAAAGTAGTAACTCTGTGGGTAGATAATATACTAATCAGCTGGACTGTAGTAATTATTTCACTATGTGCATGCATATCAAATCATCAGGTACATCTTAAATATATACAATTATTACCAACAAATAGAATAAATAAAATATGACCTTCTCGTTTTTCAAGTATGATACCTAAAAGTCAATTTAAAATTAGCTAAAAGATTTATCTCTTTCTTCCTTATCATTATTCTTGATCCCATGTCCTTCCTATTGGATTCCTGGTTTTCATTCATATTCCTTTTGTTTAAGTGTGTATTCAATTACTTCTCTTTTCTTTTATTTTTTTTAATGACATGTATTGTCAAATTGGTTTCCGTACAACACCCAGTGCTCATCCCAACAGGTGCCCTCCTCAATGCCCATCACCAACTTTCCCCTCCCTCCCGCCCCCCCATCAACCCTCAGTTTATTCTCAGTTTTTAAGAGTCTTTTATGGTTTGGCTCCCTCCCTCTCTAACTCTGTTTTTTCCTTCCCCTCCCCCACGCTCTTCTGTTAAGTTTCTCAGGATCCACATAAGAGTGAAAACATATGGTATCTGTCTTTCTCTGTATAACTTATTTCACTTAGCATAACACTCTCCAGTTCCATCCACGTTGCAGCCAAAGACCGCATTTCATTCTTTCTCTTTGCCAAATAGTATTCCATTGTGTATATAAACCAATGCTTATAGCTGCAATTACTTTTCTTTTTACACTTTTTTAATATTCATTTATTTTTGAGGGGGAGAGACAGAGCACGAGTGGGGGAGGGGCAGAGAGATGGGGAGACACAGAATCCGAAGCAGGCTCCAGGCTCCGAGCTGTCAGCACAGAGCCAGATGTGGGGCTTGAACTCACCAACAGTGAGATCATGACCTGAGCCGAAGTTGGACAATTAACCGACTGAGCCACCCAGGCGCCCCAAGTTACTTTTCAAAAAGAGACCACAGAAAGTAAATTTAATTTTCTGAGTTTTCTCATGCACGAAAATCGCTTCATTTTGGTTTTCTACTTGAGTAATAGTTTTTCTGGGATAGAATTATAGAACAGAAATGCTTTTCTGATCTTTAAAGACATTTTCTCACTGGTTTTGGTGTCGCTGTTAAAATCTTGCCACCATGAAGATTCATGTCCTGTCCCAGGAGTCTGCCTTTGTGGGTGGGAGGCACTAACCATTTCTGGACAGATTCCTAATTTGGGGAGTTCTGGCATTTATTCAGAATGTATCCAAGTGCTTACTTTTTTTTTTTTTTTTTTTTTCTTAGTCTATTTTATCCCACAGTTGATTCTTTGGAATCTAAAAACTCATGGAGGCAGCTGGGGGCTCAGATGGTTAAGTGTCTGATTCTTGATCTCAGCTCAGGTCATGATCTCGCGGTTTGTGAGTTCGAGCCCTGCATCGGGCTCTGAGCTGACAGTGGGGAGCCTGATTGGGATTCTGTCTCTCCTTCTCTCTGCGTCTCCCCAGCTTGTGCTCTCTCTCAAAATAAATAAATAAACTTAAATTTAGAAAAAAAAACTCATGGCTTTTCTCAGCACAAATTTTTCTTTTCATCTCTGAGCATTTCCTCTCCCATTAAAGCCAGCGTTCCCCCTTTCCAGCCTTTTCTTGTAAAACCTCCTAACCTAATCATCTGGATGAACAATGAACTCGTCCACAGCCGTTCTGCTACTGGGCCATCGTTTGAGGTTTTTGTTTTTTAATCGAATGTGCGAGCGCTCTGCGAATTTTTATTGATGTTTTTCTTCTTCTTTTCCCTAGGGCGCAATCTGGGAATCTCCCCCGAATAGAATCCCAGGGTTGCCAGCTTCCGAAAGCCTTAGCTGGAGGGCACCTGCTTAAGCGGAGCTTTTCCAGCCTCCGTGGGGCCCTGCTCTGCTTCCCTCTGTGACCTCACAGAATCACGGAGCCGCGGGGTTACCGTTCTCCCCCAGAGCAAGTCTGATAAACACTAACATCGTCTGAGCTGAACGACACCTGGACCCGGATACTCTGAGGATTCCCGCTTTGTAGGAATCTTGGGCCGAGCCGGCATTCAGATTGCAAAGCCGATTCAGGGCGGACCCCGCTGGGATGCCGCACAGAACTGCCAGCCCCCCGCTTTGCTCAGAAAGGAGTTTCAGATGACCCTCCCTGAGCCCATTCATCCAGGTCGCCCTGGAGGTGGTCCCCGTGCTCCCTGCTCTGCTGGGATAAGGGCTCCGAGGGGGCAGGGGGTGCTCTGATCTCTGCGGGGGCGTTTTCCTGCTCCTTTTCATGGACAGTTGCTGTGGCTTCTCCATCAATCTGTCCACTACAAACAGAAACCCCACCACATTGCTGCTCTGGTGACATCTCTTCAGGAAGAGATGTCCCTGCTCTCGTGTCCTTATTCTCATCTGCTCCCTCCCGTTGTCATTTTTATGGCCTTTCCTGGGGAAGGTGGAGTGATTGTGGTGCTCAGTGGACCACTCTGGGCCAATGAAGTCACTCTGGGGCCCTGCAAGTTCCTTGTTGGTACCAGTATCTGGCCTGAGCTCTCTGACCTGGCACCAGGGACCCTGTAGGACTGGACCGGCCTCCTCTTGCCCTGTTCGCCACAGCCCGCTGCTGCCCAGCGGCACAGAGCGTCTCCTGAATGTCTGCACATGCCCCTCCCTCTGCTGCTGGTCCTTCCCCAGTTGAATCCTCCAGACCTGCTTAGCCTGCGCCTCTCCTGGGCATGAGGTGAGCCCGAGAGCCGCCGGCCCAACCGCCTTACTGTGTTGCTGTTGTTGACTAGTGTCTTTCCGCTCTCCCCAGACTTCTCGCCTCTGTAAGGGCAGGGGGCACACAGGCCCGGATTTTGCCTCACGATTGATCGCTAGCCAGGGGAGGGGGGGGGGGGGTGCGTGCAGTAGGCGCTCACTCTGGAATGCCAGCCCCTCCCCTGTGAGACGGGCCTCCTCCCATCCTGCATGCGCCTTTGCGTTTTCTTATCATCCTGTCTTCATGGATCCTTACCTGATGCCAGTGTGTGACTCTCCCGGGGACAGGGACTGGGGATTGCACCGTGACCTTCTCTAAAAGTAACCGAGAGTGCGGTGTGTGGCAACTGCTCAGGAAACCACCCTCAGGGTGAAAATGATCCCTCCCAGCTCTGCTCCCGTCCCTCCGGGCCCAGGGGTCCTGGCACCCCGGGCTGCCGGAAGGTCCCTTCCGTGAGGCTCTGTCCCCACCCTGAAGGCTGCAGCCCCGTGGCCCGGGACTGGACTTCCCCATCACTGCTATTTCTCGGCTGTGCAAAGCTGCTTCCGTCGGCCAGTGGGAGAGCCATCTGTGCGAAGATGATGATGTGTTTCCCTCTTGACCCTGGAAAATGCCAGAGAAAGAACAGCAGCCTGTTACGGCCTCGGTGCAGTGTGTGTGGCCCCGAAGGCAACCCCACGGGCGTGATTCCACTCCGAGGCTGGTGGACTGGGACCCCCACCCCCACCGCCACTGCGGAGTCCGGTCTGAGCTCAG
This sequence comes from Panthera uncia, assembly GCF_023721935.1. NCBI lineage: Eukaryota > Metazoa > Chordata > Mammalia > Carnivora > Felidae > Panthera > Panthera uncia. Next base: position 136,141,828 of record NC_064809.1, on the reverse strand, counting down.
ACCTGCTGACTGCGGACGTGCGAGGGTGAGGGCGACAGGTGCCGGGAGGCACACGGCCTCTGACGTGGGTCCATTGACCCACCCATCACGGGTGCATCAACGAGCGGTTTCCATGAGATCGTGAAGTGAGTGCCCTCCATGAGCCACACAGACACAATCCTTGCTAAGAGCCTCACGACTCTCCCCACTTTTTTGGTGTGGAATCGGAGGCTCAGAGAGTGAGAGAACTGGTCAGAGGTCCGGCTGGACTTGAACCCAGGACCATGGACCCCACACTCCCCGCGTCTCTCCCACCCAGAGCTCCGCCTCACTGAAGGCCACAGGATGTACAGAATTCTCAAGTTCCTTCTTGAATTTTTAAAAACACTATAAAAGTTTAATCTCAAAAGTATTAAAAAAAAAAAAAAACATAAAAATACTGTCTGTCTCAGGACCAGGGATGTGTTTCCCTCCTGGGACTGGAGGGAGAATTATCCTCTTGTGCAAGAAAACATGTGTATCTCGTTAGATCACTGAAGCCCGCTAATAAAGCAAATTAAAGATTGAAAACCCAGACTATCTCCCGTGGCTCACAGACTCGCCTCTGAGTGTCTCTGCTTCTGCTCAGCAGTCCCTCCCCCAGGCTGCGCTCCCTCACCGCCGTGCATCAGGGATTTAGGGAACGTGGTTGGGAAAGAGCCTGTGAACAGAGCTCCCAATGGGCACCCTTCCAGGAGACTCTCATCTTTCAGCCAAAGCTCGCTGTGTCATGTGTGTTTCTATGCAGAGGGGACAAGGAAGGGAGTGTGACCTTCCCATCGCAGCTCTGTGTCCGCCTGACCTTCTGGCAGGCCCACGCTGATGCCGATGGCCGGGGACAGTCAGGAAGGAAGGGGGCAAACTGAAGGAGGCAGTGCCCCCCCCCCCCAGTTGAAATCCTAACGCCCACCTCCTGAGAATGTGACTGGACTGGGTGGGACACAGGGTCTCCTGAGGGGTCGCTGAGTAGGCTCTGAGCCAGTCTGACTGGTGTCCTTATAAGAAGAGGACATCAGGACTCAGCCACACCCAGGGGCGACCACATGAGGACACGGGGTGAGGTCGGCCATGTGCAGGCCCGGGAGAGTGGCCTCAGCAGGAACCAGCCCCACCCACATCTCCAAGGGTCCAGTGGCTGCCTCCCAATGGAGGAGAATCCAAGCCAACAAGGTATCGAAGGGACATGGAGGGGACACTCAGGCGGAGGCATGGTAGAACTCTTTGGGGTTGAACTGGCCGCTCACACTCTGAGAACAAAGTGTCCGTCATGACCTTGGCAGGAGTTGTAACGGTTTCCATTCACGTGATGGGGCCCTGATGGTCCCCAAAGTGCTCTGGGTCCCTTAGTTTCTAAGACACTGGCTCCCCCAGAGGGCAGGGCCTTCACTGGGTGGGCCACTTCATCTTGTGTGATGGACAATGATCCTGCATGAGTGCCAAAGCTCTCTGCCGTTTAGGGGGCGCACCGCTGGGCAAGTTGACCTTGGTGGAAGTCTTTGCAGTTTTCCCATTCTTTCTCGGGCGCTTATCCCAGGAGGAAGGATTCCCCAGGCTGTGAGGGCAGCACCGGAGGGGGGCTAAGGTGGTCAAGAAGGCAGAATCCCGGCTTTGTTCATTGACAAGCTGAGTCTCCCGTGGAGACCATTTCCACTCTGGACGGTGCATGGGGCAGACGGCCCTCTGCCACTGCTTGCTCTCACTGCTGGCTTTCGGGACTTCCTTGGTGCTCTGTGTCCTGTGCTCAGCCTTAGAGCCTGGGGAGGTGTCCCAGGATCACTCCTGTCCCTCTGTAGCTCTCCTTAGCTCAGTGGGGCACCCATCTGTCCTTCAGCTTCAGGAGGCATACAGAACCTGGCTTCAGTTCCCCTTACCACACACTAGAAGCTTGATCTAGAATACGGACCCAACGTGAGCCTCAGTTTCCTCATTTGTAGCATGGTTGCCCTGGCACAGAGATACACTACTGAGGGTCATCAACAAGGACCCCCCACTCCATGCAAAGGTGCCCAGCTGTCTGTCCTAGGAGAGGACGCAGACCCCAGCATCCCTCTCCTGGAGAGCGACCAGACCCCAGGGCTGTGTGGGGACCACAGGGTGACCTGTCTCTTCAAGCCCGGGGCACTCCCAGTCTGGAGCTGGGGAAGAGGGTGTTCCTTGGGGTCACATAGTGCCCACCCCACAGCGTCAGGTCTCTGGGCCCCAGACCTTCTCTTCAAACAGCTTGAGGCCGGGCTGCAGCTACAAGGAACTACAGTCCACCTGTGTCCCCTGCCCTGGGGTCCAGGGAAACCCCAGAGCAATCATACCGGGCTTGTCCCACCCCTGCCCCAAGGGAGGTGTTTGCTCTGCCCTGGGATCTCCCCGCTGGTCCCGAGGCCCCTTCACCATGCTGAGGGGGACAAGAGGGGTCCGGTGAGCACCCGGGGCAGGCCCTGTGCGGGGACACTCTTGGGGGGTCTGGCCCAGCCACATGGGGCGGGTGTGGGGAGCAGCCTGGGCCAGGGGCTTCCCAGAAAGCTCAGTGCTCTCAGAGGGGGCTGCCTGCCCAGGGCACTTCTGCCCGTGCTATGCCCAGGCCTGTGTCCTCACTGGACACCGGGCACTTTGGAGAGGAGGGGACTGTATCTTGTTGCCCTTGGCCCCCAGGGCATGGCCACAGAATCCTCTTGAGGGTTTACTGAACTTGGCTGGAGTCAACTTAAAGACACTGAGGCCCCAGCAGCAAACAGAAGCGTCCGGGAACCCAGAATGCTTGAGGGAGAGTGGGAGTTTGAGGAGAAATGCCCAGTGTTCAGCAGACCCCATGGCTGAGGCACCCCCTCCCTGGTGAGCCAAACTGAGCTTTGCTGGGGTCGCAGGGGTGAGGCCCCAACGAGCCCAGTCTGAGCCAGGAGCAGCTGCGTGGGGAAAGGACGCCTCCTGACCACCTCCGTGTGCCTGGACAATCACTCCATGTAGACCCTGGGGAATGTGGCCTCCCGCACTCATTCTGTAGGACGAATGGACCTCACGGAACTTCCCAGAAGACGGCCAGAGGGGCAGGTTCAAATGACTCCAGTGAGCATGCTCTCCTTTTCTATTTCAAATGAGAACAGACATCCATAAAGCATATGGAATAAGGATATCGAGAGAGCGCCCCTTTCCGTCCTTCCTGGGCAGAGAACGTCCCCTGGTTTGTGGGACCCTCTGTGCCGTGGACACACGTTGCCATGGAGCCCAAGTACACAGGGTCAGACAGGGACAAGGGCCCTGCCGCTCAGGTGAGTGGGGAGGGGCCTCTGTGGACTCCGGGAGCACCTGCAGGAGGGGTGGGGGTGCGCCCTGGGGGAGCCAGACCCTCCCCACCCTGTGATGACTTCCCAGCAGCCATCGCAGTGCGGAGACCCCCCTGGGACCCTCACCCCGATGGTGGCCACCACGTGGACGGCGCCCGGTTCCCTGGGGCCCTGGTTTCCAGGCCCCTCGCCCGCTGTGCCTGCTGCTGCCCGGCTCCGGGGGGTCCGCATAGGTGCTCACACCGTCTCCTCTCAGAAGGGGTCTAAGAAAAAGCCTTTCACAGCCAGGACCCCGTCCCCAGTCCCTCTTTCTCCTCCTCGCCGTCCAGCCAAGCTTCCCGCGACCGTCCCCACGTCCCCACCTTCTCTGAGGTGGTCACTCACACCGGCCACCCAAGCGCGCACGGACTGTTTCCTTTCTGTCCAAAGCGAGCGCCTCAGCCCGGGACCATGCGGTCACTCCTCACCTTCTCCTGGAAGGTTCTTTCTACAGCCGTCCGTCCTCCTGGGGGCAGAGCCGGTGGTGTTCCTCGGGATCTGTCTGTCCAAGGGCCTGTCTCTTCCAGCTCCACGCGCCTGGGGAAGCTTCCCTCCCCGTGGCCCCCAGCGACCCCCAAGCAATTTCCGTGCACACCTCGCTGCTCACTCAGCGCCTCCACCCGGCGTCCCTACCTGTCCCTGTCCCCGTCCCCACCTCCTGACTCCCCGCCCACCTGCCCTGCTCTCCATTCCTGCTGCCGCTGACCGCACAGGCGTGGGACCCTCACCGGTGTCCCTGACCAGCCTCCCGCCTGCTCCAGCCACTCGGAAACGCCTCGCTCCCGTAGAGGCCTGCCCGGCCCGCCTCGGCTGGGACAACACGCACAGCGGCTGCACCTATGTGACCCCAAGTTTTCTGTGTCAGCTCCTGGTGCATAAAACGGCCACAGTGATGACCGAGGTGCGGGGTGCTGTAGGACAGGATGAGTCGTTCACGAAAACGTTCGGGGTGACTCCTGGCCCACGGGGAGGGTGCAGCCCCTGCTGGGCACGGTCCTCACGGGCCAGGAGCACATGCACAGCTGTCCTCAGCGTGGACAGCCCAGGCCGACGTCGCCTCCGCTGGGGCAGCGCTGTGACCCCACCCATCCTGGAGTCACGGATCAGTCAGGATCGCGTATCATTCATGCATCTGTTCACTCGGGCTTCGTTCCTTCAGCACCTGTCTGCTTCACCTGTTGTGTGACAGGCACTGCCCTGCCCTTCACAGCACGCGTCCCACCCTCCGGTTTGTCGAGACCTTGTGGGGGTGAGACACGCCCGGAGCCCAGCCTGGCCAGGAGCGGAGGACCCCCACTTCGGGCATCACCATTAAACGTACAAGTAAAGGAGCTTTTTCCCGTGTGTCCCTGTGGGTGCCGATGTCCCCGCCTCTGGTGCGCGTCAGGACGTGGTGGGGAGGGCGCTCTCAGACCGGCTCCGACGCCACACCGGGAAATGGCGCTAAGGGCTGGCACGGCGACAAAGCCAGAAACAGCGCTCAGCCTTTGCCAGGGAAGACGTCTGGAGGCGCGGCCGGGACCGCGTCTGTCTCCCTGTGACCCCTGTGTCCCGAGTCCTCTCTCAGAGCCCCGGGGCCACCGCAGGCCCGCAGCTGTCTGTCATCTCTCCATTCCTCCTGGTGTCTGTGGTGCCCTGGGCAGCACCTGGCACAAAACGGGGGCCGGATGGGAGCGGTCAACACCGCACCCCATTGGCCACTCACTCCTTATGTCCAATGAACCACAGTGGTCACGTAGCCTGGACGCGATGGCCACGAGGTCCTGTCCCCAGAGGAACTAACGAGGCCCCTGGGATCTGCCTGCACAGGCTGGCGTCAGGGGAAAACACGGAGGCTGCTGCCGGGTAGGAAACCAGGAAACTCGGTGGGTCCAGAGGCCCCTCACTGTGCCGCCCACAGTCGCGGTGTCCCCACTGCGGGCCCGGTTCTAACTCACAGACGGGGAGGCCCATTTATCTTTGCTGGGGAAGGGGTGCGTCTTCCGATGTCCGGGCCGTGCTCAGCCCCATGCAGGGACAGTCCAGAGCCAGAAACTTGCCCAGCTGGTGAAGAGATACAGTCCCTCCTCGGGGGGCACCCCACAAGGACAAGCCAGCAGCGGATGGTCAGCAGGGCAAGGCTGGGCGGCGCCTGGAATCGGGAGAGGCTCACCAGGGTCTCGGGAAGAGCGGATGTGGTTTCCGAAGGAAGGAACCAGGTGGAAGCCCAGGGAACATAAGTCACCAGCCGAGACCTCTCTCACTAGAGGGCGTGGAAAGGCTTCCAGCCCGGTGGGTGGACAACGGCTGCACTAGAGGTCCTTACCGCCTTACCTCTCGTGAGCTGTCCCTCCGCGACTGACCGGGTCGGAGCCCCCGGCACCTGCCACCTGTCACTGAGACCGTGACGCCCGGCGAGCAGCATGGCTCCCACCGTGAAACCACCACTCACAGAGCTCGGCACGGTGCAGGCTCCGTCCTGGGGATGGGGTGGGGGGCACAGCCCGGCCCCGACAAGCTTGCGTGCCCCGAGATAGCTCCTGCGGGGAACCGGGCCCCACCCGCCACCTTCTCCCGTCGTTCCGTGTGATTTTGTGCGCACCCTGTGGAACTGCCAAGTTCCTCCCGCAGTCGCTCCCGCCTGGAGGAAGATGCACTGACCTTCCCACCGTGGGAGCTGGCAGCTCTTAGAAGCCATCAGGGCTCGGCTGACTCAGAAAACGATTTCCCGGAGGATCAGATAAAGCAGGGCCGGGCTGTGGCGCACAGATATCCCCAAGTCCCACTCAAAGTCAGCAAATCCCACAGACGGCGACTCGACCAAACGCCGAGCATCCACAATAAGGTCCTTGCCTCTCTGGATCCGCAGGGGCTCTTGCAGCTTCTCCGAAGGGGACGGCACCGTCCCTTCTCCCCTCAGACTGCTCGTCCAACTGCAGCTCCTTCCCGGGGACAGAAAACCCGACACACATCCGAGTCACGAGATCCCCAGGGCAGAATTCCCTGCTCGCGGTCCCTGCGCCTTGGGCTCGGGGGATGGGGTCCCCATGGTCTCTGGGGGGCACGGTTTTCCTGCATAGTTGAGATGAGCGGGCCTTCCGTCCTTCTGTCCGTTCTTGCCAACAGTGGTGGGAAAACGTGCTTCATTTAGTATCTTTTTTTTTTTTTCTTTGAGGAAGGGGAAAATACTGCAAGGCAGAAGCAGTGACTGGGACCAGATCCCAGAAAGCTGTGTGTCCTAAGGGGACAATGGCATGAGCACCATGGCCGTGGGGAGCTAGCCAAAGGTTTCAACTAAGGCAGGACCGTCAGCCGTGCGTCTCCAACGACCACCTCATTGCGGCGTGGACGCAGCGTGGCCTGGCAGAGACGGTTACGGATCTGCCCCCGAGTGGCAGCGTCCATCGGGCTCAAGCAAGGGACACATTGGCTGAGCTGCTGTGATACAGTCCCTTCGTGTCTGTCTTTCCTGACTGTACGTGGGTTTCACCTGTCATCCTAGGAGCTGTGCAGGGCAGGAGAAAGTATTCTCCCTTTGCGGAATTAAAAAATCATCACTGAAATCTTCAGGTAGCATTTGCATTCCGGGGAACGTGAAATCAAGTTTATAGGCATCTTTCTCCTTCCGTTGTATTTAATCCTCACAAAACCCCGCTAGGCAGTCGGGTCACCTGTGTGTGATCGACGAGAGACAGAGGCTCAGAGAAGCCACACAGCATTCCTGACCCAAAGTGAGACTTGTCTCTCTCCGGAGCCCGGACACTTTTGCACAAAAACCACAGAGCAGTCTGACCCCCACACTGCAGTGGCCAGAAGGGGCGAAAACAGACAATAATTGACTTAGAAGGATTTTCCTCGTGAAGCATCCTGAAGGGGCCTCGGCCACCCCCCTTTCTGAGCTGCTGACACTGCCCCCCCCTACCCTGCCTGGCCCTGTGCTGACCCCCCCGTCCCGACCAGTCCACTGCTTAGCGGTCCGGAGGCGCTCGGGGTCACTGGGATGAACAAGGGAGCCGTCTATGGACTCGAGGGCATGATGATGGCTGCGGGACCCCAGGCAGAACCAGAGAGGTGACTGTCCCCACTGCGGGCCCCATGCACCTGCTCCTGTCCTGGGAGATATCTCGTGATCGGGTTCATGGGGGGCTTTGCTGGGAACCTCCACGGTGCCCCAAGCTCTGGAGACCCAGCGATGGAGGAGCTCTGGGTCTGACCCTCTGGGGCCTTGGAGCCAACCAGACAAGCTCAGCAGACCCCGCAATGCTGACAGGGAGGATGCACGGACCGCGTGTGCCCAACCTGCCAGAAGACAGCTGTGTGCTGACCACACTCATGAGTGTGCCGCCGACCGAGGGGCAGGAAGACGCTGTCACTGCCAGCACACGGGTGTTCGTTTGCGGCTGGGCAGGAACCCCCCCCCCCCCCACCGGCAGAAGGAACGAATACACGAACACACTGGCTTCTGAAAGCCCTTGGAACGTCCTTGGGACTGACTCATTCGGCTCTCACCGTGACCGAGGAGCTGGCGAGGCGATACGAAAGCCATTGCTCTGTAATAACACTACAGCCATGAAGCTGTCTGGCCCTCATCGGGCACGGGCTCCTGAGAAACTCCTCACGCGCCCTCGTCCTCCCAGGGCTCCCACCGTCCCCGCGTCCCCACGTCCCCACGCTTATCACTGTCTGCTCCAGGTCAGTGGGGCTGCAGACTGGCAGCCGGATGATGAGTCCTGGGCCCTGCCTTCTCCTCCACACTTAAAGGACACTGACGAACCTCTCCTTAGCCCCACCCCGGCGTCAGGCCACAGAGGCGGCCACGTGATGTCACCCGTGGACAAGGACTCGAGGTTCCTGAGAAAATGATCTGGTGCAGGGGCAGGCAGGCAGGTGGCCCAAGCAGGCCTTTCCCACGACTGTCTTAACAGACTACTGGGAAGTGTCCCTTTGTCCACATGGGATGAGGGGCCTTGTTTCTGCCGGTGACTGTCTTGCCCCAACGTAGAGTGTGCCATTGTGAGGATGACACCAGACAAAATCAAGCAGGACCCACGGAGGGATAAAAACAAGAAAATAGAACCAGAGTCCTGATAATGTCATGAGTGATTCTGGATCAAACCGTGCCTGAGGCCAACCATCCCTTGGACTGTCCAGTCACATGAACTAATACGTTTCATTGCTGTTTAAAGCAATTTAAGTCCCGCTTCCTTTTTTGCAACAGCAAGAGTCCTGATAGCTCGGTAGAATCAGCCTTTTGAACCCAGAGCCCGTGTTCTCAGCGACGATGACAGGCTGTGTTTGAGGTCTGCACCTGTTGTAACAACAATAGCAGATCCAGAACAACGCTGCCTGAGAAAAGAACAAGGAACCTTTGCTTTTCGTGAAGCACTGAGTGGTTTCCCCCCTGAGGATAACTCTGGGATGAGGTTCCTCCGATTGTCCCATTTTACATCAGGGGACAGTGAGACTGAGCGAGGCTGGGCTGGCCGGCAGCTGGCACACGGTCACAAGGCAGTTAGGTGGGGGGTTTGAACAGCCTTGACTGGATCCGTGGCCTCTCCTGGTGTCCTAGGCCAGGCATGTGGTTTGGGGGAAGCTTTGGCGGTGTGGTGGACCGCGAGGGCTTTGCGTGTTCAACAAATGAGATCTGGACCCGACTTCAGAGGAGAAGACCCGGGAGACATTTAACTCGGGGTGTGATGGGCTCAGAGGTACCGTTAAGAACAGCCACGTCGGTTACAGCAACGGAGGTGGGCTGGAGGGGGAGAGCTGGGGGCAGGCAGCCAAGGACAGTGCAGGTGACGATGATGGGGGCCCACAGGGAGGCGGCGACACTGTCCACACACCTGCTCGGGAGCACTGCCTCCAGGACGACCACGTGCTCTGCACAGGGGATGTTCCAGGCCAGGCGCTGTCACACCTGGAGCCCATCCTTCCTCTGGGCTTCCACTGGGCTCGGGGCGCACACCTTAAATACCGCCCCTAAGTCCCCGGCACCACCGAAGAGAAGCTTCATTCTTTGCTTTTTAAAAAAAAACAACAGACTTTATATTTTAGTGCAGTTGTAGCTTTATAGCAAAATTGAGCAGAAATTACAGAGACTCCCCACCTCCCCCCTGCCCCCCCGACAGCCTCCCCCATTATCAGGATCTCCCACCAGATGCTGCGCCTGTCGTAACCGACGGCCCCACAGCCACACATCACGGCCACCCAGAGTCCGCGGTCCCACACGAGGGTTTGCGCTGGGTGTTGTACGTCCCATGGGTTTGGACGAACAAACAGTGACACGTGTCCAATGCTGTTAATATCACACAGAGAAGTCTCGCTGCCCTGAACATCCTCTGCGCTCCCCGTTCACCCTTCCCTCCTCCAAACCCCTGTCGACCACTGGTTCTTTCACTGTCTCCACGGTCGTGCCTTTTCCGGAACGTGACGTGGAGCAGGAATCAGACGGCGCATGGCCTTTTCACGGGCGTCTTCCGCTCACTGATGTGCATTTAAGGTTCCTCCTTGTCTTTGTGGGTCGACAGTTCATTTCTTTTTATTACTGATAATATTGCATCGTCTGGACGCACCATGCCCACTGAAGGACATCTTGGTTGCCTCCAGGTTTGACGATCCTGAAGGAAGCCGCTGTTAACATTCATGTGCAGGTTTTTGTGTGGACGTGAGTTTTCAACTCCTTTGGCTAAATACCGGAAATCGGAACTGATGGATCCTGTGGTAAGAGTATATCCAGTTTTGTAGGAAGCTGTCCTCCCTGGCGGCTGCACCATTCTACGCCCCCACCAGTGGACCAGCGTTCCTGTTCTTCTGCATCCCCCCCAGCACTGCGCGTTGTCGGTGTTCAGATTTGGGCTGTTCCGGTAGGGGCTTGGTAGTGTCTCGCTTCTGATGGCTATTTCATATCATTTAGTTTTTTAAATCATCACATAGTACAAATAGCTTTGTTCTATGAACTTTAACACCTGTAGTGATAATGTAACCACCATGACTGTGTGACCATCACGATACAGAACAGATCAGTCACCCACAACATGCCCTCGTAATGACTGATATAAACAAAACATTTTGAGAGGCTCATATAAGCGGACGCATAGAGTGAATGAGGTTTCAAGATCCACTTCCTTCTTTGGACATAACGTCTTTGACCTTTACCACGTTGTTACTTGTGTCTGTGGTTCACCCCCCTTTGCAGTGAGTAGGATCCCAGTGAGTAGGAGACAAGGGACATCAGCTTGTCTGTCCACACACCTGCAGAGGAGATTGGGTTACTTGTCGCACGGATGGTTACTGATAAGTGTCTGTGGAAACCCCGTACGTGTGCAGGTAGACGTTTCTGTTCTCTGGGAGGAGGACATTTGGGTCAAATTGTAGGTGGCCAGCTGTTTAATCATACCGGAAGCTGTCACACAGGGTGGCCGTGTCACTTTGCATGCCCATGGGATTGATGAGAGACCCAGTCACCCTACAGTCTACCCAGGACTTGTGATTGTCACTACCTTTCATTTCAACCTTTCCGATAGGTGTGTATGGGGTAGCTCGTTGTGGTTTTAGTTTGTACTTTATTAATGACTCATGATCTAGAACTTCTTTCCATCCATATGTTCTCTTTGGTCGACATGTCTGTGTAAGTCTTTTGCTTGTTTTTTTTTTTTTAATTGGGCTATTTATTTTCTCACTGTTGAGTTTTGGAAGTTTATTAAAAATATATTCTGGATACAAGTACTTTGTTAACTATGTGGTTCGCAAGTAATAAATGTTTTGTCCCCGTCCGTGGCTGGCTGTGTAAGTGTCCTGGGGTTGCTGTAAGAAAGGAACACGCAGTGGTTGAAACAGCAGAAATGTAATTTCACACAATGACCGTGTGTGTGAGGGTCTGTTTCTGGCCCCCGTAATGTTGCTAGCTTCATGTGTCCGTCCCTTGGCCAATACCACGCTGTCTTGATTATAGCACCGTTAGTGTACGTCTTAAAATGGGATGGTATAATTCTCAATTCTGTTTTCTTCAACAGTATTTGTGTCTTTTCTGATTCCTTTGACATCCCATACACACTCTGGGAGCATCTTGTCTATAGCTACCAACATCCTGCTGTGATTTTAATCAGATGTATTTTGAATCCGTCAGTCAATTTGGGAACGACTGACTTCTTCCCTATGTTGGTGCCATGAGGGTCGTTTGCCCCTTTTTCATGTAGGTTTTTATTGAAAGCTCTCATCCATATGTTATACTTTCCAGCATTCGAATTCTGTACATGTCTTGAAAGATTTGTACTTACACATTTCACTTTCTTGAACTATTTCAAATGATACATATTTTTTTAATTTTGATTTTCAAATTATTTACTACTAATATGGAGAAATCTATTGAGGTGTGTGTGTGTGTGTGTGTGTGCACACGTGCACACGTATGTGTGTATTGACTTTTTATCCTGCAAACTTGATAAATTCACTTCTTGATTCCCGAAGTCTTTTTGCATATTATTTGAAATTATGTATACAGACAATCGTGTTGTCATTGAAAAGCACCGTTTTCTCTTTTCCTTTCAATCTGTTTTTTTTTTTAATTTTCTTTCCTGCTTTATTATAAAGGCTAGGACTTTCATTGTCATGCTGAATAGGACTGAAGGAAGGGAATTCTCTAACTTTAGAGGGACATCAGTGTGTCTTTGACAATGCAGATGTCAGCTGTAACTTGCTGTAAATGCCCTTCATCAAGTTGAGAAATTTGACTTACAGAAGTTTGTTTTGAATGGTTTGTTTCTCATTGTGAATGGATTCTGGGTTTCGTCAAATGCCTATTCTTTACCAATCAATACAGCCATGCAGTATTGCTTTTCATACAGTTCATATAGTAGATTACATTGATAGATTTTTAAATCTTGACCCAGGTTTGAATTCCTGAAATAAACCCCAGTTGATGGTCGTGTTTTAATCTTTTTCTATATTTCCAGAGTTGATCTGCTAATAGTTTGTTGGGAATATTTGCATATATGTTCATGAACGATACTGGTCCATCGTTGTCTATCGAGTTTAGGTATCAGGATGATGCTTGCCTCATAAAATGAAGTAGGAAGTATTTCTGTCTCTTCAAGAGATTAAATAGAGTTAGTGTTATTTCTTTTTAAAAATTTGGTAGAAGTTACCAGCGAAATAATCTGGGCTTGGATATTTATGTCTTAGAAATCTTTAACCATAAATCTGATTTATTGAACAATGATAGGACTATTTAGGCCATCAATTTCATGTTGGTGGGTTTTGGTAGTTTGTGTTTCTCAAGGATTGTGCCTACTTCATATAACTTGTTGAATTTATGTGTGTAAAAGTTGGTTGTAATATTCTCTTCTTGTCCTTTTGATTTCTGCAAGGGTCTAGTTTTTTATAAAAAAAGGCAAAAAACAAAAATCAAACTCTCTTTCATTTCTGAATTGGTAGTTTTAACTTCTCTCCTATTTTTTGTCAGTCTTGCTAGAGGCTCATCAATTTTATTAATAGGTACAAAGAACCAGCTTTTGATTTTCTCTACTGTTTTTGTTTCCAATTTGATTAATTTCTGCTCATGTCTTTATAATTCTCTTTATTTTCCTTGCTGTGGATTTACTTTGCTCTTCATATTTAGTTTCTTAAGGTAAAGCTTAGATTGTTCCTTTGAGACCTTCATTTTTTTCTAACATATACATTTAATGCTTTAAGTTTCTTAGGGCACCTGGGTGGCTCAGTCAGTTGAGCATCTGACTTCAGCTCAGATCATGATCTCACAGTTTGTGGGTTCCAGCCCTACATTGGCCTCTATGCTGTCAGCTCAGAGCCTGGAGCCTGCTTCGGATTCTGTGTCTCCCTCTCTGCCCCTCCCCTCCTCACACTCTGGCTCTCTCTCTCTCTCTCCCTCTCTCTCTCCTTCTCCCTCTTTCTCTCTCTAAAATAAAATAAACATTAAAAAATTGTTAACTTTCTTTCTCAGTACTGCTTTAACTGCTTCTCATAAATGGGGATGATATTGATATGTTGTACTGTTCACTTACGAGTATTTTCTAATTTCCCTGGAGGCTTCCTCTTTGACCTAATGATTATTTAAAAGTGTGTAATTTCTAAGTATTTGGAGCTTCTCTTGTTATCTTTCTGTTACTGATTTCCAGTTTAATTCCATCATGATCAGACAACATATGTGGTATTATTTCAATAATCGTTCTTGGCGAGGGTCCCATGTAGATTTGAAAGCATGTGTATTCTGTCTTGTTGAGTCCGGTGTTCTTACATGTCAGGCAAATGCAGTGGATGGCTAGTGGCAATTCACTTCTCTATGTTTCCTGAGTTTCCATCTGCTGGTTCTCTGTCTTACTGATGGAGGAGAGTTGACGTGTCCAACTATCATGTGGATTGATTTATTTCCCCTTTCAACTTTCTCACTTTTTGCTTCCAATATTTTGCAACTCTTCAGCTACATGCATACACATTTAGGATCACTATGTCTTCTTGGTGGATTAATGGTTTTGTTATTATATAATGTCCTACTTTATCCTTGGTAGATTTGTTTGCTTGGAGATCTATTCTGTCTGATATTAAATACGGAATCCACCTTCCTGAATAGCATTCACATAGATAACTTTTCCAAATGCTTAATCCACTTGAATCAATCTATCGGAAATGAGTTTCTTGTCAGCAGGATATAGGTAATTCTTGTGATTTTAGCCACCTCCTGCCATTTAATAGCGTGTGTAGACCATTTTTGCTGACTGTAAGAATTGACATATTTGGATTTAATTTCTAATTCTAACATTTTGTTATTTGTTTTCTGTTTGTTTCCTCCAGTTTCCGTTTCTGTTTCTCCATTGCTGCCTTTTCTTAGGGGGCATTATTTAAACATTTTTAGTATTATCTGCCATTTCTTACTACTTTTCTTAATATAGATTAATTTTTCTTTTATTTTATTAAAAAAAATTTTTTAACATTTATTTACTTTTGAGACAGAGAGAGACAGAGCATGAACGGGGGAGGGTCAGAGAGAGGGAGACACAGAATCCGAAGCAGGCTCCAGGCTCCGAGCTGTCAGCACAGAGCCCGATGCGGGGCTCGAACCCACAGACCGTGAGATCATGACCCGAGCCGAAGTCGGACGTTTAACCAACTGAGACACCCAGGCGCCCCTAGATTAATTTTTCAAACTGGTTGCTCTAGGGATTGCTGTGTGCATACCTCATTTTTCCTGGTTTACTTAGAAATTGTTACTTAGAGAATTATTATCACTTCTCTCTCTTCGTGTGATTCTCATCTTCTACATTATACTACATACATTAAAACCTCATCAGACAATGATACAGTCTTTTACTTTTCACTTAACACGCAGATTTGAACGACTTCAAAACATAAAATAGTCCATTACATTTACCCCTGTATTTACCACTTCTGGTATTTTCCTCACTTCTGGTGTTCTAATCTCCCTTCTGCTATCCTTTCCCTTCTGTCTAAAGATCTTTTGGAAAGAATTCTCCTATAGGAGTTCTGCTGGCAATACATTTTCTTAGTTTTCCTTCAGCTGAGCACATCTTTGTATTGTCTTTATTCCTGTAGGTATTTTCTCTGGAAATACATTTCCGACAGACCGTTCTTTCCTTTTGGCCCTTGAACAGTGCTGTTGCCGCCTCCACTTTGCATCTAGGGTTTCAAATGAGAAAACCACACCTTTCAAATTGCTTATCTCCTATAGTCATTTCCGGCTGCTTTCAAATTTTTGTGCGTGTCTAAGCTGCATCGTTTGTGACATATCTGGACACGGATTTATTTGAGTTTATTGTCTTTGGGGTTTGCCGAGCTTCTCGATTCTGTTGGTTTATGCACTTTTCTAAATTTAGAAAGTTTTAATCAATACTTTTTCTTTCAGCGGCCCCCTTCCCCCTCTCCTTGATTCTGACTACACAAAGGGTAAGCTTTTTGTTATTGTCCCAGAGGTAGCCTGAGGCTCAGTCCATGTTTCAAATCCTTTTCTCTTTTGTTCAGATTGGATAATTTCTATTGATCTGTCTTTGAGTTCAGTGACTCTGTTCCCTGTCATCCCCACGCTGCTCCTGAGCCTTTCGGTGAGCCTTTTTTTTTTTTTTTTTAATTTTATGTACTTTTCGTCAAGACCGAAATTTCCATTTTCTAATTTTTGATGGATTTCCAACACGCTTGTGATGGCTCACTGGGATATTTTAATGGTAGCTGCTTTAAAGTCTCTGCCAGGCAATTCTTTTTTTTTTTTTTTTTAATTTTTTTAACATTTATTTATTTTTGAGACAGAGAGAGACAGAGCATGAACGGGGGAAGGGCAGAGAGAGAGGGAGACACAGAATCAGAAGCAGGCTCCAGGCTCCGAGCCATCAGCCCAGAGCCCGACGCGGGGCTCAAACTCACGGACCGCAAGATCGTGACCTGAGCTGAAGTCGGATGCTCAACCGACTGAGCCACCCAGGCGCCCCTCTGCCAGGCAATTCTAATATCTGCATCATCTCAGTATGGGTCTGCTGACTGTCTCCTCCCAGAGGAGTTGAGATTTTCCTGGTTCCTCCTGTGCTAAGCGATTTTAGATTACATCCCGGACACTTTGACTATTGCGTTCTGAGGCTCGGTTCTCGTTTACACCCAATGGAGAATGCCATGCTGTTGCTTGTGTGGACAGTTGACCTGCTTCTCTTTGGGCCACACTTTGCATTTTGCCTTCTGGGCTGGCTGTGGTGCATGGTCAGTTCACTTTTCCGAACCTCAGTGATTCTGTTCATATCTACCCCACACGTGGTCACTCCATGGCTGATCTAGGGTCTCGGTCCTCAGAATGTTTGGAATGCTCTAGTGGGCAACATCCATGTGTGTACAACTTGTGTGCAGGGAGGTGCTGAGCCCAAGAATTCACAAGCAATCCTATGGGGTCACTTTCCCAAGTTCCTGCGCCAGAACGCTGAGACATTAATTACCTGCTCGGCTGCACACAGCTGCAACCACACACACGTCAAGCAGCACGGGAGTACAGAAGGAGAAGCAGCACGCGGTGTTGGCCTCCCCCTCCGGAGACCCCAGGTCTGCAGCGTGGGGGGGGATGACCACCCTGCCTCAAAGCTGTGGCCCCTGTGGACGCTTGCTTCTGCCTGCTGGCCTTGCCTGCAAGTCACTGGTTTAAGAGACAGGGGATTGGGAATATGGAGAATTTAAAAATAGGAAAGAAAATGGGGGGATGTCTAAATTTCTTCTGTGTTAGGGGTTCTCCTTCCTGCTCATATTGGAAACTATATAACTATGACTAGAGTGTCTTCTGGAAGTCCCTGCACCTGCCCATTTCTGGGTTTCGACTGCATTAACACTGAGCCAGAAAAGACCAGAGTGGGAGAAACGATGAACTTGATTCAATGGTGTCACGGAATTCTGGAGGTCCTTCCCGAAGCATCTGCTGAAGGTGAGTAGACCATCTGGGGTCTTGAGATCCCTTCCCCACATATTCTGTGCCTTTTCCATAGCGTGGCCAGCGGGAGAGTCCAGGAGGAGTATGCCTAATGCTCTGACCCAGATCCATGGCTGAGTCTGCTTGGTTTTGCATCAGAGATGTTTACAAGATTTTTCGTGAGCTTCTTCCGTCTAGTCCTCGTGGTTTATGGTGCCTGCTGCAACCAGAGCTGAGCACCTGCATCTGGTGTCACCAGGCAGCTTGTCTTGATGAAATTATCTACATTTTTCCCTTTGTAGCATTAAACAATATACCCATGTCGTTGTATTGATTTTGATTTGGAAACATTTCTGAACACTTTTAACAGAATTCTTGCTCTGTGTGTCCCACACCCAAGTGTCTGGTAATAAGCTGGGAAAAACAAAAAAAAAAAAATGGATTTACTTTTCTTTTAAGAAAATCAATAAATCACAAGAGATGAATTTAATTTGTAAAAAACCCAAAGAAGAGGGAGTCTCTGCCTTGTCATAACATGCAAGGATGGAATGAGAAATGGTGTCCGATGGTGACTGCAAGGACCCACGTGGGGCCCAAGGAGGTGGCAGCCCGAGCTCAGAGCCACGTTCTGAAAGACTGATGGCCGTGGCCTTGGTGGAAAGCCTTGGTAGGAAGAGCTCACCTGCAGTCCTACGTCTTCCCAGCCTGGCCGGGCCACACCTTCTCCCCTCCAACCATCTCCGCAGCATCACCCGTGCTTGTTCTGCCTTTCTCAGGGGTTCCCCAGACAGGCACCCCTCAATTCCTTAAAGACACACTCACCCATTTGGGCCCAGTACACCTGCCCACTGCAGGGTACCTGCCTAGACCAGGTGAGCTCATATTCACCCTTTGTCGTCAAGATCCTAGAGGCCGCTCTCCGCTGGCCGGTGCTTTGTCCACAGCGGGTCAGGCAGATGCAGTTAATCTACAAACAACGTCAAGCCTCCTCCCTCCGCCCCTGTTCCGACCCCACATCATCGAGGCTGGGTTGTAGCAGGAAAGGACAAGAAGGAGTTTACAGGCTGGAGGGGGCAAGGATGGGCTCCCAGTGGCTGGACCATGGAAGGAGAGGTGGAGGGAAACGGGGTGGGAAGGACAAGGTGGGAAGAGCAAACATACGTAGTGTGGGTTGTACATGTGCACACGTACATGAAGAGCACACACGCGTGCAGGCAGACAGGTGGGCAGACCCGCAGAGTAAGGGGGTAACCCGCGCTCTGAAGAAATCATCCATCTGGGGGGCGCCTGGGGGGCTCCATCCATTAAATGTCCGACTTCGGTTCAGGTCACGGTCTCATGGTTCATGGGCTCGAGCCCCACGTCGGGCTCTGTGCTGACGGCTTGGAGCCTGGAGCCTGCTTCCGATTCTGTGTCTCCCTCTCTCTCTACCTTTCCCCCCGCTTGTGTTTTGTCTCTGTCTCTCTCTCAGAAATAAATAAATATTTTTAAAAAGTTAAAAAAAAGAAATAATCGATCTGGGAGAGGGGCTAGGGAGAGTTCATCACGCATCACAGGGTGGTCACCAAGGTCACAGATGACACTTCTCACCCCCACCTGCTTGCACATGCACACACACACGCACGCCAAGAAACAGCACGTGTTGGCAAGAGTGTGTATTGCTCGTGGGGCAAGCTGTGGGGATTCCTGGAAATGATCAACACAGAGCTACCGCGTGACCCAGAAATTACACTACTATATGTATGTATATATATCTCCACCCCCGGGAACTGAAAACATATGCTCCCATAACGACTTAAACACAAACACTGATAGCAGCATTACTCATAATAGCCAAAAAGTGGGAGCGACCCGAATGCCCATGGACTGACGAACAGAGGCAGAAAACGCGGCGTCTCTTTCCAGGGGCCACCATTCTGCCGTAGAAGGGCGTGATGCCCTGACGCGGGCAGCAGCACGGGAGGCCCCGGGAGCAGCAAGGTGGGCGAAACGACGGACGCAAAGGTTGCGTAATGAACGATCCCACGTGTGTGAAGTGTCCACGGGGATGGGACAGATTAATGGATGCCAGGAGCTGGCAGAGGGCAGGGTGGGGAGTGGCTGCGGATGTCTATGGTTACTTTCTGGGCTGGTGGAAATGTTCTGGAAGGAGACCGTGCCGATGGCTGTAAAACCTTGCGAATGTACCAGAGTATCCCGAATTTCACACTTCAAAATGGTGAGTTCTGTGGTAGGTGACTTACATATCAGTGTTTTTAAAGTCAAAAAAGGCAGAAGGGGTGGGAGTCCTCACTGAGAAAGAGGGCAGGTGTCTAAGGAAGGTCTCTCCCAGCAGAGGACTTGCAGTTCAAAGGCACTGGGGCAGGAACGGACCTGGTGTTTTGCAGAGGAGCACGGATGGAGAGAGGCATGCAGGGGAGGGTAGTGAGGAGACAGGGCCAGAGGGGCTGTGCAGGCCGCCAAGGGGAACCGGGGAGGGGGGCTCGCAGATGGGAGCCAGCTCTGAGCAACGCTCAGAGAGGAGGTCAGGGTGTGAGGGTTGTGCTGATCCCTAAAGTGGAATCCAGGGCCAGAGAAAGTGTTTCGGGAACACAGAGCAGGGGGAGAGGGTCAGCCGAGGGGACGACAGAGCCTTACAGGCCCGGAACCCGTGGAGGTCAGTCCTGGAGGCTGGAAGGCAGGAGGGATGGCAAGGTCATTGGCCTTTGGGGTGAAGCAAGGGACGAGGATTCACGGTAAGCGCACTCAGGGATGCTCAGTCCTGCTAATGGCTGTGTGGACGCCACAGGAGGGACCTCTTAGCCAGTGCACGTGGACCCACGAGCTCCATATTTACCTCCTTCGACGGGGACTGAAAAGTCTAACAACCGTGCTCCTTTGCGAGGGCAGGGCATTCCAGAAGCCGTGATGGGGCGGGCGGGCTCCCACGGAGGAACCCACCTCGCTGCGTGACCTGTCCCGTGCGGCTCTTTTCAGCCTCTTACGAAAGACACAGGCTCTGTCCCTGCCGAGGGTGGGGGGATGGTGAGGATCCGCGAAGCGGAAAGAGAGGCCCGTCCGCACAGGGTATGAACTCGGTTGCCGGTAACCCGTGATGGCGGCAGCAATACGGGCAGAAACACTGACACCCAGCCCTGGTCTCCGCCCGCCTCTTTGTCTTTTCTAGTCTCCTTCCGGGATGACCACGCAGACCCTCCGACCGTCTCCTCGAGGACTGGAGTCTTTGGAATATGGCTGGTCCCCTTGAATCGGAGGCTCTGGCTGTGACCTTGTGCGGGTCCTGCCTGGGCTCCAGAGGTCAGCCACACCTGCCCTGAGTGTCCTAGGATCTGGAGGACAGGTCTAGCCCTGCTGGGGACGAGACCCTGCCGGGCCGAGCTGCACCGCCAGCCGCGTCCACCCTGAACCGTGCCGCCTCCAGCCACCCGCAGCCGAGCACAGGTGCGTGCCTAAGGGAGCGTCGCCAAAATCGGCCACGACCAGCGCACATCAAAGGGCCACGTGTGAGAAATCACAATGGCTGTTTTTAAGCCGCCGTGTTTGGGGCTGGCTTGTTACCCAACCGCCGCTTAACTGACGTACTGTTGACAAAGGAAGTCAACAGTAGACGCAGCAATGAGTTGGGCCCCATGAAAATTCGCCGGAAAGCCACTCTGTGCTGCACGCCCTGCAGACCCACATTTTATGTTCTGTAGATGTTTGCCGAAGGAGGGCAGGAAACACCCAAACGAGATACAGAAACCCCATTCTGTCACCTCAAATTATCTCATTCTAAAAGGTCTTTGGGTAAATTAAGCCCCCAGCACCTGGTGGATAAACCAGCTATTAGCATATTTCTTACAGTAGGAATCAGGTACTCCTGGGGCCAGGGAACCGTGCTCAACTTCCAGACTTGGGGACAAACCCTCAGGAAGTCGTGTCGCTGAGGACGGTGAGCCAGCCAGCCACCTATCAGACCAGAGACAGCTAGCTGTGTTTCTTTTTTGTTTGGTCCTTAACATACTTTAAGTTTATTTATTTATTTTGAGAGACAGCAAGAGAGAGGGAGAGAGAGGGAGAATCCCAGGCAGGCTCCACACCAGCAGCACGGAGCCCGACGGGGGCTCAAACTCACGAACCGTGAGACCATGACCTGAGCCGAAACCAAGAGTCGGGCACCTACCCGACTGAGCCGCACAGGCGCCTCTGTTTCTTTCCTCCACTCATTCAACACACAAAGTTTGCAACTGATCTGTGTGCTCCACACAGTGTCAGAAGAAATCGCCCCCGCTCCCAAACTACCCGCGGCGAGAAGGCAGATGTGTTAACAAAGGAACAAGGACTGTGCGAGAGTACGCACGGCGGCTGCGGGAGGCACCCATTTCCGCCTCGTGAAGTCCGAGGGGGCTTCCTGTACGAGGAGTCATCTAAGCCGAGTCCTGAAGGACAAACAAGGAAGCAGCCAGGTACAGCAGAGAGGGAGGCTAGGCGGGCTCTCATGGCTCTCAGTGAGCACCTGCTCTATGCCAAGCAGCATCCACCGCTGCCATCACGAATCTGTGCCATGCCAGAGTCTGGAAGGTAATCACCGCCATCCCCAGTAGTGAGAAAAGAACACCAAGGCTCAGAGACGGGGCCCCTCAGGGAGCCCAGGTGGCCGGGAGGCAGGCTGGGAGAGGATGAGCACACTGAAGATGTAGAGGCCAGCAGGCGTGGAGGGGGTCCGGCCACGGAGAAGACAAGGGATTCAGAGCCCCCTGCCCGGAAGTGCGAGCGTGACGTGCACTGCGCTGGGACAGATGGGTTTGGCGGCCGCTGCAGGAAGACACGGGGGGCACGGACGGGCAGGCGCAGAGGTCAGTGCCGAGCTGGCGGGGCCGATCATGTGACTCTGAACTCCAGTGTGGACGGAGGTGGTCCTGGCCCACCTGCCTGGTCGGTGCCCAGCCGGTGCCAGAAGGAGCAAGGCGCCCCACGACCCTGGCAGAGCCCCAGACAGGACGGGGCTGGGAGACCCACTGTATGGCCAACAAGCCCACCCAGCAGGACCCGGCAGGGGGTGGGGGGGATCTGCCCTGTCGTGCTCCTTGCTGCTGACCTGGCAGCTGATGGGGCACAAGACGGCCTGGCAGCTGAGACGCGGCATAACAACTAACCAGAGCCTCCTGGGGGGCGACGCGTGTGAGCCCCGGGGCCGCATAGCCAGAGCACCAAGTCCCCACCCACGGAGGTGAGTTCTCCCTGTTCCCAGGGTGTCTTCTCTCATTTGGCTGCAAATGCATCACCCGGGAGCCGCTCCATTTCAACCTGACAGGTGCGGGCCAGAGACAGTCCTAAATCTTACGTAAGAGTCATGATTGGTCAGCACGGCCTATTTTCAGACGCGTCTGACGGTAACTGACTGAAAAGGGAAGCACGCAGGCAGCAGGGGACTGATCTGAGGACGGGGATTTAAAGACACACGTGCCCTCGGATGTAAGGCTGTGCGAGGCACTTGGTGCCAAGGGGATCTTTCCTCTTTGCTTCCCCTCCATCTGCCTGATGGCGCTATCCCTCCCTTGATCAACAACCTCTGAGCTCTGAGCTCCTGACTGCCCCCCGAAACCTTCCTCCTGGCAAGAAAGTCGCTGTGGGGGGAGGGGTGATGTCTGGTACATAAGATCGAGGCTAGAGATTTTCAAAGATGGCAGTCCACAGACACACCCTTCCACCCGCCCCCAGAGACAGAGACCCACCATGACCAACGGGACACACAGTAGGACTCATTCTCCAACTGACCCACCATGACCAACGGGATGCACAATAGGATAGGACTCATTCTCCAACTGACCCATCATGAAAAACAGGATGCACAATAGGACTCATTCTCCAACTGACCCACCATGATCAACAGGACGCACAGTAGGACTCATTCTCCAACTGACCCATCATGAAAAACAGGATGCACAATAGGACTTATTCTCCAACTGACCCACCATGACCAACAGGACGCACAGTAGGACTCATTCTCCAACTGACCTGCCATGAGCAACGGGACACACAGTAGGACTCATTCTCCATCTGACCCACCGTGACCACCGGGATTCACACTAGGACTCATTCTCCAACTGACCCACCATGACCAACAGGATGCACAGTAGGACTCACTCTCCAATTGACCCACCATGAACAACAGGACACACAGTAGGACTCATTCTCCAACTGACCCGCCATGACCAATGGGACACACAGTGGCACTCATTGTCCAACTGACCCACTGTGACCAATGAGGTGCACAGTAGGACTCATTCTCCAACTCCACTCTGGTCAGGCATGTTCCACCCTTTTTGAGGTCATTCCAGATGCTCCAGACTAACTGTCATGCTCACACCCCTGCTTGTACTGTTCTGATTTCATCTTGCCTTCAGAGATCACCTCTACTCTGGGGACCTGCATGTCTCCAGCCCAGACCTCCTCCCCAACCCCAGGACTCTATGACAGTGGGTCCACCCGGCTGTGATCTCCACTGGGACGACATGTGGCCATCTCAGACTCACTCTGGACAGCACGGGGCTCTCAACACATTTTCCCCAAACTATTTCACCACAGCAGTAAAAGGCAAATCTATCCCATCCACCCAGCGGCTCACATTGAAACCCTGGAATCGGGTGTAACTTCTTTCACACCCCAAGACCATTGGCAAGTACTGTGAAATCCCACTTCATGATGGATCCAGAATCTTCCACCTGTAATTCAACCACTACTGCCTCACTCAGGCTACCACATCTCCTACCTGAACCACAGCTAGACACTCTGACCTGGTTTCCTATGGTCCTTTCTGGGTAGACCAGCAGCCCTTCTAACAAGGAGAAATCATGCCATGTCACCCTCTGCACAAAACCCTACCTGGATCCTGCAACAGCAAAGCATCTCCTTCAAAACACATACAGAAGCTTTCATTGGTTCACCCTGTGCTTGAGCTGGGAAATCAGACCCTTGAGCCCTTCCTTTTGTTTCCCCACATTTTCTGGCAACAGCGTTAGGGAGCAACTGACCAATGTCATTAAATCTGTTAGTTTTCCAAAAGTATTTGAAAGTGTATGTGGAGGCACCCAGTCCCTTGCTTCTTGTAAGTGGTGGATTAGGAGCACCCAGTATAGCTATCTGGTGTATCTCTATCACTGGTCCGCACCATGGGCCATCACAACTCTCTTTATTGTGGGATATGGAGTCATTCTCATCTTTATATTTAATCACATTGCAGAGCCAGTTCCAGAAACCCCAGAATTAATTTAAAAAGGCTCATCCTTAAAATTCCATCCTTCTAGAATCACTCTTGGTAGCAAACCCTGTATGAGTCAGCATTCTCCAGAGAACCTGAAATAGAACCAGTAGGATAGAGAGAGAGATCTAGAGGGGGATTTATTATGAGGACTGGATTCAAGCAATCTTGGAGGCTGAGAAACCCCACGATCTGTTGCCCACTCGTGGAAACAGGGAGGGCTGGTGGTATAGCTCGAAGGCCAGGAGATGCATAGCTCAGGATATGCTGAGGAAAAGAGGGCAAATCCTCCTTTCCTTCCCTTTTTGGTTCTGTTCAGCCCTTGAAGGATTGGGTAAAACACCCTCCCAAGGTGGGGAGGGCATTGTGATTTGTGCCTCCACCAACCCACATGCTAATCTCTGTGACTCAGCCGCCACTGCCTCAGTCAGGCTACCATATCTCCTACCTGACCACATGTCGTCCCAGTGGAGATCACAGCCAGGTGGACCCACTGTCATAGAGTCCTGGGGTTGGGGAGGAGGTCTGGGTTGGAGACATGCAGGTCCCCAGAGTAGAGGTGATCTCTGAAGGCAAGATGAAATCAGAACAGTACAAGCAGGGGTGTGAGCATGACAGTTAGTCTGGAGCTTCTGGAATGACCTCAAAAAGGGTGGAACATGCCTGACCAGAGTGGAGTTGGAGAATGAGTCCTACTGTGCACCTCATTGGTCACAGTGGGTCAGTTGGACAATGAGTCCCATTGTGTGTCCCATTGGTCACGGTGGGTCAGTTGGAGAATGAGTCCTACTGTGCATCCCATTGGTCATGGCGGGTCAGTTGGAGAATGAGTCTTACTGTGCGTCTCATTGGTCATGGTGGGTCAGTTGGAGAATGAGTCCTACTGTGCGTCTCATTGGTCATGGTGTCCCAGTGTTGGGACATTGGTCATGTCCCAGCATTGCTGGGAAGGCCATCCGGTACGCCTGGCCCACCCCTGCCTCCCTTGCTGGCGGAGGGTCCTGCTTCTCTCCCTTTGGCCCATTGCTGTGGAATCAAGTACCACACACTTTGTGGCTCAAGGCAGCACACACTTGCCAGTTTAGGGTCTCCAAAGATCAGGAGTCCAGCATGACCCAGCTGGGTGTTATGCTGAGCATCTCAAAATGCTGCAGTCAATGCATCCGCCAGGTCTGGGGTCTCAAGTAATGAATGGTCTGCTTCCAGCCCCTTGGGTGGTTGGAGGACTTATTTCTGCATTACAGCAGGACTCAGGGTCATGGCCCCTTGCTGACTGTAAGCTGGAGACCACGCTCAGCTGACAAAGGATACCTGCAGCTCCTGCCCACATGGCACGGCCACTAAGACCATCACACCAACAAACGGAGTGTCTAGAATGTGCCAGTAAATCAGAGTCATAGTTAATGTGTCAGAATCATGGGAGCAATGTCCCATCACCTTGCTTTGTCCCATTGCTGGTGGCGCCCACATACCCCACCCACACTCGGAGGGAAAGTGTCGTACAAGGGCATGGACAGCAGGAGGCGGGATCACAGGCCACCCTACAGTCTGTCTGCCACCCTTCTCATTTCCCTTCATCTCATGGGCCCCATATGCCTTGGCCCATGTGTCGTCTGCCTTAGATAGAAGGGTAAACGGACCAGGTCCCCAATCAGATGGCCGGGGGCCAGTGTCACGTTCTCCATCCCCATGGGAGCTCTAAACAAAATAAAACCACGCTTTCTGCATCATGTTTTCCAAAATCATCAACCACAGTATGAAAGGTTCTCAAATAGCCCACTAATATCTCCCACAGCTTCACTGTTGAGGACATTTCATCCAGTTCAAGTCAGAGGTAACGTAAGTGTACTTGCTGTTAACGAATCTTGTTTAGACGCCGTTGAAAATGGAGTTTAGGATGACAGTCAATGAGATTTCCAGAATGGTCCTTGCCGTGCTTAAGCAATCTAAGCCTCAAACTTAATTCCACGAGGTTTTGTTTTTCAATCTCTGTTTGTCTACAACAAATCTTCGTACCTTCCACCCTGGGAGTCGTATCTCACTATTCAGCTACATAACATTTCTGAACGATGTGATTTGTGCTGGGCAGGTAATGGCGTCCGTGGAATTTAATGCATGATAATGCAGGCTCCTTGACAAAAGAAAGTGCCTAACCCATTGGGAATCTGTGTGAAATTGTGCTCGATCCAAAGGGCCAGGGGGCGAGGACCAGTCTTTAGGTACTGGGCTTCCTAACATACCGTCACCTGGTAATTCTGGTGTCCCCGTGTGGGCTTTAGTTTCGTGTCTATCCACACTGTGCATACACGTGTGCAAGTCACTTCACCTCACCAATCCTCATTTTTCCATCTACAAAGTGTGGATTAAATGATAACTTATTTCATAGACATTTTTCCCACAATTTGAAAATTGGAATTTTACTGATTTTTTTTCATGATCTACAGAAGTGTAAGTATTGTTGTATAAAGTCAAATCTATTTTTGACTTCTTCGATCAGTTTATTCCTACGAGGTCCTTATCTGCTCCGATATCAGTTGACCATTTGCACCCATATTTTATTTATGATCTTGTTTACTTTAAGCATGTTGCATATTTAATGCACCTATAAATTTGGTACACAGGGTTAGGTGAGGATTATCCCTTCCAACCATGCAATCTCACCTGTGCTGTTTGTTGTTTAATCTACCTGCGTTAGGGAGTTGCCTTTGTAATAACGTTGCTTAACAAACAACCCCTCAATATCTCAGCAGCTCGAAACAGCACTTATTTATTTAACACTAACAGCTCATATCTTGGCAGCTTGGCTCCAGGCAGAGGTGAGGTTCAGGTATGCTCTAGGTATGTTGTCTAATTTCAGGACCTGGGCCAGAGGATCACATCACACATTCTCTGGGCTGTGATATCCTCATGGTTGGGGTGGAGCAGAGCACAAAGCCATCATGAGAGTTGGTAATGTCTCTTAAAACCTTTGTTAGGAACTGGCACGATGTCATCTTGATCCATATTCCAGAAGCCAAAGAAGTCAGATGGCCAAGTCTAATATTAATGATGCAGGAGAGTGTATTTGTTCTGGGGCATGACAAAGAGGACAGTGCCTACTTTATGAACAACAGTACAATCACAAAGTAAAGCTGCCTTTCTTAGTCATATGTATGCATTTCCTTTCCTCCCTG
Organism: Panthera uncia; assembly: GCF_023721935.1. Lineage (NCBI taxonomy): Eukaryota > Metazoa > Chordata > Mammalia > Carnivora > Felidae > Panthera > Panthera uncia. Next base: position 136,114,699 of record NC_064809.1, on the reverse strand, counting down.
GGCGAGACATCCCAAAGGATCAACCACTCAGGACTTGGTGCCTCCCCAGACCCATCTGAGGTTCCAAGACCTTCACACAGACCTTCTTTTCATCAAGAACTTAAACAGCATCCACACTGGTGCCATACACGTGGCCTCTGAACTCACCACACTCAAGCATCCTTCAAGGCGGGTACAAACAAGAGTTCTATCTGCAAATAAAATAGTAGTGGTAGTAACTTGGAGACAAACCCCCAACAGAATAGAAGTATGTGTAATTTGCCAGCACAAAAATAATTAGTGGATATTTTACAGGAGAAAAAAAATTGTAGATTTAAGGTTTAATTACTTCTTGAAATTCTCTGAAATTTGCAACTCAATTCTGCTTTCTCCTCAGACCCAATGAGTTGATATACTAGTGTATCAATTCACATCTCCTTGCTTAACTCTTCAGAAACAAAACCAATTATCACAGAAGCTTTGGACAACGCATAAAAATAGGGAATCTGTTTTGAATAAACAACTACCAGAGGCCAGAGTCAGACTCTGAATGTCTAGCTTAACCTGAGGGTCTCAGGTGTTCGCTTTGACACACAGGATACTCTCATGCACGCATTTCGTAACTCTTTCCCTCAAAAGAGGGAATTTTTAAAAAGGTTTTAGAATCATCAAAATGATGTTTCATATTCATTACCAATATGCACTTGTATAAAGATGCCCAATCAAAATAAATAAACGAGTAGGTAAACATATAAATAAAATGGTAGAACCAAAAAAGAGGGAGCCTGAGCTGGAGATAAGAAAGTAGGAGTTCTCGTATCAAAATTGGTTCATCTATAAACCTTTATTAAGTGCCCACAGTGTAGACCAGACAAGACTGTATCAGGTGTTCAGCCAGGATAGTGAGGCTTAACTTCAAAGCAGGTGCTAGTGAATCATTCGTGAGCCCAAAGATGCCCGGAGGACCCCCAGGTAGCAACACCAGCAGTAACTTCTGTGTGGAGGGTGTCTTCCCATGATCTCCCTTTATCCCCACCCCCCAGGAAGGTGAAAGGCTGTCATCTATCGTTTACTAGTAAGTAACTGAAGCTTTTAGAGTGTAACTAGCTTGCCCACCTTCATAAGCTAATGGAAAGCAAGGCTGAAACAAGACTCTGGTTCCTAACTCTCCCTGCAAAGTATTTTCTTGACACCTTGTGTTCTTTCATTCTACCCTGGGTTAATTTAAATCCACCTGATAGCTCCAACACATGGGTCACCTGTGGGTCTGATTGTACTGTCCATTTTTTCTCTAGTTTCTTTGTCCTGATATGCCTACTGGTTTTTAAGTTGGTCTTAGCCACTCAGGTGAAAATTTACAGATGTGGTACCATGTTAACTTCCCCTAGAAAGGTTTCACTTTATCCTGCCTCACCGGCAATGTGAATAGAGGCAGAACACGTGGCCTGCTCCGAGGGGAAGTTCAAGCTTTTTATCACCAAGGCCACCCCTGGGGCCTCCTGAGCTAGGTGATAGACCTTCAAGGTCAGGCGACAGCCCGGGCTGTCTCTCAGGGTCTTTCGCTCCGGGAGCGTCCTCAGCGCCTAGTTCTAAATGCCAACACAGTGTGACCTCCGGTCAGCCCTCAGTCCTTCTGAGGTCACGACTCCGAGGTTTCACATTGGGCAAATGTCCTGGGGGAAAATCCTCCCAAGTGTTACCTTTACTTGTCTAAACATCCTTTCTCTCTGGGACCTGAGCCCCTCAGATCTGTCTGTCCAACACTTTCCAACATTTTTCTTTTCAATTTCATCCATACTTTCAAGCTTTCTTGGTGGAAGAGACACTGCTCTGCCACAGCTGGAGGTGGGTTTCTTCCCCCCCTCCCTGGGTCTGTGACAGTGAAATCAGAGAAGGGACAGTGCTTTGGTTCAGAGAACTCTGTCCAGAAGGGTGTTCAGTAGCAACCAAAATAGGATTGAAACCATTTAAAAAAAAAAAAAACACTATTACAGTGACGATGACTTCTAGTAATTTCTAACGACACTATTTCAAAATCAAAACCTTGAATTAAATTTTACTACTGTGATTTACCTTCATGCAGACAAGAGATATTGATTTTTCCAGCTTACATGGTAGTTGTATCTCTCATTGTGATGTAATACACTGGCATTCTGATTTACACAGTTATTTGTAAGTTTGGTAGGGATCATAGTATTACTAATCATGATAATTACTACAACAGCAGTGAAACTAACATCTATTAGCCGATTAGCGTGTCAAGTTTCCCTCTAAATACTTTATGCCAATTAGTTAATCTCCTCTTCACAGCAAACCTATGGTGTAGATACTGCCGTTATCCCCATTTTACATGTAAAGAAAATGAGGCCCAGAGAAGTTAAGAAGTATCCTTAAGGTCACACAGCCAGTAGTGTGTGCAGGGACCTGTGAGCAAGGACCTGGCCTGAGGCAATCTGGCTTCAGTTCCTCATTGATACCCCTGGCTCACTGCCTCCCACGGGTCATCAGACTGCCCCAAAAGATGACATGTCACAACACAATGAAGAGATTTGGATTTGGAAATACTGTCTTGGGCACTCTGGGAGGTCCCACGCAGGTGAGTCACAGGCTTTCCAGCCCCGATGATATCTCCATAAGGTCCTATTTTTAGGACCTCAAATACGAAATAAACAGTGCACACTAAACACTCTCACACACAATCATGGTCTTAAACTCTAAAGTTAACTGATAACAAAACTTACATAAGGTCCCTGTCCCTACAGAGTTTACCATCCATGCAAAGGAAAGTCTTCTATCAAAACTTACACCCATAGCTTTAAGTGGCGGTCATCTAAGGTTGATGACAAAAAGGACCAGGCCAGAGGGTCCGTCTTGGCCTGAGGTCAGAGATAGCTTTCTGGGAGGAGGGGAACATTGCATCTGAGTCCTGTTACAGGCCTGAAGAGTGGCAGGGTCCTTTACATGCAGGTGGCTGGCATGCCTAGGGGGTAGGGGTGGGGGGTGGGAGGAGCCACTCGGTCAGAGGAAAGGAAGGTCAGTTGGGAAGAAAACCCAGAGCAAAGCGGAGGAGCGTTCAGTTGGGGCCAGATTACAAGTTTGAAATTTAACTGACAAGGAATGAGAAGCCCTGAAGGGATTATAGTGCCCTCAGAGTTGTTACATGGTAGTTTTTAAAGATCATTCTAGTTGTTTTGTGGAAATTACACCGGAGGAGAGCAGGAGTTGAGGCAATAAACAGCCCAGGTGAGTTGAAGCCCAGGTGAGTAGAAGCCCAGGTGAGTAGAAGCTTACGTGAGTAGGAGCCCAGGTGAGTAGGAGCCCAGGTGAGTAGGAGCCCAGGTGAGTAGGAGCCTAGGTGAGTAGGAGTCCAGGTGAATAGGAGCCCAGGTGAGTAAGAGCCCAGGTGAGTAGAAGCCCAGGAGAGTAGAAGCCCAGGTGAATAGGAGCCCAGATTAGAAGCAGCCTGGGTGAGTAGGAGCCCAGGTGAGGAATCCTGGTGACTGAGACCAAGGCAGTGGCAGTGGTGGTAGAGATGAAAGAAGGTTCCAGAAAGAGTTACGAAGGAAGGACCGGCAGAGCTCAGTGACTGGTTCTGGGACTTGAAGGAAGCCTGCTGTGAAAACACTCAAGTTTCTTGCATGAGCGACTGGGTAGGTGGGGGTCTTCTCTCAGGAAGGAAAGCACAGGGCTGCAAGGAGGTTCCTGAGCTACCTGACAGACTGAGGTGACAGACTGAGCCAAAGCAGCTGCTTGGGAGATGTCCAAGTGGAGTTTCCCAGCAGGCAGCCGCAAACACCTGTTTGGAGCTCGCAGGGAGAGCTCCGGCCGACAGGGACACGGGGGAGTCAGTGGGACACAGATCAGGGTCTGAGTCATGGCGAAGACCGAGCACCTGAGAAAGAGCCCTCAGGAGGCGGACGCAGCGACGCACACGGCCGGAGGCCTGGGGAATCCAGCACCTTCTCCAGTCTCTGCCCAGGGCTGTCGCTCCTAGCCAGCAACCTCCCCCCAAATATCTTCCTTGTAATTATTTTGTGACTTCTTGGGGCTTCCAGACTTGGATGCATTACTCCGGCTGCTCTTTCCCGGCAGATCCCAGCTCCCAAACTGCCCCCCAAGTTGGGACTATTTCTCTGCCTCTGTGGACACCCCAAGCCCTGGGCCCTGTTCTCTTAGGAGACCTTCTAACCTCACCCCTTCCAACCCCGCCCAGGCCCACATGAACCAGCCTTCCTCACCTCTATCCCTCTGTTCTCTGTGCTCAGGGGGGGCCAGAGGGAACCTGTGTGCCCGCCCCTGTGTGTCCGTCCCCCTCCCACGGGGGCCAGGAGGCCATGCTCCACAGCGGTTCACCTGTCCCCCGGCTCATTTGTCCTCCGAGTCTGCCAAACCCGCTGTGTGTGCAGCCGTGATCTTCCTTACCTTCTGAAGATGATGCCGTACGTTTGCCATAGGTTCGATCCCCGCCTCTGGGCCCACAGGGGGCCTGCGCTGACACCCCTGTGTTTGCACGTGGGGCCGGGGGGTTACCACTGGCCAACGGGGCAAACAGTGAGGCTTGCACGGCCTGCTTCACACAACAACTCCACGTCCCTCCTCTTCTCTCCGGCTCTTCCGTGGCACCTTTGGAGCCCACACACGGAGAACGGCATCGTCCCCAGTGACCAAAGGAGGGCAAGTCCCTGGTGGCCCCATAGAGAAGGTGCCCTGGCCCCTGCCCACCAGCCACCTGGGGTCTACGACGGGAGCGGCTTGCATTTTCCTTGTGTGGTTGCTCAAGGTTTCTTTATGTGTCTGTTACCACGGTGCCGCCTCCCCACCTGACACACCTGTGCCCTCACCCACCAGAGCTCCGTCCAGCCCTAAGGCCGGAGCAGTGAGGACCCTCTCCTCAAGGAGACCGCCCAGCTCCCTCCAGTGTCTCGTGCCCTCTCCCTCACTCCTGTGTGTGCTCACGAGCCCACTAAAATCACAGCTGCCCTTAGGTGGCAAAACCCCAAACAGCGAGGCTGTGTCGCCCTGCGTTCTGTGCCTCCAGATGTCCAGCTTGAGCCCGCGGCTCGCCATAGAGCACCTGCGTGGGCTCAGGAAACGACAGGGAAAGGGACTCAGGCTGTTTGCTTTGTCCAACAACCCCTGCCCACCTCTTCACGACAGGAGCCTTGCTTTTATGACTGGGCCTCCCCCATTCTTGGCCAGTCTGCCAGGACTGAATTAGAGTGTCACCTGCCCACCCAGCGCCCAATGGATGGGTGCTGGGGCCCTGTGCCAGGTCAGTCGTCAGGGCGCCTTCCTCCCAGGGCATGCGTAGTGAACACCCCCGAGACACAGATTGACCTTCCTCCCCGATCCCAGAGAGAAGCAAGGTTACAGGTGATGAGGCAGAGTCCCAACAGCAGAGCTTAATCCCAGCTCCCATCCAGTCCTCTCCAGGAGCCTGAGGGAGCAACTCCCTCGCTTCACCTACGAGAGTGCTTCTCCCGGCATTCATCTTCAGAATTTCATGGAGGGGCACCCGGGCAGCTCAGCTGAGCATCCGACTTCAGCTCAGGTCATAATGTCACGGTTCAGGAGTTCAAGCCCCGCACCGGGCTCTGTGCTTCAGATTCTGTGCTCCCTCCGCCCATCCCTCCCCTGCCTCTGTCTCCTCTGTCTAAAAATAAATTTAAAGAAATATAAAAAAGAATTTCTATGGAAATATAAGTGCAGATAATTAGATGACAGATAGATATCTTCTATACTTTGCTTTTAAGCAGTCTCAACTCTTTCAAACAGTGATTTGAGATTTCTCATGTGTGTGTGTACTAGCAAATGGTAAAATTAACACATAAAAAACCACAGTGCCTGCTTTAGGGGATCAGACCTATCCCACACATCCTCAGCAGTCATAACATAATTATTTGCAAAATGCACAATGTGCACAGTGTAAAATCCAACCATTTCTTAACACAAATATGTAGTTTTTAGGGATTTCAAATCTCTTCAGGTCAAGCCTTACTGGGAACATTCCTCACTGGTTTTACTCACTCTCTGACCCGTGTTCCAAAAGGGTTCTGCACAACTACCACAAACAGAGACGCCTTCCTTCCAGAATGTAACAGTGGATTTCCATCCAACGAAAGGGAGTCTTAGAGTCATGACGATGCCATCCTGCCTCACCTTGAACGAAGGCACATTGTTTGAAGTTATTCAAATGCGTGAGGTATATTTGGGAAATTCGCACAAAGGACTCGTAAAAAATATTTGATCACATTTTGTTAAAGCTAGCAAGCATTGGTTTCTTCTAAGTAGTGCAATCCCAACAATAATGAGTAGTTCCAATGGCTTCGTGTTTTCTGAAGGCCCATCTGACTGGTTAGAAACGTCTCCTTCTAACACACCAGCTTCCAAGTGCCGTCCACAGCCCATGCGGAGAAACACGATTCTGGAACATGTCAGCGTTGTACTTCCTTAGTACAAGTCAGGTGTAGAGATTTACCCACGCAATATTCGGTTTAGGGAAGAAGAAGTGTTTTCTCCAAACAAATAAGAGAGAAACAATATATATGAAATATATCAATATTGGTGATTTTTTCTCAACATTTTAAAGAGCCTGGAAACAGAAAAGAGAAGATCATGAAACTGCCCACACATTTCACTGGTAATTCCTTTATCTTTATGGAAGCACAAACTCCGTGAGAGGTGCATCACAGAGAATGAGGATTTCTCTAGGCAACTCTCTCCACTTGCCGTCACAGAGAATGTGTCCAAGTGGTTATGAGGATGACCCTCCAGCCAGGTGACTCAGCGCTTTCCAATGAAAGCATATAGTATATAGTGTTGCAGCTAGAAATTCTCAAGTGTGCTTATCATCTAATCAGTTTCTAGACTTTACTTTTCTTATTACCAAAAAAAACCAAAAAAGCCATTTTAGCCAAAAAACCCTAATAAAATAACATCATAGAAATCAGAACCAGGAGGGACCTTAGTGAATGCTTAATCCAGAAAAATTCCTGCTGCTTGGAAGGACTTTGAATGCCTTCAAATACTATGAAACAGTGCGTACAGTTTGTGTTAGGTTCTCCGTGTCAGTGACCGAATTCCTTGAATACTTTTAGAGTCTGTTGAATCCCTTAAACAATTCAGTAGGCAATGAGCACTCACTTGGTGATAGCTAACAAAGATCACTCCAAGTATTGAGCGCCCTGTTAGCCAGGCACTGTTGTAAGGGTTTTGTATATACTGTGATGGTTCATTTTATGTGTCAACTTGCCTGGGCCATGGTGCCCATTGGTGTGGTCACACACCTGCCTAGATGTGGTTGTAATGGTGTTTTTCAGTTGTGATTTATATCTATAATCAGTAGACTTTCAGTGAAACTGATTACCTTCCATAATGTGGGTGGGCCTCATCTAATCAGTTGAAGGCTAGGAGGAAAGACTGAAGTACCCTGAAGAAAGAACTAACTTCCTCTAGGCTGAACACAGAACCCCACCTAGCATTCAGCCTGCTCTCCTGCCCTCGAATCTGAGACTTTCCAGCCCTGCAATCACATGAACCAATCGCTTAAAATAAATCCCTCTCAATCTCAATATGTGTATACTCATACGTAGGTACACGTATACATTCCCGTGCCTCTGTTTCTCTGGAGAACTTGAGGGATACACATATATTGGCTCATTTTCTCATAGTGGCCCCACCAAGGTCTTCAGGCATTGGGAGTTCACAGTACAGACAGTGGGGGCTAATAAATGCACACGAAAGCAGGTCACACATGACAGTGCCCAGTGTCCCGAAGGTGAGAGAGCAGGTGCTTGAAGGAGAGGCCCTTCTGGCAGGTTGCTGGAGTGTCTTGGGAGCGAGGCAGCCCATTGTGGACTCAGGGAGGCAGGACACAGCCAGCGGCCACAGCCTCCCAGCCAGGCTCTTTCTGGAGCACCCGCCAGGTGGAAGGCTGGAGGAAAAGCTGGCACCAGTCCCTGCACAAGAGGCTAGGAAGACACAGACTGGAAGGGCAGGGGCCCTGGAGCAGCACGGACCTGGGTCCTGCCCCGAGATGCCACGCAGCAGTCAGCGGTGCGGGAGCGAGAAAACACAAGGCCTCTTGGGCCTGTTCCCTCCCCTGCAAAGAGGCGGTCGGTGCTGGGGGAGGGGGACAATAAGGTTGACCTGCTGCATCTCCTGGTCCCTCGGCTAACGTCCCCTCTAATCTTCTGTGTGGTCAGAAGTGTTATTTCTCCCGAAGGTGCACGAACAGTGTTCAAGGAACTGAAAGCGAAAAGGCTGGACCCTTTGTCAGCTGGAAGCCATCAATCCCGCCTCCCGTCTGGGCGGAGAACACAGCAGGGTCCTGGCAGGGAGACTCCCGCCCCGCGGTGCCCTTGCAGGTCAGCTCAGAGACTCACCCTCAGTTGGGGAAACGAGGCCAACCTCGCCCCTGCCTCTGCCCGGGCCAGGGAGCAAGGCTTCAGCCCCCGCAGAAGCGGCTCTGGGATCCAACGGGGCCTGGGGGGCTGGGGGGGGGGTATGTGCACGTGTGTATATGTGAGCATGTGTGTGTGCACATGTGTGGGTGTGCACACGTGTGCATTTTTGTGTATGTGTGTATGGTGTGTGTGCATGTTGGTGTGTTTGCATGTGTAAGTGTGTGCACGTGCATGTGCATGGGTTTCTGTGTGCATGTGTGTATGTGTTTGTGCATGTGCGCACGTCTGTAGGTGTGTGCATGTAGTGTGTCCTGAGAGAAAGTTACTTTCTGAGGTTTATGGCTTCCCGGTGTAAATGCTGTGATGGAAACGCGTTAAGTTCATATAAATCACAGTTAAGGAGAACGGGGGAAGCACAGGAAGTGCGTCTGGTTGGATACACAAGCAATGGCAACACGTAAAGCGCCAGACTACGAAACACGGCACGCGGGCAGGAAAGAGGGCAGGCGGGAGGGAGGAGGGCAGGCGGGCAGGAAGGAGAGAAGGCGGGACGCGCTCTCTCCTTGGGCATGGATGTGACTGAACCTTAGACAGCAGAGCAGGAAACGAAGAAAGACACTTGTAAGTTCCTGGAACGTTTTCCCCCTTCTCCACCGCAGGTGCTGGGGGGACAGGGCCCACATGCACACATGTACCCACACACAGACACGTTCACACACACACACACACACACACACACAAGGCTCCCCGTGCAAAACGTCCCCTTCCCCTGGGGGACAGGTCCTGGCCATTCTCCCAGGCTGCCCTCCCCCCAGGGCCAGCCACACAACATGGCTCGGCCCTGCACAGAATGCAGGGATTCTCCTGGAGGCCTCCCAAGCCACAGGCTAGGCCTCTGCCTAGAGGGATGCAGGTGCGGCTGGCTTGGTGTGGGGACAGTGGGCTGGGAGATCCAGAGCCCTGAGGCCAGTGGGCACTGACCCCACTGCATCCCAAGTGTCAGCTCAGGGCATGGCCCATAGGAACTGCTCAGGAAAAGCTTGCTCCTGAGCGGCTCGCAGGACAGGAGCCCAGTGATGAATGGTGAGGGACAGCAAGGACAGAAGTCATGGGAGAAAGCCACAGAGGCTGGAATGCACAAGGAACCACCGGCAGATCATTCTGTAAGGGACCAAACTGAGGGGTGGGGGGAGCAGGAGGTGGGGTGCCACGTGAGGCTGAGCTGGCCACGGTGGCAGGGAGGGGCGGGGCTCAGCCCCGGCCAATGTGGTTGGAACACGTCACACTCCCGGAAAGCTGTTGTAGGGGACTGAGCTGGACTTGAGATGCCCAGACTTACAATTCAGGAAGAGCCAGAAAGCAGAGCAGCGATCCAACAGAGAGGGGCTGGGGGGCAAGAGAGAAGGAGCTTCCAGAAGTGGGGACAGAGCCTGTCTCCCCGCCTGGCATTTGCCCGGCACACAGAAAGCCTCCCTGGCTGCTCGAGGTCCCCCCGGCCAGAAGCAGCGGCCTCACAGGGCGGCAGGGTGGCTGGGTGGCATCTCAGGCATCCAACCAGGACTCTGCAGTTTGGGACATCACTCCAGCCTCTGTGGGTCCTCGCTGTGTCCTGAGCATGAGAAGCGGGAGCCCCAACTCTGGGGCTCCGATGACAGCTGAGTAGGAGGGAGCTGGGGAGTCCAGCTTGCCCACTTCCTGCCCACCCCACCCCCCGAGCCCCATGCCCTGCTGGGACCCTCCCAAAGGGTGACAATCCCCCCAGGAGTGAAGGAACTCAGCAACTAGCAGGGATTCAGCCCCAGGGACAGAGGAACAAAACCATGCAGCTGGTCCATTCCTCCCAGTGGTCCCGCCCCCTAGGGATTTCTGTGAGCTCTGGATGACACCTGCTCACAGAAAGTCTCTTGATCTGCTCCACACAGCGTGGTCCTCACGGCATCTCCCACTGCACGTGGGTGGGAAATGCTGAGCCTCAGACACTCCCGGTCCCGGGGGGTGGTTTGTGAACTGAACATCCTGGAGTTTGAGAGGCTGCCCTCGTTGCTCTTCACGGCACATAGGGAGCTCTCACACACACACACACTCGACACCCTGTTACAGTCTGCCTGGCCTGTGGGTGGCAGGTGCTGCTGGCCCCAGGGCAGACCCTGGCTTCCCCCCCATTCGGCCACCTGCTGGCCATGCCCACGCAGACCCGAGCTTCAGCTGTCAAATGGAGTGGAGCCACGTCACCCCCAGGATGGCTGTTAGGTGGTCCGAGCCCTCCCGGCGGCCCCGCGGGCACACAGAAGTGCTTCCTGAGTCTAAATGTCACTAACTCTTATTGTACGATCATCACTCTTTCTTAGATAAGGCGGCTGGGACTCAGGGAGGGTCCAGTTCTAGACGGCTATTGACCCCCGTAGGTGGTGGAGTTGGGACTTGAACTGAAATCTGCCAGACCCCAACTTGTCAGCAGTTTCTGCTGGACTCTGCTGTTTCCCAAAGTGTCCAGAGCACGAGGCAGCCATGACACATCTCCGAGCCACCCCCACATCCTTCCTGTGTCCCCGTCCCAACAAGAGCAGGTCGGCGCCCAGGACATGGGAGACGGAAGGGGGGCAAAACGCTCACGGCCTTGCTGTAGGGTCTGCGTCCTCCTCGGACCAGCTCCAAAGCCTGGGAGTCCCTCACCCAGAAAGAGGCCACAGCATCAGGAAATTAAAGGATTCGATGGGCACCCCAGGGGACCCATTTATTGCCTCAATTCCCCCCCACTCTGGCTGTCACTTGCCCGGGCACCAAAGATGTCCTGTCCCCACCTAGGAACCCGAGGGCCGGAGAAAAACAAGCCTCCAGCAAAGCACAAGCACCCCCATGAGCGAGGGGTCACTCCTGCTTCCGGTCAAGGGCGGGTGACCCCCAGGGAGCCACCCCCAGCCGTCAGATTTCCAGGGCAGAGAGAGCGTTCTCTTTAAGAGCAACAGCCTGAGCGTCTCACAACAGAGCGGCTCCTGGGAGTGATGAGCAGACAATGAAGTGATAAGGAGGGTTCAATCTGATCTCACCTGGGAGGCTAACCATCCCCGATGCATCTCTGTCAGGCCTGCTGGTAACAAGATAGCATCGAAATCACAGAGAACAATATCGAGGGAGCGGGCAAGACTTTGTAGCCCAGGGGTTTACAAGACAGTGAAACCTCTGATTTACTGAAAAAGATCAGGAAAATAACTCACCGTGTTCAAGGCAGTCTTTCAAGGGGAAAAATAGACTATTTCTGAATGACAATTGTACTCCCCACCCGGTACATTTAAAAATACTTTTCACACTGTGATGTGGAACAATTGTGTCCGTGCTGTCGGTAAGCATGGGCTCAGAGGACAGGGTGATGGGCGCCTCTCGGCCCATCACCTGCTCTGGAGACCCCACACCGACACCACAGAGGTCTACGTAGCCTTTCCCGAAATCCCACTCTGCGTGCACCTGCAGGGACACGGAATAAAGACCCACATGAATTAACGCCGCCCTCCGGCCCCGAGGAGTTTGTGCAAGGTGTGCATTTGCATGTGACCTGGGCTCACGCAGAAACCTGTCTGTCCCAGAATCCCGGCTGAGGTCCAAGGTCATGTGCCCTCCGCCTCGTCCATAGGTGCAGAGAAGTGGCCAGAAACACTTCCTCACGGCTGTGATCCTCTTCCAGACAACACAGCCGACGAGAGTGGTCAATACAAACTCAGAAGTGGAGATTCCTGGGGCGCCGGGAGGCTCAGTCAGTTAAGCGTCTGACTTCGGCTCAGGTCATGATCTCGTGGTTGGTGAGTTCGAGCCCCATGTCGGGCTCTGTGCTGACAGCTCGGAGCCTGGAGGCTGCTTTGGATTCTGTGTCTCCCTCTCTCTCTCTGTCCCTCCCCTGCTCAAGCTCCGTCTCTCTCTCTGTCTCAAAAATAAATAAACATTAAAAAAAAAGGTGGAGATTCCTTTAGAAGAAAGGTTGGTAGTATGTTTCTGCCATGCTAAGCACTGGGAGAGGGGAGGGAGCGTGTGCCTGAGCCCAGTGACCCGCTCTGCAGAACAGTCTGGGGGACACAGTCGGATCCAGAACCACTGAGCTGTGGTCCTTCTCAGGGCCACATGGAAAAAGTCTCTTTTTTTAAGTTTATTTATTTATTTTGAGAGAGACAGACACAGTGCAAGTTGGGGAGGGACAGAGAGAGAGGGAGAGAGGATCCCAAGCAGGCTGCACACTGTCATCTCAGAGCCCAACAGGGAGGGCTCAGACTCGCAAACCATGAGATCAAGACATGAGCTGAAACCAAGAGTTGGACACCTGACCGACTGAGCCACCCAGGCCCCGCTGAATGGAAAAAGACTCTAATGCGATGTCTGTACAAACGCCTGGGGAGTTCAGAGAGACAGACAGACACAGACAGAGACACAGACACAGAGAGAACATTCCAGCTGGGGGTGTGCAAAGAGGTGTCTTTGATGTTACCTCCTATTTCCCTCGGTTGCCTTGTCTCCAAAGAGAGATTAGTATATATATATATATATATATATATATATATATATATTATACGTATAAGCTCGCCAAAGACAGATTAATAATGTCCACGCTGAAGCACCGTGGCAAAGATGAACCATCAAACGTGGAAACACATAGCGATGGGCCCGGAACCATCTGGAAGCATGACCCTCACCTCCTGCATCCAGGGAAGCTCATTGTGGAGCCACAGTGACCTGAAGTTCTGCCCAAAACCTCCTGGGTCCACTGGGCACACACTGCCTGGCCGGGGTCCACACACCCTCGCTGGGCAGCCTGCCCTCACCCTGGCCTGGAGCCCCACCGGCCCTGCCCGCACCCAGCCCACCTCCCTGGGAGCCCCCGTCTGCCTTCACCGAGCAGTCCAGCAAGTAATTCGAGTTTCCTCACCCAGGTTTTGCCCCTAAAGGCAACCCGGATGTGTGCCACTCCTGCCAGGACCTAACTGTGCTCACCTCATAGGGATTTGCCCCCCAAGTCCTGAGTCACCCAGAACTAACTACTGGAGCTCAGGGCCTGTCCTGACCCTGCAGGGATGACGACTCCCTCTCCTCCCTTTGAGTCCCCATGCTGGGATGGGGCCCAGAGAAGGAGGGCAGGGTCTAGTGCCCCCCTGCCGGAGCCCCTGCCTAGACAGGCACAAACCCAGCAAAATCGCACTCCTTCTGGGAGGAGACTGACAACCTGTTTCCAACCAGTTGCCCAGCGATTGGAGCCACCAGGAAGGGGTGTTATCCTCAATGCTGTGCCGTTATTAACAGGCGCTCCTCTGCCCCTGCTCAGAAAGAAGCAGATTCCTCGTTTGCTCCTCCCGGGCGGGCATCACTCAGGGGCATTTAGGATGAGGACGTGCAGCTTTGGAAGTCTTTGAGCAGAAACAGAAGATTCTGTTTCCTCGGCTCCTTCAGGAAGAAGCTGGAGTGGGCGTCTTTCTGTCAACGCCTCACAAACGCACCTGCTGGCCCGCCCGTCAAGGCGGCGGCTTCGGGCCGGTGTGGCGGGACGGTCCCTCTCGGACGGAGCTGCTGAGAACCAGAGGCCGCGAGGGAGGGTCCAGGCAACCGAGGCCCCACCTGCCCATCTCCACCTAGACTCTCCCCCATCTGCCCCCCGGAAGATTTACGTCAAACTTCAGTTTAACGATCACACACGCCCCTCTGTGGACAATCTCTCGGTGGCCAAAGTATCCGAACTGATTGGAACAGATTCTCCGGCCACACGTCCCTGCAAATCACACCCATATCAAAGGGTACAAATCAGGACGGTCTAACAGGACTGTCTGCCACCCAGCCCTCAGTCTCCAAATTTTGCAGCCAGACCTCAGGTCTCAGGAAAGACTGAACTGATGACAGACTTTCTCCTGCCCTTTGTGAGGGACGTGTTTCCCATCTCCACCTGGAAAAGACCTTTTATCCCTGGAGACTGAGCCTCCAGCCCATCTTCTGAGGGGCAGGCTGAGCTCCGCCCACCCCTCTGCCCTGCCCACGGGACCTCCCACACCCAGCGTCCACCTGGGCACCTACCGGGCCCTCTGACGCAAGCACGGGCTGATTCCAAAGAAGGTTGATGAGTTCCCATCAGAGGTAAGTTTTTTTTTCTCTCTATTTTTAACTCCCCCCCCACCCCATGTGCAGATCTGACTCCCTGCAAAGAGAGCAGGCTCACATCCTGTCACAAATAATAAGAGTGGCTCTCACACGGCCGCAGAACGGAGGCATTATTGTCAATGCAGCGCCCGAGCCAGATGCAGGACGCGCAGTGGCTCCCCGAGCCCTCCCCGCCACCCTACCAGTAGGCATTATCCCCGAGGGCGTCCAGGAGAGGAGCTCGCAAGCACCTGCCAGGATGACAGAGCTGGTCGGTGGCCGAGCCAGATTTCAAACCCAAATCCCGCTGCTTCCAAATTACTGCCACTTCTCCAGAGTCGTTCACTTCCAAACGCCCCAGGTGGCTCCACCCCCACACTCGGCGATTTTTACAAGGCATGGCCCTCTTGCCGGCTGGAGGGGGTCACGTCATTCCTATTCACCATTTTCTGGGGACTGCCCAGCACCGGGCTCACACAGACAGGAGTCCCCCAGGCATCCCACTGGCAGACCCCCCAATTTCCAGCTCCTTGTGCCCCATTCTGATTCCACCAGCCCCTACACTGTCCCACCCCTCTCTTTCATGCCACCCCTGCCCAGGGCCTCCTGTTGGTCTCCAGCCATGAGCTGACCCTCTCTCCCCTGGACCCCACTCCGAGCCTCTCTTGGAGACAACACGCTCGCTTCCTGGCACTCTAATTCCTTATGTTTTCACCTGTCCCCTCCAAGATGGTGCTGGACAGCACATAGCAGGGGGAGGGGACGCATGAGTGGGGGTGTGGACTGGGGTGCCGAGGTTGTGTCGGGAAGCTTGCACACCCCGTGGCTGGTATTGGGAAGTGCCTGCAGCATTGCAACACGGGTCTGATGTGATACGGGTTATACTTCAACAGCAAGAAAATTCTTTGTAATACAGAGTTTTCACCAGGGACAAGTTCTCAGACACCTGCTTGTGAAGCTCTGGGGAGAACTTCTTGTTGGTCCTTTTCAGGATCCGAAGGAGTGGCTTCCGGCCCGAGTTCATGCTGGGTTTACCAACAGCGGACAGGCGTCCTGAGGAAGTGAGGCCATACCACCCCGAAGGATCGCACAGCGTGCCGATGCCCGCCATCCCACCTACAGACTCACGGTGTTATCCACTCGGTGTTATCCGCTGACCTAGCACGGCTGGCTGTGCACAACAGCAGCTGACTGTTAAGTGGAAATGGATATAAGGACTGGGTTCGGGCAGGTGTGTCCGGCACGGGCAGCACGAGCAGGTGCACAGACCCATCCGGCACCAACGCCCGTTGTGGTGCCTCCTTGCATTGAAGCCATGCCTGTGCCATGCCAGGGTTTCACTGACTACCAGCCAGCCGACGAGGAATGAACTTGAGCACCGTTTACAAATGGGTCCTCACAAGATCCCGACACCCTCTGAAGGTGGACGCTGAAACACAGCAGCCCACTCGGGGGGGCCCTGAAGGACAGAGGTGGGGGGACACTCCGGCAGTGGGCAGACTCTGAGCAGCGCCTCTGGCTCACACAGTATCTGGAGTCAGAGGTGCCCGAGGTACAGACCTATGCTAATTCGTGAGCAGGTGCTAATGGTTGGGAAAGAACAAGACTGCCAACAGCGGAGAGGTATGTGGATGGACCTGTCGGGATGAAACAGACGGTGAAGATACTTGTGTCTCATGTGAATGCCCATCAGAAGATGCCACCACAGAGGAGGCTCCTGACACTCAGATGGCTGAGAGGACGTCCTCTGTGAATGTCAGTCAGGAGGTGAGCCTGGAATTAAGTGAGCTCGTGAATCATGGGAAAGAACATTCCATGCAGAGAAAACAGAACGTGTAATGGTTTGAAAGAGAGGAATGTTCTCTCTCTCCCTCTCTCTTTGCCTCTCCCCTGTTCATGCATGCATGCACTGTCTCTCTCTCTCTCTCTCTCTCTCTCTCTCGTCTCAAAATAAATAAATAAACTTTAAAAATTAAAAAAAAAAGAGAGATGGCAAGACAGCCAGTGATTCAAAGTGCAGTGCACTGGGCATGAATGGGAAGAGAAGGGAGGGAGGAGGCAGAGGGACAGAGACAATATCTCGTCTTCCTTTAAGCCCATAGTAAGGACTTTGACAGGAAGCCTTTGGAGAGCCCTGTGCCTTCCGTCTGCAATGCTATCTCGCTGGTACCTACAGCTCCAGTTCCTCTTGGCAAGGCCTTCTCCGGGCCCCCCCCCCCGACAACCTGGAAATTCAGCCCCTCTCCATCAACACTCCCTTTCTTTCCTCTTACTTTATGCCTTCACTATCAGTTCTCACTGTCTAGGGCTCTGTATACAATGTTCATCTTCATTTGTGGGAGGTCCAAGCTATAGTAGAAGGTCCAAGAGGGCAGGGGTCTCTCTTCTGTCATACTCTTTCACCAGTGACTCACAGGGGGGCTGGCACATAGCAGTGGCTGGGTGAATGTCTGTGGAGTAAAATAAGGAAGCAGGAAGGAAGGAGGAAGTTTCAATAGTGCTATTGAGTATACGTGAGTCTAGATTTCAAAGAAGAATCTGGGGATTTGTGTGTGAGGAAATATTTTTTTAATGCTGATCTTTCATCAAGTCCCTTCACTGAGCTCTTTTATTATAAAAATGTATTTCAGGTGTTCTACTGTTTTCTTTGATCTGGTACTTTTAACTAGATAAAAAATCTTACCTGAAAAAAAATCATGGTTTGTTTCTTTCTTATTATGTATAACTTCTTTTCTTGTCTTATTGCATTGGACAAGATATTCAGAAAAAAATGCTGAATGACAGTATATCTCACTTCTCATTAAAGATTCTAAATTTTCATTATTTGGTGGGTTGCATACCATGATTTCTTATAGAAAACCAAGTTGAGTCATTGTATTTTTTATATCAGATGGTGACATAAGTTAGAAAGTGTGTTGTGGTTATCATAGCCATTTTTGTTAATTCCTAACTCAAAGCAAACTGGCCAAGGAATAATTTGACATGACCACTTGCTGATTAATAAAGCTAGCTTACAAAATACCTAGGTTTCCTCAGTGATTGTGGACTTACATTTCCCACAGGGAAGGAGCGCTCCTGCTTCGAGGTTTTAGAGCTCACATTTTCCTCCTAGAACTCATTTGCAACTAAAAATGTTTTATATTTTAAAAACTCTAATCAATGTTAAATGTGAAAACTCTTGCTAATGGGGAACTGACAGCTTTCTAAGGCAGCTATTTTGTTGATGTATAACTCA
Organism: Panthera uncia; assembly: GCF_023721935.1. NCBI lineage: Eukaryota > Metazoa > Chordata > Mammalia > Carnivora > Felidae > Panthera > Panthera uncia. Next base: position 136,096,975 of record NC_064809.1, on the reverse strand, counting down.
TGACACTTTTTCTTATCTCAAGTCAAAATATTCCTCTATGACTTCCATTCCTCTGGAGCTTTTGCACACTCTAACAAATCCCTGCTCTTCGAAACTCCACCTGAGTGTTTTTTGTACCTCTTGGTTAACCTTCCCCAGTTTTTCGTGTCTTCATGGTTACTAGGCTTCTAATTAAACACGTGTTTATTGATGCTGTCTGGAAGAGGTAAAATTGACAACCCTAGTCTGTAATCAGACCATGTTCCATCCCATAGGCAGTTTGATTTCCAATATCTCTGGAAAGCAAATTCCACAGATATCCAAGTGGGGGAAACACAGCAAAAACCCAGGGGAAGACAACAGAAGAACTAAAGGAAGAGAAGCAGGAATTGGAAGAGTGTGAGGAAGATGGAGAGGAGAGAAAGGAAGGGAGGATCAGGCAGATCCTGAAGTGAGGTTGAAGCCACTAAGAACTAGAGCCTGAGGCTGGATTTGACATGCAGAAGATTTATTGCACAAATACCTGGGGAGGGGAAAGGGGAGATGGCAGCAGAAGGCGAGGAGAGCCTTCAGACCATGATGTAGTTCAAACATCTGTGAAGGAGAAAAGGAAGGAAGGAGGGCTGGACAGAAAGAGTCTCTGACTGCAACATGTTTCTGAAAATATTTTGGCCAGTCTGATGGTGGGTCCTCCAGCCAACGTGCCCATCAAATGAGTCCCCTGCCTTATGTGCATGGCCCTGAAGTAACACTTCTGTAGTCTCAGCCACTGACTAGGACCAGCCTGTGAGAAAGCGTGGGGTCATGGGTGGTGGTGCATCCAGAGGGGCATCATCTGGGCCCATGAGTCAATTGTGATGCCCACCCCCCCCCCAGCAGGACATCTGAGTGGCTCATTTTTCATGACTGCCACAATGGAGAAAAAGAGGAAGAGGAAGGAAAAAAAACTTTTGGCAAAAAGTGGAAAGAATTTAGAGAAGAAGGAGTCATAAATATATGTCTTCTTTTCATTCAATTTACCTTATTTAAAAATGCAATCTTTATACCTTTATATAAAAGTCTGCCTTTTCACCAAAGGAGCATGTTGGCCCATCGTTGGCCCCTCCTTGTTTTGCAATACTAACGTCAGAGAACGCAGGTGACATACGTAGGGTTTCCCGTACAGCTGGCCCCCATAAGGATAGGACCGGGCCAAATGAATCATCAGAACAGCTCAGGTGGACTTATGACAATGAGCCATGGATCCCTGCTTCTTCACTGTGGAGAAAAGAATGGCATTTGCATTTTAGAGAAACTTTCCTCCTAAGACATTAGCATCACATTCAAGTGAGAATTTATTGATTCTTCCTCCAGCATTGGAAAAAACAAGATCTCTGTTATCAGACTTTTCCACTGGTTCCAAAAGCAAGAAGGAACTTGGGGCGAAATGAAGTGAGTGCCACTATGGTTTGGGGTTGTCACTGGAGAATGGGGACAGAAGAACAGGCTTCCTTATACCACAGAGGTCTGCGGCAGAGAGGACCAAAGAGATCATCAAAGAAAAGAGCCAGGTCCTTATTTTTATGGAGATCTTCATGGGAGTTGAGGCAAGACGGTAGTCTACAATTGGCCATAGTTTCAAAGGGAAATGTATAATTAAAATTGAAAAAAAATGGAGGCTCATTATGAGTTAGTGATATCAGTCTATTCACATTTTATTTTTTCAAAAATTTGAGGCAAAATTTGCATGCAATGAAATGCACGGATCTTGACTGCCCAGTTGGAGAAACATTGACATCTGCACACCTATTAACATTTAGACTGCTTTCATCCCAGAATTTCTTCGTGCACCCCTCCCCTCACTCCTCATCGGAGGCAATCCTTATTGTAATTTTCATCTTCATTGATTAGCTTTGCCCATTCTTGAATTTTGTATGAATGTAATCACAGGGTATGTGCTCTTTGCGTCCTGGTTTCTTCCACTCACCATAATGTTTTTGAGATTCACCCGTGTGGTTCCATATAGCAATGGTTTATGATTTTTGTGTCTAAGTAGTACACGATTGTGTTAATATTCCTCAAACTGTATGTTCATTCTCTAGATGGTGGCTACTTTGGGTTGTTTGCATTTTCAGGCTACTATGAATAAAGCTAGGGTAGCCCTCATTTGCAAGTTTTCTGAAGAAAGTTTCTATCCCTCTTGGAGCAGAAATTGCCAAATCATAGGGTAGGTATACATTAAAATTTAGAAGAAATTTACAATAGCTCTCCAAAATGATGGTTTCATTCTTCACTTCCACCAGCAACATACGGGCATCCTCATAAATCAACATCCTTGCCAACATTTGATGGCGTCCATCTTTAATATGGCATCCTATTAAATGTGAGGTGGTATTTCATGGTGATTTTTAATTTATATTTTCTTAATTATTGCTTTAACCCCTTTTCATGTCCTTGTTCACACATATTAGTATATCTTCTTTTGTGAAATATCTATAAGTCATTCATCATTTTGTACTACTTTTTCTTGATTTTTTATAACTGATTTAAAGGATATCTTTGTATATTCTGTAAAATAAGCCATTTTGGGACTTTTGGGACAAAAGTTTGTACTGTATTGTCATATTGTACTGCCGATATTTTCTCCCCAATCTGTGGCTTACCTTTCCATTTTCTTAACAGAATCCTTTTTCTTAATGTTTATTTATTTTTGAGAGAGAGAGAGACAGAGCATGAGTGGGAAAGGGGCAGAGAGAGAGGGAGACACAGAATCCGAAGCAGGGTCCAGGCTCTGAGCTGTCAACACAGAGCCCAACACAGGGTTCAAACTCAAAAATGGTCAGATCATGATCTGAGCCGAAGTCGGACATTTAACCCAATGAGATACCCAGATGCCCCCTCTTAACAGTATCTTTTAATGAGATAAAGCTTTCAATTTTGATGAAGTTCAAGTTACCAATTCATTTTCTTTTATGGTTATGGCTTTTTGTATCTTGCTAAGAAACCTTGCCTACTCTAATATCACAATTAGATTCTTTGTTTTTTGCTTTCTAAACCTTTATAATAGTTATAGATTTTATATGTAGGACTATAATCTCACTTGATTTGGGGAAAGAGTGTGAAATAGGAGTTGTGTTTTATTTATTTTTTTCCCTATATGGATATCCAATTGTTAGAATACTATTTGTTTAAAAAAGGCATTTCTTTCTCCATTGAATTGCCTTGACATCTTTGTCAAAAAGCAATTGACTTTATACGTGAGAATCTGCCTGGACTTTCTATTATTTTCCACTGGACTATGTACCTAAATATATGCCAACAACACCCAACCACTGTCCTATTTATTGTAGTTTATAGTAAGTATTGATATCAGTTATTAATCTTTCAACTTGGTTTCTTAAAAATACATTATTCTAGCTCCTTTACATGCTAAATTGCATAAATTTTAGAGTCATTTATTACTATTTGCAAAAGAGAGAGAAAGAGAGAGAGAGAGAGAGACACTGGAGTTTGAATGTAATTGCATTTAATCTATAGATCAGTTTAGAAAGAAGTGTCATATCAATAATTTTGATTCCCCCAATCTATGGGTGTATCTTTGCATTTATGTAGCTCTTCCTTAACTTATAAGCCATACTTGTATTTTTCACATGAAAAGGTGACGTTTGTTTTTGTTAAAGTTAACCCCAAGTATTACATTTGCTTTCATACATTAAAGTATTTTTCAAAATCATTCCCAACTGATTACTGCTATTATATAGGGGGGGAAAAAGGATTTTGTGTCAATGTGTTTCTTGTGACCATGCTAAGTGTTTTTAATAATCTGTTAGTTTTTATTTTCATTTTTGTGTTTTTTAGATTGCTTAAGAACTTTCCATGTAGATAATAATGCTGTTTGTGGGCATAGATGGCTTTATTCCTTTCTTTCAAATATTTACCCATTTATATTTTCTTGTGTCCTGACTCTAGCTAGGACTTCCAGTATAGTGTTAGGAGTGATAAAAGCAGACACTTTCGCCGCATTCCTGACGTTGAGTAAAAGCATTCAGCGTTTCACCATTGAATGATGTCGGCTCTGTCTTTCATAAATGCCCTTTACCTGTTAGTGTGGTGAATCACACTGATTGCTTTCTGAATATTAAACAAACATCACATTCTTAGGTTAAATTCCATTTAGTCATGGCATATCCTACTTTTACGTATTACTGCATTCTATCAGCGAGTGTCACATTTAGGATTTCTGAGTCTATGTTGAGGAGGTATATTTGTCCATAATTTAATTTTTTTGTAATATCTTCGTTAGGTGTTTGTATCAGGGTTACACCTCTGTCATGCGTTGACTTGAAACATATTCTCTCTTCCTCTTTTTTTGAACTGGTGGGGGATGGCGGATACCTCTTACTCTAATGTTAAAATCATCACTCAGACTACCCTGGTCTAGAGTTTTCACTGTAAAAAGGATTTAGTTATGAATTCGGTGTTACTAAAGATGTAGGGCTGTTCAGATTTTCTATTTCTTCTTTGTTTAGTAAGTTGTTTCCCCAAGAGATTTGTCCATTGTATCTAAGTTGTGAATACAGCCTAAGAGCGTTCATGACATTCTCTCATCGCGCACTGAATGTCTGTAGACCCTTGAGTGATGTCCTTGCTCTCATTCGATATTAATCCTTCACAGCGCCTCCCTGCTCCTACCCCGATGCGTGCGTGTGTTCCTGTGTGTCCTTTACTATCTGTCTTGTTGCTGAGGTTTTACCAACTTTGTTAACTTTTGCAAAGAACTTTTTCTTTTCACTTTGTTAATTTCTTAATTGCAGGTTTTCTATCTCATTTAATTCTGTTCTCTTATCTCGTTTTTATTATACCTCTTTCTTTGGGATTAATTTTCTCTTGTTTTTGTAGCTTTTTAAGGTAGATCATTAACTTCAAAATTTTCTTCCCCTCTAATTATGCGTTTAAATTTATAAATTTCTTTCTAAGCATGGTTTCAACCTCGGCTCATAAATTTTGTTATGTGCTATTTTCATTTTCATTCATTGAAAAATATTTTCTAATTTTCATTGTGATTTGTTCTTTGACTTGTGGGTTATTTTTTAAGTGTGTACCTTAATTGCCAAGTATTTGGGTATTTTACTGTTATGAATTGCTAATTTAATTGTAATGTCTTAATCAGGTTTTGGTACCATGGTTATGTCAGCATCATAAAATGTTTTATAAAGTATTTTCTTCTCCCTTTATTTAATTATATTATGACCAAAGAAAGTATTCTTTTGTCTTTTAATTTTTTTTAATGTTTATTTTTGAGAAAGATAGAGAGAGACACAGCATGAGTGGGGGAGGGGCAGAGAGAGAGGGAGACACAGAATCCGAAGCAGGCTCCAGACTCTGAGCTGTCAGCACAGAGCCCACTGCAGGGCTCGATCTCACAAACCGTGAGATCGTGACCTGAACCGAAGTCGAACACCTAACCGACTGAGCCACCCAGGTGCACCTAGAATGTATTCTTTATTATTTCAATCCTACACAATTTACTGAGACTTATATTATGTCATAGCATGTGGTCATTCTGTTGTGGTGAACTTTTACAGAAGAAAGGAATATGTATCCTGCAATATTCAGCATATAATTGAATATAGTATTTTTATAAATGTCAAATCACGCTTACCGATTTTTTTAATCTTCCATATCCTTATTGGTTTTGTGTCTATTTGTTCAATCATATGGAAATATGCATGTTAAAATTTCTACATATGATTGTGGCTCTATTTCTCCCTTTAGTTTTGCCACTTTCTGCTTCACGTATATAATTCATAAACGACATGACTCTATTTGTGATAAATATTAAGGAGTTGTCCGAACCTCATAGAAAAAATAAATGCATTCAGAGAGGTCACAAGGTACAATTTCCACACATAAAAATTAATTTTATTTCTCCATCTTAGTAGTGACCCAGCTGAAAATGAGATTAAGAAAACAATCACACTGAAAGCATCAAAAAGAATAAAATACTTAAGAGCGAATTGAGCAAAAGGTGCTAAACGTGTACACCAAAAAGCTATAAAGCTGCTGAGAGAGATTAAAGATCTAACTAAGCGCAAAGATATTCCATGTTCATAGACTGGAAGGCTCAGTAATGTTAAGATGGTGATTCTCCCTCAGACTGGCTCACAGACCCAATGCCATTCCAAATAAAACAATCTCAGGCTTTTCTCTGTATTACGCGACGCGGATCCCAAACCATAGACACAAATGTACCTGCCCTGGGACAGCAAAGTGACCTCGTAAAAGAAGAAAGCTGAAGGACTTACACATCCCAGTTTCAAACTTTATTCAAAACCCACGAAAATCAAGAGCATGTGGTATTGGCATAAGGGCAGACGTAGACAAGTGGAACAGAATTGAGAGTCCAGAAACGAATCTGAACATTTATGGCCAATTGATTCTCAAAATAGGAGCCAAGACATTTAAATCAGGAAAGGACAGATTTTTTTCAAGAAATAGTGCTGAAACAATGAGATATATGCAGAAGAGGAGGAGGAGGGAGGACAAGAGGGGAGGAGGCGAGAGGAGGAGGAGGGGACGGGGAGGAGGAGGAAGAGCGGGGAGGAGGAAGAAAGAGGAGGGAAAGTGGGGGGAGAAAACCTAGGCCTTCATGTCACTCCACATGCAGAATTAACTCCAAATGTGTCACAGACTTGATCATGATCATTATAACTTTAAAACTTCAGGAAGAAAACAGAAGACAATCTTTGTGATCTCTGATGAGGCAACATTTCTTAAATATGACACCAAAGGCATGATCCAGGAAAGCAGATTGGATAAATCGGGTCCTATCAAAACTAAAAACTTGTGCTCTTTGAAAGAGACCATTAAGCAAATCAAAAGACAAACCAGAGTCAGGGAAATATATGCAAATCACATACCTGCTGAAGAGCTTATATCTGGAATTTGTAAAGAACCTTCACAACCCAAAAAAGAAAGAAGACAAACAACCTGTTTTTTTTTTTTTTTAATGGGCCAAAATCGGAATAGACTCTTCACCCATGAAGATAGGCACATAGTTTAATGCACGTGAAAAGATGTGCATTGTTATTAGGTATTAAAAATGCCAATTGATGACCAGAGAGTGTGGGAGCCCTTCACAGGGGTGGGCGGGCATGGCCACAATCCGTACGAGAGACACTGCCAGGGACCGGAGAGGAGGGAGACCCCAGGCCGTCACCCATAACTGCCAGGACTGTAAAAGGTACCATCAGTCTACAAAAAGTGGCAATCTCTCAAGCAACAAAGCATACGCCTGCCAGCCTCCCAGAGACCCCACATCTCAATGTTGACCCAGGCAAAATGAAAGCATAGGCCTACCCACAGCCTGCACCTCAAGGTTTGGCCGTGGCTTTGGGGACAGCTCAACGCCCATCACCTGCTGGACGGGCAAGGAAAGTGCCATATCTCCATGAGCAGTGGGTGCCGCCCAGTCACAGAGTTCTCTCTTGCCTCTGGATGTTTCCGCCTGGAGCGTTTCTGTGGAAACACCTTCTAGGTAATATCGCCTGCCGCGGAGACTACTCTGCCCTTCCCGCCTTCCAGTGCACTCTCCAGTGTCTCCAGAAGTTTAATTCGTGTCTGTTCCATATCTTCTCTGCTTCCATGTAACTTTTTCAGCATATGGATCACAGTCATAACAACTGTTTTAATGTCACATGCGCCATATGCTAAGGGCCATCACATTAATGTTCATCAGAGTCAACAAATAGACACCAAAAGCACAACATCAGTTCCTGGAGTGTAGGCGCTTGGTGCCACGTGTCTTCCTAAGTCACCTTTCAGGCTCTCCAGGCCACAGCGGGGCCTTCCGTGGCCGGGTCACAAGGGAAAAGATTCCCTTGGGCGCCTGGGTGGCTCAGTTGGTTGAGCGTCCAACTTCGGCTCTGGTCATGATCTCGAGGTCTGTGAGTTCGAGCCCCACGTCGGGCTCTGTGCTGATGGCTCAGAGCCTGGAGCCTGCTTTGGACTCTGTGTCTCCCTCTCTCTCTGTCCCTCCCCCACTCATTCTCTCTCTCTCTCTCTCTGTCTCTCTCTCAAAATAAATAGACTTAAACCCGGGCTGGAGAGACAGCACGGGGTGTTCAACGGACTGTCCAGCGGTGCTTCCCTGGGGGTGGCCCCAGACCGGCCAGGTCCCAGACTGGCAGCCGCAGCCCACGGGGAGAACAAAACAAGGATTGGGAGCGAGCATCTAGAAATGTTTGTAGCAAACTGACAGAGTAATTTCATGTCTGTCAAAATTAATAACAAAAGCGTGGAGTCTGTTCTGTATGCCTTTTGATTCCATTTTTTTAAGTAATTTCTCTTTGCCATAATTTTTCAATTTTCATGAACAGAAAAAGACTGTTTCTGCGCTGCAGATGATGGGAAAGGCACAAATGGTGGCTTCTGGTGGGAGGTGGGGCTCCAGGGAGAGCATGAGCTGGGGGAGGTGGGGGGGTGGGTAGGATGAGGTAGGCAGGAGCTGGGCAGGGAGAGAGTGAGGCAGAAGGGGGCAGAAGGGGGATGAGGTGGGCAGGAGCCGGGCTGGGCAGGGCCGTCAGCACGGTGGACCCCATCCCACCTGCCTTTAGATGGTCCTAGTCCTTGTGTGGAGGATGCACCGGGAGGAGGGATGCTGAATCTGGGCTGCTCTGCGGTCTGCACGGAGGTGGTAGGCACACGGGGAAGAGCCTGTGTGGAGCCAAGGACCTGTCCTCTGCTGCATATCCTGTCCCCTGCCCCTGGTCCTGCACAGCCCGGCCGGGACCCAGGGCCGGGGCGCTGGGATTTCTGTCCCTGGGGTGGAGGGGGCTGTAACGAGGCCTCCAGTGGACGGCGTGCTTCACCCCCACTGGGCAGGAGGTCAGGAAAGGAGTTCCCTTTTGTGTCTCAAGTTGGGTTGGGGGAAGTTTGTGTGCGTGTGTGTTGTTTGTGCTTTTGAATCCTGAGAATCAGTGATCTGGCGGTGGTGTCCCAGACAGCCGGACCCACCGTCCGTCCCCCAACGGAGGAACACCAACCCAGGTGTGGGATCAGAGGGCCAGGTGCTCCCCCAGGCCCCCACCCCTGGCCAGACCACAGGACGCTGTGCAGGCCGCCTCGGGAACCAGGCGCAGCACCAGAGGGCCTGCTTCTCAGGAGAGGCCCCCGCCCAACAAGCCGGAGTAGACATCAGTTAGGATCTAGGACCTAATGGCAGCTTTCCGCAGGGGTGCAGGGTGGGGAGTCAACGGACTTCGCAGCTGTGCGGAACTCGGAGGAGACACAGGCTTCTGGAAGAACATGGGGTTCGGGGACTTGTGTGTGGCTTGGTGTTCTTGGAGCGCAGGGAGAGAGGGCGGCAGGAGGCTGGGCTTCAACAGGTCATCAGAGGGCAAAGGGGGAAGGACTTTATTTGCCAGGTTAGGGACTGCAGCATCCGGACATGGGGAGCCTTGCACTGCTTCATGCAAGAGTGAGGCTAAACACGGGTTTGGGTGTGCACGTGTGAGCGCCTGAGTGTGTGCATGCATGTGTGATGTGTGCACATGTCTGTGTGTGTGTGTGCGTGTGTCTGTGTGTGTGTGTGTGTGCGTGCCTGAGCCTGGATGATGCTGAACTAGAAGCTGGGGTCTTGCCCGCTGGCTATCTCAGTGCCTCAGAGGAGTGAATGAATGACAGGCATTTGCAAACCGGTGGCCTCCCACAAAGGCAGGGTCAGTGTCCTGTCCCTCGTCTACCCCCGTGCCCGGCCCGGAGTGCAGAGGCTAAAACTGTTTGTTGAACTGGAACAGCCGAGCTTTTCCCAGTGGTGCAAACCCCAGTGACGTCGTTTCTGAGACTCAGAAAGTGCGGACGGGATGCCCTCTGCCCCCTCCCCAGTCTTCGGGGCAAAGCCGCAGGGAGGAGGGACTACCAAGGACACAGAGGGAGCAAAGTGGACCTGGGGCAGTCGGCCCAGGAGCACACGCAGGACAGACGTGGGAGGCAGAGGGCGAAGGCACGGTAGGACACCAGAGAGACCCGGAGGATGCGTGGAGCGGGGGAAAGTCTTTAAGATTCACAAGCAAAAGTTAACAAGAAACAGAAAAACATGTAGACAGTGAATTCCAAGAACCCGAAGTGAACAAAACTTCCAAATAGGGATGAAACCAAAAACAGACAAAATTAAAGTCGATTTTAAAACACAGAAGATAAAGCAAAAAAATCTAATGGCTCTCAGAAATAAAAATACGATTTTTTCAAATTTTTTTAACGTTTACTTTTTTGAGAGAGAGAGAGCATGAGCAGGGGAGGGGCAGAGGGTGGGGACACAGAATCCGAAGCAGCTCCAGGCTCTGAGCTATCGCACAGAACCCGACGTGGGGCTCAAACCCACAAACTGCGAGGTCATGACCTGAGCCGAAGTCAGACACTTAACAGACCAAACCACCCAGGCGCCCCTATTTTTAATTTTTTATGTTGATTCATTTTTGAGAGAGAGAGACAGACAGACAGACAGAGCATGAGCAGGGGAGGGGCGAAGGGGGAGGGAGACACAGAATCCGAAACAGGTTCCAGGCTCCGAGCTGTCAGCATAAAGCCCGACGCGGGGCTTGAACTCAACAAACCGCGAGATCCTGACCTGAGCGGAAGTCAGACGCTTAATGGACTGAACCACCCAGGTGCCCCAGAAGAAAAAAATCTTTTAAATTATTCCTGTCAATATGAATGAGTTAAGTTGGTACCACACCTGTCAATACCTCAAGCCGGGCAGTAGTGTAATAATTTTTAAATATGAAAGGGAAAATTACGTCCCACCTGTCATGTCAAGCCAATCTATGATTTAGTGCTATGACAAGACACGATTTTCCCAGGTACGTACACACTGATGACTTTGGCCACACTGGAATTAGCAGCTCCTGTCACCCTGTAAGGGGGGAAACAAGACTCAAGACAGGAACAGATTCTGCAGCACCTGTAGCCAAAAAAAATAATAATAATAAAAAAAAATAAGAATTTATATGCAATGTGTATTATTTTAAAAATAAAACCCCATACCAATCAGTGTGAAAGACACCCCAAAAGGAAGGGGGCAAAAGACAGGACCAGAAACCTCAGCAAAGAGCACCAAAATGGCTCACACCCACCTCAAAAATGCTCTCATTAGTAATCGGGAAAATGCAAGATAAAACCTTGCCAGCACTTGCCCCCTAGATTGAGAAGTAGGTTTAAAACTGCAGAGGCAGGCGCCTGCGTGGCTCAGTTGGGTAAGCGTCCGACTCTCGGTTTCGGCTGAGGCCATGGTCTCACCATATGGTGAGTTCGAGCCCCGCGTCCGGCTCGGCGACGGGCTCTGTGCTGACAGTGCTGAGCTTGCTTGGGATTCTGTCTCTCTCTCTCTGCCCCTCCCCTGCTCACGGTGTCTCTGTCTCTCTGTAAATAAATAAATAGACTTAAATTAAAAAATAATAATAAATAGATAAAACTGAGCACATAGTGATGGATCCTTTCATAAAGTCTGGCGATATCAGAGCCAGCGCCATGGTGGGGCCTTAACAGTGCGCAGAGCCCGGGGGGGGGGGGGGGGCTGTAGGCGGGAGTTAGGGAAGCCCCTCCCTACCTACTCATCACCCTGTGCATACGCTCTGTGCCCTTCCTTGACTGTGGATCTGTTGTGTGATTCCGGGGGAAAGGCAAAGTCAAGTAAGAAGTGGGAGAGAAAGAACAGGGGAGGAGAGAAGGCGGGAAGGCCACAAAAGGGTCCTGTCACCTGGTCCCTGGCGAGAAAGACAGGGGCTCTTTTCCTGAAGGAAACACGGTCCCTTCCAAGAGCGAATCCAGGATGCTGATTTTTTGTTTGTTTGTTTTAGTTGCAGTAAAATTGGAAAATGACATTATGTAAGTTTCAGTTGTACAACGTTATAAGTTGACGTGTGTTGTCATTCGCCATCACAGCTGATGCCCAGATTTATCGATTGATAATGAGAATTAGAAATGGATAGAATGACCTGCTTGAGCTGATGAATGGATTCATGAAAAGGTTGTTGGCGCCGGGAGTCTACGAAGGTTGCTGCAATGAGAAATTTTGTAAAAACACAAGGTAACACTTTCCATTATTAGACTAAATAGATTTTAAGGTGAAAAGCATCATAATGACAAAGAGCGATGTGAGATTCTGACAAAACAGAATAATAGATCAAGAAGATACAGTGGTTGTGAATATATACACCCTTTAAAATATCACATCACAATCTATAAAGTAACAACTGACAGAATTACGAGGGAAAATAGAGACAACAAAATTTATGGTCCAAGATCTTACCAAAGCCCTCTTAGAAAGTGGTAGATCAGAGGGACAAAAAAAGAAAAAGGTAAAAAGTAAAAAACAAAAAAGCATGACTAGATATAGAGTTTGAATGACAAGACTAATAAAAAGCAAAAATGTGTGTGTGTCTGTGCGTGAGAGTGTCCTGTGTGTGTGTGTGTGTGTGTGTGTGTTTCTTCCGTGCGTTTCTGTGTGTAGCTGTGTGTGTGTCCTGTGTGTGTATGTCCTGTGTGTGTGTGCATGCGTGTGTGTGTGTGTGTGTGTGTGCGCATGTGTGTGGAGGGGCTTTCACAGCCCCAGAGGCGGAACCACATCTGAAGCCACAATGCAGCAAAGACAATACCTCCAGGCATAATGTATTCTCTGGGCATAATGCAACCAGATTAGAAATCTATTACAAAAGATGATTAAAAATAAATAAAATGCCATATGTCCCAAAACAAAAACATCATTCTGCTACAAAGATTTGGGATAGAGACTAAGTGTAAGAGAAATACAAAGCAAGGGGCCACACAGCAGTTGACAGCTGATAGGTTTAAATAGATTCCAGAAAAGTTACAAAGAATGAAGTGAGCTACGCATTGAATGCAAAAAGAAAACAAAAGGAGAGAGAGAGTTAACTCAAAAAAATAAGAAGAAAGGAAATACACAGATGAGTACAGAAATCAGTGAAATAAAGTTAACGAAACCAAAAGCCGTCTTTTTAAAAGATTAGGAAGATAGACAAACCGCAGGCAAATCTGATCAGTAAAGTGAGGGGAAGATGTAATGTTACAAAACACAGAACCCAAAGAACAAATTCTATTTGTTAGAATAAAGGCACACGTTTCAAAATAGAGGCAAAATGGATACATTTCTGGAAAAGCAGAATATTCCCAATTGGAGCAGGAAGTGGAAAATTTTAAAAAATCTTTTTAATGTTTACTTATTTTTGAGAGAGAGAGACAGAGTGAGAGCAGGGGAGGGACGGAGGGAGAGGGAGACACACAATCCGAACCAGGCTACAGGCTCCGAGCTGTCAGCACAGAGCCCGACAAGAGGCTTGAACCCATGAACGGCGGGACCATGACCCGAGCCAAAGTTGGACACTAAACCCACTGAGCCACCCAGGCGCCCCGAGAAGTGGAAAATTTTAAATATAAAATTTGCAAGGGTAATTAAACCTCGCCAAGGGGGAAGGAAACAAAACAAAACAGAAACAGAATCAGGCCTAAAAACCCCACAGGAAAGTGACAGCAAAGGTTCAAGGAAGAGAGAGTTCCTGTCTACACACGCTGCAAGCTGTTTCAGATAACGAGAGAGAGAGAGCGAGAGACAGAGAGAGAGAGAGAGAGAGAGCAGTTCTTTTAATGTTAAATGTCTAGTGTGTTTTCAAAGCTGGCAAAAAAAAAAAAACACTTCAAAAACCAAAGTATAGGCTCATTTCACTTATGAATAGTCTCATTTACATATTTGCTAATTGACTTGAACATTGTGTTAAAAATAATATTATAAATGAAGTTTAGGGGCTCCTGGGTGGCTCAGTCAGTTGAGCGTCCAACTTCAACTCAAGTCATGATCTCGCAGTTGATGAGTTTGAGCCCCGGGTCGGGCTCTGTGCTGACAGCTTAGAGCCCGGAGCCTGCTTCCAATTCTGTGTCTCCCTCTCTCTCTGCCCCTCCCCCGCTCATGCTCTGTCTCTCTCTGTGTCAAAAATAAATAAACATTAAAAAAAATTTTTTAAATGAAGTTTATCAAAGGAATGAAAACAAGTTTTAGCATCAGAAAATCCATGAATGTAACTTGTAACTTACCACCTCAAGGTTCCAAGCTAAATTATATATATATATATATATATACACACACAATATATAAATATGTAAATATGTAATGTATTTAAATATGTAAATATGTAAATGAGACTATTCATAAGTGAAATGAGCCTATACTTTGGTTTTTGAAGTGTTTTTTTTTTTTGCCAGCTTTGAAAACACACTAGACATTTAACATCATATATATATATATATATATATATATGATGAGGTTTTTGGGGGTGAAGGGGGTTCGTGGGGTTCAGAGCTGAGGGCCAAGAAGGAATTCTTGAAGACGTCTTTGGTGCAAAAAGGCAATTTTATTAAAGCCCGGGGACAGGACCCGTGGGCAGAAAAAGCTGTCCGGGGACCATGAGGAGAGGCTGGTTATATACTATGGGGTCGGGGGAGGTAAATTCTGGGGGAAGTTTCCAGGGACATTTTCACCTGCTAAAGACTCCCAGGGCACCGGAGGCCTAGCTCTTGTCAAGCCAGGATGGTTTTTCCCTCCAGCAAAGCATCAGGGCTGAGACAGCAGGAAATCCCGCAGAAAGGTTTTACTCTGCTGCCCCAGTATCTGCCAAGGGGCTGCAGCCTAGAAGGAAATTGAGTTCTATCTGCCATTTCCCTCTGCCTTTGTTCCCACATCATATGGACTAGGTCAGAAGAAGCAGAAAAAAAAATGTGCTTGAAATACCCAACATATTTTTCAATGAAATCTCAGAAAGCTGGAAACAAAGAGAGACTTTCTCTACAGCACACACAGTATTCGGTGGACCAGTTTGAAACGTGCTTCCTGGAAGACAGGAGCGAGAGAAACACACCTGTTCCTGGCAATCCCTGGGCAGAAGGAACGGTTACGAGAAAGATCTCCAAGGGGTGGAAGGGTCTATCAAGAAAAGTGAAAGCTCTTATTTGCAGGTGATATTGATGAGGGAGGGTGGGGTGGGCTGAGGGCAAAACACAGGCTGGCACCCCCCCCCTCAGGTGGCATCTGTGTGATATTCCTCGGACATTCCTGGCTGCCCAAAAACCAAGGACAGGGGTTAAGTGCTTGCCACGGAGATGTGGGAAACTAAGGCAAATGAGAAATTAAAATTGTCTTACTGCCTGCAGCCCACTGACAAGTCCTTAAAACTGGCAAAGTGACCTCCCTCTAGGAGCTCAGCTGCCTCGATGACGACACTTGGCTGGGGCGAAAGGGAATCTTAGCTTATCATTATCCCAACCTCGAGGACCCTGTAAGTCAACTTCCTTTACCTCAACCTCCAAGATATGTGCTGGCAATCATACTTATGTCCCCCCTGATACACATCTGAAGGGTCTCAGGACTGAGGTTTAATTAAACGGTAATAAACAGTGTTTCCCTAGCAACAGCTAGTCCCTCAAGGTCCTGGAAACCTTGCTTCCAAAGTTTCTTAGAGAGACTTACTCTATTCCTGACCGCCTCCCAACCTGAGGGTGGATAATCAGTTACCCATCACGACCCCAGTGCACCTCTTTCTGCCCACAGGTCCTGTCCCTGTACTTTAATAAAATCACCTTTTTGCACCAAAGACATCTTCAAGAATTTTTCCTTGGCCATCGGCTCCAGACCCCCCCTATCACCCCAAAACTTCATCAATATGGCCACCTGGATAGAAAACTCATCAGAAACAGTAGTCAAAACATTGGAATCAACACAGTCCCACGAAATTGACAGGTGCACTGTGTGTCTTCAGGCTGGTAATCTCTAACAGAAACAAACCGGAAAACAAACGATGTAACACAATGGCTAGAAAAACTACCGTGTTTCCAAGAGTCAATCTAAGAAAGAATTTATGAAACCCTTATAAAGAAAGTTTTAAAGTTATTGAAAGGATACAAAGGAAGATTAGAAAAAGGGAAAATATTCCAATTTCAATGATGGGATAGATCAACATTTGGAGAAATGGCAACTATAATTCTCCACAAAAGCCATTTTTTAATGAGCTTCCGATAAAATCTTGTGGTTTTTGTAAATGTCAACGATCTTCTTCTAACACTTATACAGAAACAAAAAAGGTCTGTGCAGAAAATAAATCAATTTTGGGAAGAGAGAGAAGGAAAAGGTACCCGACTAGCAAGATGTGAAACAATTTGACAAGATGATAGTTTTTTTTTTTTTAATGTGGCATTGGTATAGAAATATTAAGTACATACACAGAAGAAGTCTGAAAGTTGAACAACGGACCCATGTGTGTAAGACAGGTGACATCACATGTCAGTGAGAAAGGGTTCAGTTTCGTGACAGGTGATACTGAATGTGACTGCCCCCCCCTTGGGGGTAAAACAAAATTGGCACTCTTCCTCACATGCTGAGGACAATGATGTCTAGGTTGGTTAAAAAACCTAAATGCAAAAAAGTGTAATGCTAAGGCTAACAGAATAAATTGTGGGAGAAAACTTTATCTTGAATTGACTATGTGGTTCTTACACAATACTCAAAAAGTATGAAGTCTAGGGCAAAAATAAATGGATTTCAGAGTAACGATCTTAAAGACTTGGGTTCAGGGTAGAATGACACCATTAGAAAGAACAGATAGGAGAGGTGCCTGGGTGGCTCAATCGGTTGAGCGTCTGACTTCAGCTCGGGTCATGATCTCCCGGTTCGTAAGTTCGAGCCCCGCGTCGGGCTCTGTGCTGACAGCTCGGAGCCTGGAGCCTGTTTCGGATTCTGTGTCTCCCTCTCTCTGCCCCTCCCCCGTTCATGCTCTGTCTCTCTCTGTCTCAAAAGTAAATAAACATTTAATAAAATTAAAAAAAAAAAAAAAAGAACAGATAGGTGACAGATTGGGGGAAAAGTTTACCTCTTAAAAACACCACAACAGGGGCTCCTGGTCCGGCTCTTGGTTTCAGCTCAGGTCATGATCTCACGGTTTGTGAGTTCAGGCCCCACATCAGGCTCCACACTGGCAGCGCAGAGCCTCTTTGGGATTCTCTCTCCCTCTCTCTCTGCCCTTCCCCTGCTCTCTCTCTCTCTCTCTCAAAATAAACAAATAAACCCAAAAAAAATGTTTAAAAAACAACAACAAGAAATTGACATCTAGAATAAGATTGAGGGGCACCTGGATGGGGCTCAGTTGGGTAAACATCCGACTTGAGCTCAGGTCATGATCTCATCCATGGCTTGTGGGTTTGAGCCCCATGTTGGGCTCCGTGCTGACAGCTCGGAGCCTGGAGCCTGCTTCGGATTCTGTGTCTCCCTCTCTCTGCTCCTCCCCAGCTCGCCTCTCTGTCTCTCTTTCACTCAAAAATAAATAAATATTAAAACAAAAAGTTAAAAATAGAATAGGATTGTTGAAAACCAGCAAGATAAAGACAACATTTTAAAACCGAGTGTGGCATGCTGACTGGCACTTCGTAGAAGGGGGGGCTCAGTGATACTGCATGGCAAAGAGATGGTGACGCCATTACGGCTGGTAGGGACGCGGGTAACACAATGATGATGTGACATCCTGCGCCCATCCCTCCGATTGGCAAAGCTTCCAAAGGGTATGGAGGTGTCGGTGAGCCCCGAGCACCGCTGGCCGGAACGCAGCCTGCCGCGCCAGCCTGGACAACGACAGCTGTCCCCTCGTTTCACCCCGACGACGGCAGAGTGAAAACCCAGGGAAACCACAGAGGCTCACGCACGAGGAAGTTGCAGCACTTGGGGGCAGGCGCGGGGGGACCGGGGGGGACACCCCGGGTGTCTGTGGCCAGGGGAAGGGAATGGGCAGGAGATACTGGCTGCCATGAATCAAAGGTGAGAGGTCTGTGCAGAAATGTGGGCACATCTTTGAGGCATAGTGTCGAGAGAAAAAAGATACGGAATGATGCGAGTTTGAGATAAACACGTAACTCCCGAACATTAGATGCTCCCAGCTGCACAAATATTTGAGGACAGGTAAAAGTACGCTAGAAAAGAGTGACTCTATCGAGCGGGAGGGGTTGGGGGATCGGACTCAGGATCTGGGATGAAGGGCAAACAGAATCAGACGACAGAGGAGCCACAGGGGCTGATGGAGAGGGGACCGAGGAGCGGGGCGTGAGAACCAAAAACACAACTGATAACGGTGTGTAAGTAGAGGCACGTCCTTCGGGTAGACCTGAGCCCAAGACTTACACGCTCCCGGGGGGGCACGCAACCTTAGGAAAGTCCTCACCTGTCTGAGCCTTGGCGTCCTCGAGCGTGTGACGAAAACGGGAACAAGAGTCCCACACTCCAAATTCAAGGAAGACAAGGCGGCTGGCTCTTTCGTCGCTGCAGCAGGTAATGTCCAAATGTCCAAAGGTTGAAGCCAGTCCCCAAACCGAGGACAGTTTCCCTCAGCGGGCACACACCTGAGTGACGGCTACCAGTGGCTGCCTTGTTCCGCTGACCAGGCATCCACGGCCACGGTCACCCAGTCCCCAAATCCACCCTCTTCCAGAGTCCGCCAGTCTCCCCGTGCCGTGAGCACTCTGGTCAGGGCGACCCTCACTCTGCAGGAAGTACACTCTGCTGTCGGCTTCAGCGTTTCGTCTGAGTGGTGCCCCCCTTGCTCCAACAAGATAATGAAGCCTGTCTCCTGGGGGGAGCGCGAGCAGTGAACGACACCCTCCGGGAAGAGCTCCACGCCAGGGGGCCTGGGCCGGGCAGGAGAGCGGGTGAGCAAAGCCCCGTCTGCCAGCTGCAAGCAGGAGAGGAGAAGCCGCGCGGAGACAGCCAGGCTGCCCTGGACCCTCCACGCACCCACACGCACCGACGTCCACTCTGTGGTCCACAGTCATCCACACACCTGCACACACACACTGCCAGCCGGTGTCGTCCACACTGTCGTCGGCCAGACCCGGCCACGTCAGGTCCTCACGCTGTCCTGAAGGTACTAACCTGAGATGCTTTCTCTGACATAGTGGCCACAGTGCAACCAATGAAGCACAAGAAGGAAGGCGGGATGAAACGCGCTGTGACCACGTTTCGGAAAGGACGTCAGCCTGACACTGGGAAACAAGAACCGGGACAAAGGAGTAAGGAAGCGGTAGCGTTGATGACATCCTACGCCAGCCGCCGTACCGAATGTAATGGGGCCGTGTCCTCCAAATAAAGGGCAAGATTGTCACGCTCGGTGGTAGAAGGACACTCGCATGTCTGCCACTTAGCAAAGGTGCGTGTTAAAGACGCAGACACGAGGAAGTTGACTACAAATGCTGGGAAAGTTCCAGCACGCGAAGGCCGCTCCGCAGAGAGCTGACACGGTTACCGTAGACAAAGTGGGGCATCGCCCGTGATCACGGAGATCAGCAGAAGGGAGGACAGGAGGGGCCGACGGCCGCAGACTGAGCCGCTCCAAGTGCCCAAGGGAAGACAGCCCACCAGGAACCCTCAATGCATTCAAAAGTGGGGAAATGACGGTGTTGGCGGCTACACGGAGCGGGGCCCCGCCTCCGAGCTCCCAGAATCCTGCGGGAGAAGGGAGGGTGTCAGCAGCACCTGACAGTCGGGCTGAGAAATCAAGGTCTCAGGAAAGGGAGACTCCTGGTTTGCTACCTGATTCAACAGGGTGATGAGCTAGAAATCTATTACTGCTTTTGGACACACAATGTATAAAAATGTGACTTTGTGCCGTCAACCTGAAACGGCTGGGGACAGACCTGAGAGCTCCCTGTGATTGAGGATAAGCTGGTATGAATGAGAAGCAGGGTGAGAAACAGGACACAAAAAATACTAACCCTTGTAAAGATAGACAAACTGGGGCTTCACCAAAATTAGAGACTTTCAAGGACCAAACTAAGAGCCTCTTTAATCAAAGAGTAACTTCAAAAGAGAACAGTGATAAAGCCGCAGACAAGGAGGAGGTATTTGCAGTGTGTTGCAACCTGTGTGGCCAACACATAAAAAGGAGTCTAACCAATTTCTTAATACAATAAGACAGCCAAGGGGCGCCTGGGGGGCTCAGTCGGTTGAGCATCCGACTTCGGCCCAGGTCACGATCTCACGGTTCATGAGTTCGAGCCCCGCGTTGTGCTCTGTGCTGACAGCGTGGAGCCTGCTTGGGATTCTCTCCCTCCCTCTCTCCGCCCCCTCCCCCGCTCATGCTCAAAAAAGAACGAAAAAGACTATTACAGGTAATAAAAAGTGGGGAAAAGACCTGAACAGATATTACGCAAAATAGTACATCAAGATGGCCAACAAAAATGAAGAGATGCCTATTTTATTAGTCACCAAGTAATCAAGTAAAAGTTTAAAAAACCGCCTGAACCAGGTAGGTCAGCAGACATTCCCAGACAGCGCTGTTGAAAGTCTGTTGAAAGATTGGTCCAGAACTCCAGGAAGGTGTTCGACATTGGCGACCGGAAATGGATGCGTGCCCACGGCGCAACCCCGCCATCCTCCACTGAGGCATGCACCCCACAGAAATGCGTGCACACACGGGTGCCAAGACACGGGCATCATGGGGGCAGCGTTGTCACAGTCAATTACTGGCAACCACCAAGTGTCCCTCAGCAATAGGACAGGTGACTATGCATGCTAGGTTCCCACGGAGACTCTAGCGGGGAAGGGAAGGAGCCACGGGCGCATCCAGCAACGCGGATGAGTGTTGCCGCCCTCACATGTGTCTGAATGATGCCAGACTCCGAGCAGCACAGGCAGTGCATATAAACTTCGGGAGAAACAAAGTAACAGTAGCAGTGACTTGGGGAGGGGGACAGTGGGGAGGGCCAGGGGGAGCCATGGGTGGGCATGTTATCTTTGTGTCGGCAACACGAGCGTATATGGCACTTTAGATGGCACTGTTTACTATTAGTCTCCAATAATAAAAAGATAATTCTCTTAGGAGGAACGCCAGAATGTTTACCAATAATAAAAAGATAATTCTCTTAGGAGGAACGCCAGAATGTTTACCAAGTTCAAGTGTATTGCGACAGAGAATCAAAGATGCTCCGAATTTGTTAGCTTAACTTAATAGATTTACACGCGTTATTTAAATGCTTGGGAGATTTGTTTGCTAGCTAGACAACTGAAACACAGTGGAAAAAAAAAAAAAAGAAAGAAAAAAAGAAAGAAAATCAAATATATTCGATACATTCATTCCATATAAAATACTTCAGGGAATTTAATCGTCTAAGTTTATAATAAGATCAAACGTTAATCAAAGTTGAATCTGAAAGGATAAAAAAGTTATTTTTAAGTGGGATTTTGATAAATTGAATCATAATTTTAAAAGCCAAAGACCCAAGTGGTCCGTGAGTCACTTTCTCTGTGGGGGCGAGCAGTCTGCCAGGACACAGGACACAGGACACCTCGTGTTGACTCCATGTGATGAGGTCCGGGGTCCCTGTTGTCACACCAGACAGGAATGGCAATGTCCTCATTGTTATCATTCTAACTCCGCTTGTCCTCGTCATGGTCCTTGTCACTCCCCATGTGGGTTCAGCACGGTCCACCCCACTATCCTCTCCAATGTGGTTCTCCAGCCAGGCCACCTGGGGTACCGCCCGGGCTCTCCACAGATGCCACCGAACCACCATGGTCCCTAGGAAGGAAGGCAGACTTGTCACCACAATCCTCGGGTCCCCAGGGCTCGGGGGTGGGGGGACAGAGCAGGGACGCCCACTCCTGGGCCTCCCTCCCGCCCCCGTCAGCCTGGGCTCCTTCCACATCCTGCTGTTCCCACCTTGGATCTGTTCGTCTTCAACACCTGGGTCCTTGGGAAGAAGCGCCCCACCTGCTGTTCTCCAGGGGACGTGTCATCTTTGTGGGGGCACCCCCAAACATCAGGGACAACCACACTCACCTCGCAGGGCTGTTCTGAGAACAACAAAGTTTTCTTAATATGTGAACCGTGGGGTGACCATAGGATCGGTGATTCCAGCCTGGGGATAAACCTGAGAAATGAAAACAGATGTTCAGACAAACACTTGTTTGGAATGTTCACAGAAGCCAAAACGCAGGAACAGCCCAGGTGTCCATCGACGGATGCACGGATATACACCACGTGGTCTAACCACACAACGGCATAGTACTTAGCCATAAAAGGAGTGAAGGCCCGACTCACATACAACGTGATGAACATTAAACCACCATGCGGAGTGAAAGGCGGCCACACACAAAAGGCCACATATCGTATGATTCCACGTATTTGAAACGTCCAGAACAGACAAATCTGTGGACACAGAGAGTGGAGGGGCGGCCATCAGGGGCTGGGGGAGGGGAGAGGAGGGAGGGGGGCTTAATGGGCATGCGTTCCTTTTTGGAGAAGTGAAAATATTCTGAAATTAATGTTGCTGATGGCCGCACAACGTTGTGAACGAATGTACTTAATGGCACTAAATTAAGCCGGTTCAAAATGATCAGTATCGTCAATTTTACGTTACGTGCATTTTATCACAAATTTTAAAAAGGAACACGGCTGAGCTCCGGAGGTGACATTTCCTTCCTCCTCCATCCCAGAGTCTCCCTTTAAACACGATTCTGTGACTTCTTCATTGCCGGCTCTTCCCTGGGGCTTGGGGTGGGCAGAATCGTGACCTCCCCCCCCCCGCCCCACCAACGATGTCCACGTCCCAATGCCCAAAACCTGTGAGTGTGACCTTACCTGGCCAAAGGGACTCTGCAGATGTGGTTAAGTTCTGAAGTCAGAGACAATCCCGGCTCGTCTGGCGGGTCCATGGTAATCATCAGCATCCCCTAAAAGAGGATCTTCAGGTCAGAGAAGGTGTCACAGCAGAAGCACAAGTGAGACGCTCTGAGATACACCGGCAGGTGCCATGCTGCTGGCTTTGAAGACACAGCAAAGTCCCCGTGCCAAGGCCTCGGAAGGCGCGAAGCCCTGCCTGCCCAGTGGGGACGTTGGTCCCTGGAGCTGTGATCAACCACTCGGTCGTGGGTATCTCTCACAACAGCAGTGCAGTCTCAACGGGATCTCCAAACACGGCCGGAGGCCCCACTGCCCAGTCCGAGCTTCCTACCACCTCTCCTCTCCACTCCCGCCTCGAGGTTCGGGAACATCTCCTAGGCAGCGAGTGTAGACATAGCCACCGTCCCCTCCATCTTGGAAACCCTCTCCCAACTGAGGAGAGCTCCAGCGTTCTCTGTGGCTCCCCATAGGACGCTGGGGGACCAGACTAGTAATTATGTGCCACCGTGCAGAGACATTATGGAATCTTCCAATTAAAGGTATTTTAATTACTCCTGGTCCTGAGGCCCCGGCTGGGTCTCCCAGCCCTCAGATAAGGATGCCACCAGACTGTGCAAATGGGATTCTCTCCCAGGCCTACCTGAGTCACTATCTTTCCCTTTGGAATGCACTTTAATTATGCACTGCTGGTCACAACACCGCCAATCTGGGCAGGAAATTGTATAAACCCTTTAGTGACAATTACAAGGAAGGATTTTCCTGCAGGTCGTCAGGGGCATCTCGGAAACATTGCCTGGCTGTCGTGTCTGCCTTCGTTTTAATCCCTTTATCTCGTTCCTCAGGGCACCTTTCTTTCTTACTTTCAAAACCTCATCACGGAGGAAGAAAAACAATCAGAAGAGCCACGCAATGGTTATCTCAAAATAGTTGAGTCCCTGTGACCCATCTCCAAGACCATCTAAGCTTTACTGGGAAGGAAGCCGTCCGGCTGAGGTGTGGAGAAGTGGTTCCCGTGCAGGTGCTGACACCCAGGTGTCCTGGGGTCCCAAGTGGTACAGGCCACCCCTGGGAGGCAGGTGCCTGGTCGACTGCTCGTGTCTCTCAAGGATGAGACGCAGGTGGCCACTTGCACTTACCCTCCCCTGGGGGATGTGGAACCCTTAGAAGAAGTGACCCCGGCTTCCCAGTTCAGGGCAAGGCTAGGCTTCGGATCTGTGTTCCTGGGTGGGTAGGTTCTGAATATCTCAGAATACCTTGAACAGTCCTGGAGTTTGGAGAAGGAGAAAGAGCATCCCTTTCATAAGAAGACAGGGTGACCATGAAGTCTCTGCTAAGAGGGGCGCAAGGAAACATGGTAGGGGGCAGAGAAGCATCTGCCTGATCTCAGAGGGGACACCTGCCCACGGGTCCCTTGGTCCTGCCCTCTACCCCAACTCCCGGTGCGGGAGCAGGGCAGCCTCGGGGTCCAATCTGGAGCACACAGCTGGCAGCAGCAGGTCTGGGTAAAGACAGGTGAATAAATCCAAGATCTCAAGGGGTCCACAGAGGGCACGGGCCCCCACATCCCTCCAGAAAGGTAGGAGAGGGAGCTTCTCCGCACCTCCACCTTGTGGCACCGCCTCGACCCTGAGCCCCGCCTCCACCCTCTGGCCCCGCCTCCACCCTGAGCCCCGCCTCCAGCTTCTGGCCCCACCTCCACCCTGTGGCACCACCTCCACCCTGAGCCCCGCCTCCATCCTCTGGCCCCGCCTCCACCCTGAACCCGCCTCCATCCTCTGGCCCCGCCTCCACCCTGAGCCCCGCCTCCACCCTGTGGCACCACCTCCACCCTGAGCCCCGCCTCCACCCTCTGGCCCCGCCTCCACCCTCTGGCTCCACCTCTACCCTGAGCCCCACCTCCATCCTCTGGCCCCGCCTCCACCCTCTGGCCCCACCTCTACCCTGAGTCCCGCCTCCACCCTCTGGCCCCGCCTCCAGACTCTGGCCCCGCCTCCCCCCTGTGGCACCACCTCTACCCTGAGCCCCGCCTCCACCCTAAGCCCCGCCTCCACCCTCTGGCTCCACCTCTACCCTGAGCCCCGCCTCCACCCTCTAGCCTGGGAGCTGGAAGCGCCCTGTACCTCCAGCCTGTGACACACAGCACCTGCCAGCGAGGAGCTGTAGCTTAGCAGCGAGTCTGCCTGACCCACACTGAACTCTGGGGACGGGCCCCTGGAGGCCCTTGCAGGAGCCCCTTTTGGCACCCACGCCCGGCCCCTCGGAAGAAACTGTCATCTGTTGGTCCCATCGAGCTCCACCACGGGGCTTTGCACGGGCCTGCCTGCGGGCTGCTGCAGGCGCCATGCCTGGGCGGGTCCACCTTACAGAACTTTAGAGCCGGAAGCCTCGTCACCCAGTCGCCTGATTTTGCAGAAGAGAAAATGGGCCAGAGGGACCCAGTGAGCCTCGGAGGTCACGGTCACACAGGGCCAGCTTTCAGCCTGTCCCAACTCCTCCTGCTGCCTTGTCTGCCAGCACGTTGGGCTGGACGGGACCCTGCGAGCACTCCGAGAAGCATTCTGTGCACGGTTTCATCCCCCCGAGAACCCAGTTTTGTTCACATCAGGTACCAGGTTGTTCCAGCATTCCCCTCCCTCTCCCCTGCCAACACCGCGGGAAACCCCGAAGGGGCAGAGAACCAGGCTAGAGTTGGCTGGGAGTAGCCACGAGGTCTTGGACACATTATGCCCATCCATGCCCCTCCCTGCAGAGCCGAGTGCCTGCCTCCCAGAGCCCGCGGGAGGGCTGACTCAGGCAGCAGAGGGTGCCCACCCTGGCCCCCGAGGGCCTGGCACCTGCTCAGCAAAGCTCCCTCTCCCCCGGCTGATGTGGCCCTGCCCTCAAGCTGCTCAGCCCATCAGCATGTGGAAAGTGGGAATCCAGGAGGGAAGCGCCTTGTTTTTTCAGAGAAACAAACAAAATAATCAAACCCCAAAGCCCTCGCCCCTTTACGAAGTGTCTGGCAGAAAAGCCTAGGCTCAAGGATCAGCAAACACTTGCTCACAGCTAAAGGACCTTTCAGGGAGGAGGGATAGGGAGCTGGTGACCGGGTGGCCTTGGGGGACCACAGGCCTTCTCCGGGGTGAGCTGAGGCTGGAACAGGGGAGGTACAGCCTTGCCCTGCACGCCCAGGATCTCACAGGGTCTAAGAACTGAGGGGTGCGGTGCAGCGGTCGTCCCCTGCCCCTGTCCGCTGGGCGGTCACAAATGCTTGGAACCGAGGGACGGGGGATTGTGGGTGCCGAGGAAAGCTCCCGGGTTCAGTAGAAGGTTATTTAAGTTCAGTGGTTTATCAGCCACGCCAGGCTGGGTCCTGCCCGGGGCAGGGGGGGGGGGCGGGGTGGAGACAGAAGCCTCTGCACCTGTCACCCCCAGCTGAGCAGAGCCGCAGCCCACGCACAGCAGTAGACCCCAAGCCCAGCACAGAACCTGCTCTTACTGGAGAGAATGGCTCTAGGGGAGGGGCGGGCCTTTGGGGGGGGGGCGGGTATGTCCTCTCCTTTGTCTAAAATGAAACTCACCCCATAAAGCCTCAAAGTTGCCTAAAACAGAGCACGGCTGGCAAAAGGGTGAGGGAGCAGGGTGCTGGCACACCGGCAGGAGACTGGGAATGGTCCGCGTCAGGGCGTGCTCAAGGATGCACGTCCCTCGGAAAGCACCTGGGTCCTCATGCGTCCCCGTGCCGGGCCACAGTGTGGGATCTGACCGTCTCAGAGGCACATCTGGGGGCCGGTGCTGGTGGGAGACTCAGCATCCCCCAGGGGTCCCTGCTGGTCACCAGGGTAGCCCTGGCCCTCAGCTGCCCTAGCCCTACATGCTCTCATGCTGGGTCGCAGCGAGGCCCCCGAACCTCACATGTCCCTTTGGAGTTTCTTCCTGATGTCTAGCCTGCCTGCCCCCCAACACTGTTTGGATTACGGCCTTATCGCGTCTGCCTGATGTCTGCTGATTCCCGTCCACGCGGACCTGCTCACAGACCTCACAAGGCATCCGTCGCCCCAAACAAGTTCAGGTCCCCGAGCTGGAATCCAGCCGCCCCCAGGCCAGACCCCCACTACCGCTGATGCACACCGCAATGTGCCTCCCTCCAGCTTCTCTCCGACCCAGCGGCTACTCAGAGCCTTTGAGGTGCTCAGACCTTCCTGTGTTCATATTCCAATGATGTCCTTAGCATCCGTGATGCTTACTGAGGGACCGCTTCCTACGTACACGTGCTGAATCTTCGGGGGCATCTGTGATGCATGCAGATAGCTTCCCCGTCCCCTCCGGTGAAGAACCCGACTTGCAGAACAGGGCGACAGCGTGCACCCACGGTCCCGGGGTTAGCGGGAAGGCTGGGGCGTGAGCACGGCAGTCGGACTCCGGAGTCAGCCTCAGTTTAGAGAAAACATACAGAGCCACAGGATAACCTCCAACCTAGGGCCACACAGGTGCGAATTAGCTTTAAGGAGGCACTTTGTCGGGCCTGTTTTTTACCACCGATTAGGGCTCAGACTCTGGAACCACTGGCCAGCCTGTATGCTTCTGCCCAGCAGGTTGGCAAATGTCTTCTGGCTGCTCGAGAGCGTAACCCACAGATTAAGCCTTCGTCACCCCCGGGGGCACAAACGACCCGATTTCAGTGCACCTTTCCTGAACTCAGCGGCTAAGCCTCTGTTCCTCAGACTGGCCTTTGAATGAGTTTCAGTCTTGGCTCCCCGTTCACCCAGGTAAGCCCACCTTGGACTAGAGCTCACTTTATTTGCATGAGCCGCATTTTTAGCTTTCAAGGTATGTGCTCCACTCTCAGCCGCTGCTGCCCTTGCTCCCCTGTGGGCCCCGGCCTCTCCGAGCTGTACCTCAAAGTCACCTCTGCCCTCAGCTTTCTCAGACCAGCCCCCACCCTCTGACCCCCTCACTCAAGTGGCATTTTTCTCCCAACTGCGTCCCGTCCACGTGATACCTGTGCCCACAGTGCAGGGACCACCCTGCTTTTCACACTCCCTCTTCAAGCGAAGGGTCTCCAGCTCCGTGGCCTTCACCTGCCCTCCCTCTGAAGTCTCCGCAACCCTGAGGGGAGAGAATATGGCTAAGTGCTTATTTTGGTCCATAATCCAACACAGGGCGGCAGAGCTCTCCCAGGCTGATTGCCGATTGAATGAATGAATGAATGCGTGCAAATGAATGAAT